>NW_027069599.1:339624-627871 GCF_002906115.3 Quercus suber | reverse complement strand
GAGAGAGAGAGAGAGAGAGGGAGAGAGAGTACTCACAGTTTTGTGTGGAAAAAATATGGATTGAATGAGAAAACGATATCAAATTTATACAAAATAAAATGGATAGAAGAAGAGGCAAATTATAAAAAAGAGGAAGGAAGTATAACAATAAAGTAGTGGGGAGATAAAGTGGCAAAAAGGAAAGGGAAAGGTTAGAAGAAGTGTCATGTAGGTGTAAAAGTAAAAGAATGGGCAAATTATAAAAAAGTGTAAGGAAGTATAACAGTAAAGTAGTGGGAAGATAAAGAGGCAAAAAAAAGTAAGGGAAAAGTTTAAAGATATGTAACAGTAGGTGTGTGAACTAATGGGGAGAAGAATATATATATATATATATATTTTTTTTTTTTGGAAAATAGGGGGAAGAAAAGTTTAAATAGAGAAAAGAAAATATAAAATATAAATGAATGACGTGGCTGCTGATATGGCTCAACAAGAACGTAGCAACAATAAATGCTATGCTTCGGCTTTTAGTAATATATAGATATAGATATAGATGGGGAGATAAAGAGGCAAAAAAGTAAGGGAAAAGTTGAAAGAAATGTAACAGTAGGTGTGTGAACTAATAGGAAGAAGAATTTTTTTTTTTTTTGGGAAAATAGGGGGAAGAAAAGTTTAAATAGAGAAAAGAAAATATAAAATATAAATGAATGACGTAGTTGTTGATGTGGCTCAATAGAAGTGTAGTAATAATAAATGCCACGCTTCAGCTTTTAGTAATATATAAAATATAGTATAGATTATAGACTAAAATCATGACTTTACATATCAATAAATAAATATAAATAGTTTATATATATATATATATATATATGTATACCTTGTATTCCTTTCCTAATTATCCAATATAAGCCAAGAGCCTTATTGTTGAATTAACATCTCATCATGCACAATGTGCTTAAAAGTTTAGGAAAGAACATAAAAGTTCGAGTTACAGAGTTATCAACATATTATAACTATTTGCAAAAAAAAAAAAAAAAAATCATCCAAAATAAGGATCCCTAGAATTAGAAGGAAAGTCCAATGGTTTGAGATGCACTTTGGATCTTTGGCAGTGCTAGCGATGGATGGCGGTAATTGGTGACTTTATTGGTGTTGACTTCGGTGAAGATTGGTAGAGGTGGTGATGGGATGTATTATGTTAGATTGTTTGATCCGCCCTTCCTTCCTCTGACTCTCCCTCTCCCAATCTGCTTAAAGACCTTGGTGATGGTGGATGATCATAAATGGGGAGTGTTGATGTCGTTGGTAACCATTGCTAGTGGTGTTAGTAGTAGTTGGGGTGAAAGTAAGGATGTGTTGAGTTATATATTAATTTTAGGTAACTAAAATAACAATAAGCATAAAATTATGATGTGCTTAAATAAGTGGACACAAGGCAGATTTTTATTTGTGGAACATAAAGTGGTACAAGGAGAGTGAGATAGAAGATGTTGATTCGTAAGTTTGTTTGTAACAAGGTGTGTAAGAGGTTTTACTCCACATGCCCTTCCTCCGGCTCTGCCTCTCTCGATTTATTCAAAGACCTTGGTGGTGGTGGTCGACCATAAATGGGAGTGTTGATGTTGCTGGCGACCACTGCTAGTGGTGCCAACAGTAGTTGGTGGTGGCAGCAAGGATATGTTGAGTTATATATTTATTTTAGGCAACTAAAATAAGAATAAGCATAAAATTATGATGTTCTTAAATAAGTGGACATATAACAAATTTTTATTTGTGGAACATAAAATGGTACAAGGAGATTGGGACAAAAGATGTTGATTTGTAAGTTTGTTTGTAACAAGGTGTGTAAGAAGATTTACTTTATATAGCAAAAGTGAGGTAATTTTGGGATTTCAAGCTTTTAAACCATTGAAATCATTTAGGGGTGTGCATGGGTCGGGTTGGGGGAATTTTTTGACCCAACCCGTCATGGTGGGTCAAAAAAAATTTGACCCAACCCAACCCAACCCACATGGGTTGGGTTGGGTCGGGTTGAACCCATGGGTTTGACAAATTTTTTATTTATTATTATTAAATTGAGTAGAAAAAAAATATATATATTAATATATTAAAAAAAACCCAAAGATTAGTATCAATGTAACTCCTTAAAGGCGAACAACACTAATTACTAAACAACAATAGTAATTTACTAAGGTTTGTGTGAACTAATTGGCTTTTATATGGGATAGGAAGAGCTAGTTATTTAAAAAAATTTAATTATATATATATATATATATATATTAAATTAGTATTAGTAGAGGAATCGAAGAAGTGCTGTTCTACAGCTGGTTTTTTTAAAATTTATTAAATATATAATATATATTTAAATATATATAAGTCCTACAATTAGTTTTTTTAAAAATTATAATATATATATATATATATTAAATATGGTGGGTTTGTGGGTCGGGTCGGGTTTGGCGGGTTTGTAATTTTATGACCAAACCCAACCCGACCCGCTATAAATTTTTTTTGTAACCCAACCCGGCGGGTCGGGTTGGGTCGGGTTTGGCGAGTCGGTGGGTTTTCTGCACACCCCTAAAATCATTTATTCCACATCCAATTGAGAAAAATTAACTTATATCTTATAATTCTTTATTTTTTTCATGCAATTTTTGGAGCTTTAAAGCTCAAATTGACATTTTAGCACATAAATTGAGACCAAACAAAATACGATATTGACACTTATACATTCGACCCAAGCTGGTACCATTTCAAAGAATCACTGATCTTTTAAATAGAGTTGTAAATTAAAAAATTAATTTAGAATTATAAGTAATTAATTGGATGCTGCCATGCAAGGGATGTCAAATTTTACTCCTTTTTTTTTTTTTTTTTTAAAAAAAATCATAATCAGTTCACAAAATTTTTATATTTTTCTTAAGAGAGGTTGTGTCTTGTGTGGGTGCAAAACCGAGATGGATCTCAAGTTTATAATTGTCGATGTAATTAACTAAGAATGAATACAATACAAGTTATTCTCTTTTTCTCACTCCCTTTGTCTCACTCTAATTTTTTTAACCTCGTTCTTTGGGAGAGAGAGGCATCTATTAATACTACTCTCCCTTGTGCCCTCTCCTACCTCAGTTGTGGATTCCAATGGTGGAGATATGAAGATGCTTGTCCCATCAGAGATCTCCTACTCTCCTCTATCTTTTAGAGGAAGTGAGTGAGCCACACTATTCAAGCTGATCATTTAGCAATAAATGCAACATTGTTAGGTGGGGAACATCCATTTATTGTGGAGATGACCTTTGCCAAATTTCAACACATCATGTGGTGAAAAACATCTCAGCCGTATTTGACTAGTTCATCAACTACATGAGCGAACCCATTGGCCTTCTACAAACCGTGGAATTGTAATGAAGTTCAGGAACTATTGTTCAGTCTTCTGGGCTCCCCCCTCGAAAGCTTAAATGGGTTGTGATGTAGTTCCTTGGGTTAGGCTTAACTCATTTATTCCCAATTGCTTCACAACCCTAAGTACCATGGGCTTTACTTGCAACCCAACGTAGTTGTAACCACTCACAGAGGTGATTAGTAAACAACCTTATATTAATTTTTTTTTTTTTTTGAAAAGACTATTTTGCAACTCCAACTTGCAACATATCACATGCCAACACACCAAATTCTAACCTTTACATAGAACTTTATGTCTTAAAACAAAAATAGAACTTACTTTAGGAAAATGGATTTAGCAAATGATAAATAAAACAGTAACATATGAAAGTGGAAAAACCTATTAACGATGGCTCAGTAATCATTGCATACTTGCATACCAATTTTAACTCAAAAAGTAAGATCGTATGTTTTTTAAGTAAACATATTTATTACTATTGGTTTATTAGTTTTAGTATATTAAAAAATTATTAATTATTTATATAATTTAAATAAGTAATAATTAAATTATTTATGACGTCACCGGTTCGACCATCGGTCAATCTCGGTCCGACCAAAAAACTAGAATTAGTTCCTTTTTTGGTTCTTTCATCGTACCGGTTTTTAAAACCATGGTCTTTATCTTAACTTTCATTTTTTTCAAAGGCTCTTTCACTTACATATCTCTTTCTCTCTCAAGGACGCACAACTGGCCATTCACTAGCATTGTTGCTCACCACCATATAGCATGTCTTCATTATTAGTGTAAAGAGGAAAAATAGACAAAGAAAGGTAGAAAGTATGGATTGAAGTGAAGAGAGAGAGGTGTTTCTGTGTGTAAGTTTGGTACCGGTTTAGTATCCATTATCTAGCCGAAAATCTAATATATACCCCAATACAGCCAAACAACTCTGGTACAATCGGTATTTAAACCAATATGAAATTACAATGTTTTTGTACCGGTCTAGCTTCATGAACGATTAATACTGGCCGGTATAATATGAAATGGACTCCATTGATTATCAACTCCAAAGTTTCTATGAATAGTATTATGCGCCCTATAAGGTGGATTATTATTTTTTCCCCTTCTTATTTGTATCACTTTTAAACATTTGGATAGACTCCTTTATTTATTCTTTTTTTTTTAAATCCCATTTCATCATTTTTGTGTGTGTGTGTGTGTGTGTGTTAATGTTAAGAAAGATACTAAAATATATTTATACAAAATGCAGGAATAATTTTTTATAATAACAAATATTATGAATAGATTTAATAACCAATGCTACTTACAAGAAATATAAATAAAAAACAACGCTATTATCCCAACATATATGTTGCAATTATGCAAAACCCCGAAAAGCAATATTTTTAAAAGCAAAACCCAAACACACACGCAATCTTAAAAAAAAAAAAAAAAAAAAGCCAAAGGATAAGTACAAAACATAAAAGCAATATTTTTAAAAGCAAAACCCAAACACACACGCAATCTTAAAAAAAAAAAAAAAAAAAAGCCAAAGGATAAGTACAAAACAAAAGAGAGGACTAAGGGTGAGTTTGGTCTTAGCATTTTGAAATTGCACTTTTTGAAAAAGTGCTTAATGAAATTGGTTATTTTATTTTATTTTTAAGTAAAGTGTTTGATAAAAACTATTAGAAAGTACTTTTTGAAATAACTAAATGTTTGACTAACGTTTATCAAAATTATAGTTGGAGGGTAAATTAATTACCAAAAAATGACTATGTGTGTGCGCGTGTGGAGGCCTAAACCCAGGTGTGATGCTTTTAGGGATGAAGGACTTGGGCTCCTAATCTACTTTTTGATGGGTTTCCTTACACTCCTACTGATTGTTGCCTCAAACACTGCCTTGACAACCTAACCCCCTTTGCCTTTGTGGTTCTAAGCCCAGTTCTCACTTACCTTCTAATTTTTCTTCTCCCTCAAAGTCCCTCTCCCTTTCCCTCTGTGTCTTTTTTCCAAAACCAAAAAAACCCCCTTGCCATTTGTCCTCCCTTCTCTTTTATAGTCTCCCCTTAGTAGGGGTCCAAATTATTACATTTTCATCAGTTCTCACGCAATCCCACTTATGCCTAGAATCCAAAGGAAAGATGAATCCTTTTGAGGATTCTCTTGAAACTTGTTCCAGACGCCAAATAACGTTCAGCAACGAACTTCCCAAAGGCACTAATAGTGCTTAAGGACCGACCTAAATTTGACCGTCCCCTCATTAGCCTGCCCCTGGCTTGTTAGTTGGTATTGAGCCTAACCTGGCTTGGACATAATAGGATTCACTCAAAACACTAATCCTTAGACCCTTGCACATTTGTCATTGGACTAGGCCTATCCCTATAGTGTTAGGCCAGTTCCAGTTGCCTGGGATAGCCTTTGTTACTTAGGCCAGCCTTGGGCCTTGGTTACATGGGCCGTTCTTGGTCACTCGAGCCCAAGCCCCTACAATATATATATATATATATATAAGATGGATTCAAGTTACACCTGGTGTAATTTCATAAGAGTTACACATTTTTTGGACCATTGATTTGTATTAGATCTAAGGGTGAAAAAAAAGTCATGATCATGTCATTATTGTTTCCTAGAAATTAATAATTAAGTCATTAACTCTTCTTATTAAAAATAGAAAAATAAAAAATAGCATTAACTCTCTACTCTCCATCATTAGCTTCATCTTCTCTGCCTCTTTCACATGGTCTTGTATATTATTACAGAAAGAATTTAAAGTCTTATTAGCCTTTTTTTTTTTTTTTTTTTTTATCACTTTAGAAAGAGAACAATAATTTT
Organism: Quercus suber; assembly: GCF_002906115.3. Classification (NCBI taxonomy): domain Eukaryota; kingdom Viridiplantae; phylum Streptophyta; class Magnoliopsida; order Fagales; family Fagaceae; genus Quercus; species Quercus suber. The sequence continues at coordinate 621,678 of NW_027069599.1, read as the reverse complement.
GTTCCCTTATTTTAAAAGTCTTTCTTTGTTATTTTTCTTGACCTTCTTTCTATTTTTATAGGTTTTGCGTATTAAAAGACAATAATAAAATTGGAAATATTTTCTATCTTTTTTTTTTTTTTTTTTTTTTTTTTTTTTTTTTTTTTATAATGAATTTTGACTTATAAAACAGGTAAGAGTACTTAAATTATTATACGTATGATAAAAAATTAATATATAAAAAAATTACACAAAAGAATTCACAAGAAACGATAATAAATATATATAAACACAAATAATCCAAATAATAATTGGCATGGAGTCAAAAGTTATATATATATATATATATTCCAATTTTTGATAAGTATGAGCACATGATGGATAAGTGTAGAACAAGATTGACCTTACAACACTAGTCACATCCTACTTATCCAAACACTGAATTATGAAGTTATAAGATAAATATATAGTGTTAAGTCCACCCTTGACATAGAACACAAAAGGCAAGACCCAACCTTGCAGGCACACTTGGTCAGTTAGTACTTGAAAACAGGTAATGAAGGATGCTTTGAGATATGGAATTTGCTTACCCTATGAATGAACCAATGTTGGCTACCTATGTAGTAAAAGAGAGAGAGAAAGATTGGAGAGGAGATATGCATGGGGAGAGTAGAACCATGTGGTGGTGTGTACTCAGATTGTATGCTTATCAAGAAGATGTTGCTGGAGAATAAGGAATGATTGCCAGCAATTGGGAAACTTTCAATTGTCTTTGTGTTAATTCATCATAAAGAATTATTACACAAAGACTGCATGAGAGAGGGAGAGAAGATGAAGCTGATGATGGAGAGTAGAGTGTTAATGCTATTTTTTATTTTTCTATTTTTAATAAGAAGAATTAATGACTTAATTACTAATTTTTAGGGAACAATAATGACATGACCATGACTTTTTTTTCACCCTTAGATTTAATACAAATCAATGGTCCAAAAAAGGTGTAACTCTTATGAAGTTACACATTTTTTAAACAATTGGATTTAAGTAGATCCAACAGTAAAAAAAAGACTCTCATTAATGCTAATAGTCTAATTGATTTATTTATTATCCCTTATTTAATACATTTCATACTTATTTCTAAACCGAAAAAAAATTATACTATGTCTCTCTCTCTCTCTCTCTCTCTCTCTCTCTCTTTGCACGTTTCTCTCTTTATCTATTCCATGGCTCTTCCACGGCTCTTCCACCTCCATAGCCAAGTCGTCGACAGCAAAAAAAGAAAAAAGAAAAAAAAGAAAAAAAAAAGAAAGGCGCCATAGCCGCCAGACTTTATTGAAGAACACAACTATGGCTTTTAGTTGTTCTCGATCTCCACGTTTCTAGACTTTGTTGTAGGTATTGAAAGACTCTCAAAGTACTTTTACTTTTATCAACAGGCCAAAATGGCCAAATACCACTTTTTTTGAAAATATAATGCAATCTATCACTATTTGCGAAATATTTAACAATCTACCACTTTTTTTAAACTCAAATTTCACAAAATCGAGTTTTCCATGGTACTCAAGTTTATGGAACTCGAGTACCATGAAAATTTTTTGAAATATTTTAATGTAACTCGAGTACCATGGAAAACTCAATTTTCACAAAATCGAGTTTTAAAAAAGTGGTAGATTGCTAAATATTTTAAAAACAGTGGTAGATCCATACATATTTTCCCAAATAGTGGTATATGGTCATTTTGGCCCTTTATTGACAGAAGAAATTTACTTGGAATCACAGTTAATCTCATATGGAGACCAATCATTCACTAATAGTGATCTTGGTGTTGAAACCTTAACCATTGGCTCAACTACTAGCCATCAAGTCACTATACCAAAGATTGTATTTAGGTGTGGGTACAATAATGATGGTATATTTTTTGAGGCTGGATCAGGCATAATTGGCCTAGGAGGTGGCCCCCTTTCTCTAGTCTCTCAATTAAACAAATATATCAGTGGAAAATTTTCTTATTGTTTAGTTCCCATAGAAAATTCAAATGTTACAGGAAAAATTAATTTTGGTAGCAATGGCTTGGTTTCTGGCAATGGTGTAGTTTCAACTATCCATCTCTTTAAATTTTGGGTTTAGAAATAAGTATGGAATCTATTAAATAAAGGATAATAAATGAGCTCAATTAGAATATTAGCATTAATGAGAGTTTTTTATTTATTTATTTTTTATTTACTGTTGGATCTACTTAAATTCAATGGTTTAAAAAAGTTGTTACTCCTTAAAGTTTCACCAGGTGTAACTTGAACCCATCTCTCTCTCTCTCTCTCTCTCTCTCTCTCTCTCTCTATATGAAGATGCTTGTCCCATCAGAGATCTCCTACTCTCCTCTATCTTTTAGAGGAAGTGAGTGAGCCACACTATTCAAGCTGATCATTTAGCAATAAATGCAACATTGTTAGGTGGGGAACATCCATTTATTGTGGAGATGACCTTTGCCAAATTTCAACACATCATGTGGTGAAAAACATCTCAGCCGTATTTGACTAGTTCATCAACTACATGAGCGAACCCATTGGCCTTCTACAAACCGTGGAATTGTAATGAAGTTCAGGAACTATTGTTCAGTCTTCTGGGCTCCCCCCTCGAAAGCTTAAATGGGTTGTGATGTAGTTCCTTGGGTTAGGCTTAACTCATTTATTCCCAATTGCTTCACAACCCTAAGTACCATGGGCTTTACTTGCAACCCAACGTAGTTGTAACCACTCACAGAGGTGATTAGTAAACAACCTTATATTAATTTTTTTTTTTTTTTGAAAAGACTATTTTGCAACTCCAACTTGCAACATATCACATGCCAACACACCAAATTCTAACCTTTACATAGAACTTTATGTCTTAAAACAAAAATAGAACTTACTTTAGGAAAATGGATTTAGCAAATGATAAATAAAACAGTAACATATGAAAGTGGAAAAACCTATTAACGATGGCTCAGTAATCATTGCATACTTGCATACCAATTTTAACTCAAAAAGTAAGATCGTATGTTTTTTAAGTAAACATATTTATTACTATTGGTTTATTAGTTTTAGTATATTAAAAAATTATTAATTATTTATATAATTTAAATAAGTAATAATTAAATTATTTATGACGTCACCGGTTCGACCATCGGTCAATCTCGGTCCGACCAAAAAACTAGTAATTAGTTCCTTTTTTGGTTCTTTTGTCGTACCGGTTTTTAAAACCATGGTCTTTATTTTAACTTTCATTTTTTTCAAAGGCTCTTTCACTTACATATCTCTTTCTCTCTCAAGGACGCACAACTGGCCATTCACTAGCATTGTTGCTCACCACCATATAGCATGTCTTCATTATTAGTGTAAAGAGGAAAAATAGACAAAGAAAGGTAGAAAGTATGGATTGAAGTGAAGAGAGAGAGGTGTTTCTGTGTGTAAGTTTGGTACCGGTTTAGTATCCATTATCTAGCCGAAAATCTAATATATACCCCAATACAGCCAAACAACTCTGGTACAATCGGTATTTAAACCAATATGAAATTACAATGTTTTTGTACCGGTCTAGCTTCATGAACGATTAATAGTGGCCTGTATAATATGAAATGGACTCCATTGATTATCAACTCCAAAGTTTCTATGAATAGTATTATGCGCCCTATAAGGTGGATTATTATTTTTTCCCCTTCTTATTTGTATCACTTTTAAACATTTGGATAGACTCCTTTATTTATTCTTTTTTTTTTTTTAAATCCCATTTCATCATTTTTGTGTGTGTGTGTGTGTGTGTGTTAATGTTAAGAAAGATACTAAAATATATTTATACAAAATGCAGGAATAATTTTTTATAATAACAAATATTATGAATAGATTTAATAACCAATGCTACTTACAAGAAATATAAGTAAAAAACAACGCTATTATCCCAACATATATGTTGCAATTATGCAAAACCCCGAAAAGCAATATTTTTAAAAGCAAAACCCAAACACACGCGCAATCTTAAAAAAAAAAAAAAAAAGGCCAAACGATAAGTACAAAACAAAAGAGAGGACTGAGGGTGAGTTTGGTCTTAGCATTTTGAAATTGCACTTTTTGAAAAAGTGCTTAATGAAATTGGTTATTTTATTTTATTTTATTTTTAAGTAAAGTGTTTGATAAAAACTATTAGAAAGTACTTTTTGAAATAACTAAATGTTTGACTAACGTTTATCAAAATTATAGTTGGAGGGTAAATTAATTAGCAAAAAATGACTATGTGTGTGTGTGTGCGCGCGTGTGGAGGCCTAAACCCAGGTGTGATGCTTTCAGGGATGAAGGACTTGGGCTCCCAATTTACTTTTTGATGGGTTTCCTTACACTCCTACTGATTGTTGCCTCAAACACTGCCTTGACAACCTAACCCCCTTTGCCTTTGTGGTTCTAAGCCCAGTTCTCACTTACCTTCTAGTTTTTCTTCTCCCTCAAAGTCCCTCTCCCTTTCCCTCTGTGTCTTTTTTCCAAAACCAAAAAAACCCTTTTGCCATTTGTCCTCCCTTCTCTTTTATAGTCTCCCCTTAGTAGGGGTCCAAATTATTACATTTTCATCAATTCTCACGTGATCCCACTTATGCCTAGAATCCCAAGGAAAGATGAATCCTTCTGAGGATTCTCTTGAAACTTGTTCCAGATGCCAAATAACATTCAGCAACGAACTTCCCAAAGGCACTAATAGTGCTTAAGGACCGACCTAAATTTGACCGTCTCCTCATTAGCCTGCCCCTGGCTTGTTAGTCGGTATTGAGCCTAACCTGGCTTGGACATAATAGGATTCACTCAAAACACTAATCCTTAGACCCTTGCACATTTGTCATTGGACTAGGCCTATCCCTATAGTGTTAGGCCAGTTCCAGTTGCCTGGGATAGCCTTTGTTACTTAGGCCAGCCTTGGGCCTTGGTTACATGGGCCGTTCTTGGTCACTCGAGCCCAAGCCCCTACAATATATATATATATATATATATGAGATGGATTCAAGTTACACTTTGTGTAATTTCATAAGAGTTACATCTTTTTTGGACCATTGATTTGTATTAGATCTAAGGGTGAAAAAAAAGTCATGATCATGTCATTATTGTTTCCTAGAAATTAATAATTAAGTCATTAACTCTTCTTATTAAAAATAGAAAAATAAAAAATAGCATTAACTCTCTACTCTCCATCATTGGCTTCATCTTCTCTGCCTCTTTCACATGGTCTTGTATATTATTACAGAAAGAATTTAAAGTCTTATTAGCCTTTTTTTTTTTTTTTTTTTATCACTTTAGAAAGAGAACAATAATTTTGTTCCCTTATTTTAAAAGTCTTTCTTTGTTATTTTTCTTGACCTTCTTTCTATTTTTATAGGTTTTGCGTATTAAAAGACAATAATAAAATTGGAAATATTTTCTATCTTTTTTTCTTTTTTTTTATTATTTTTTTTTTATAATGAATTTTGACTTATAAAACAGGTAAGAGTACTTAAATTATTATACGTATGATAAAAAATTAATATATAAAAAAATTACACAAAAGAATTCACAAGAAACGAGAAAACAATAATAAATATATATAAACACAAATAATCCAAATAATAATTGGCATGGAGTCAAAAGTTATATATATATATATATATATTCCAATTTTTGATAAGTATGAGCACATGATGGATAAGTGTAGAACAAGATTGACCTTACGACACTAGTCACATCCTACTTATCCAAACACTGAATTATGAAGTTATAAGATAAATATATAGTGTTAAGTCCACCCTTGACATAGAACACAAAAGGCAAGACCCAACCTTGCAGGCACACTTGGTCAGTTAGTACTTGAAAACAGGTAATGAAGGATGCTTTGAGATATGGAATTTGCTCACCCTATGAATGAACCAATGTTGGCTACCTATGTAGTAAGAGAGAGAGAGAGAAAGATTGGAGAGGAGATATGCATGGGGAGAGTATAACCATGTGGTGGTGTGTACTCAGATTGTATGCTTATTAAGAAGATGTTGCTGGAGAATAAGGAATGATTCCCAGCAGTTGGGAAACTTTCAATTATCTTTGTGTTAATTCATCATAAAGAATTATTACACAAAGACTGCGTGAGAGAGGGAGAGAAGATGAAGCTGATGATGGAGAGTAGAGTGTTAATGCTATTTTTTACTTTTCTATTTTTAATAAGAAGAATTAATGACTTAATTACTAATGTAGGGTCAGTTTTTGCGGCCCATACCCAAGGAAGTATGGATTAGGAGCCCACCGAGCCCAAAACAATAAATTTGGTAGAGAGTGGGTGAAAGGGCTAGGTTAATAATGAAAATAACAGTATTGAACGGCAACACCAATGGTAGGATTTGAATTAATGTGTTCTTGGACTAATATGAGTGCTCTATCCGAAGAGGTGCTTTCATTGATAATCTAAGGTTACAATTCCTGGAGCTACAACCATCTAATATATCCTCTTTCTCTTCTCTCCTTTTTTTTCCCTCTATCAGAGGCACCCTTCCCTTATATAGCATTGCCTTCTCCTATCTCCTCCGTCCACTTGTTCATCATCCAGGCACCCACTTGAGTGTATGTCCCATCACCCCACTTTTAGCCTTATGTGAGTGGCGGTAGCTGAGAATGCACTGTTCAGGGGTCTTATCCACATAAATGCGGCCAGGAAGGTAGGTGCCATGCATTAAATGTGGTGGTTGAAGTATGCCTCCTTGATATTTCTCTGTTCCCGTTATCTTCATGTGTGTCCGAGGTTCCTCTCCCTCTAGACACTTGTCCAACAGATCATTTGAACCTCCCGTGCTCGTGTTGGGCCAAACCTCTTCGGATCCGAGGATGTTGGACTACTCGGGCACATGATTACCTCCTCGGATGGCACACGCGCCCGTCTCAAGGCATTCCCCTTTGACGTGGGCCTCTGACTGTAGGTCACACCTCCTCGGACGAAGAGTGCTCCTCATTCAGTGCCTTGGGCCCAATAAGTTGGGTTGGGTTTTTCTCCCCCCACAACTAATTTTTAGGGAACAATAATGACATGACCATGACTTTTTTTTCACCCTTAGATTTAATACAAATCAATAGTCCAAAAAAGGTGTAACTCTTATGAAGTTACACATTTTTTAAACAACTGGATTTAAGTAGATCCAACAGTAAAAAAAAGACTCTCATTAATGCTAATAGTCTAATTGATTTATTTATTATCCCTTATTTAATACATTTCATACTTATTTCTAAACCCAAAAAAAATTATACTATGTCTCTCTCTCTCTCTCTCTCTTTGCACGTTTCTCTCTTTATCTCCTCCACGGCTCTTCCACCTCCATAGCCAAGTCGTCGACAGCAAAAAAGAAAAAAAAAAAAGAAAAAAAAAGAAAAAGAAAAAGAAAGAAAGGCGCCATAGCCGCCAGACTTTATTGAAGAACACAACTATTGCTTTTAGTTGTTCTCGATCTCCACGTTTCTAGACTTTGTTGTAGGTATTGAAAGACTCTCAAAGTACTTTTACTTTTATCAACAGGCCAAAATGGCCAAATACCACTTTTTTTGAAAATATAATGCAATCTATCATTATTTGCGAAATATTTAGCAATCTACCACTTTTTTGAAACTCAAATTTCACAAAATCGAGTTTTCCATGGTACTTAAGTTTATGGAACTCGAGTACCATGAAATTTTTTTGAAATATTTTAATGTAACTCGAGTACCATGGAAAACTCAATTTTCACAAAATTGAGTTTTAAAAAAATGGTAGATTGCTAAATATTTTAAAAACAGTGGTAGATTCATACATATTTTCCCAAATAGTGGTATATGGTCATTTTGGCCCTTTATTGACAAAAGAAATTTACTTGGAATCATAGTTAATCTCATATGGAGACCAATCATTCACTAATGGTGATCTTGGTGTTGAAACCTTAACCATTGGCTCAACTACTAGCCATCAAGTCACTATACCAAAGATTGTATTTAGGTGTGGGTACAATAATGATGGTATATTTTTTGAGGCTGGATCAGGCATAATTGGCCTAGGAGGTGGCCCTCTTTCTCTAGTCTCTCAATTAAACAAATATATCAGTGGAAAATTTTCTTATTGTTTAGTTCCCATAGAAAATTCAAATGTTACAGGAAAAATTAATTTTGGTAGCAATGGCTTGGTTTCTGGTAATGGTGTAGTTTCAACTATCCATCTCTTTAAATTTTGGGTTTAGAAATAAGTATGGAATCTATTAAATAAAGGATAATAAATGAGCTCAATTAGAATATTAGCATTAATGAGAGTTTTTTATTTATTTATTTTTTATTTACTGTTGGATCTACTTAAATTCAATGGTTTAAAAAAGTTGTTACTCCTTAAAGTTTCACCAGGTGTAACTTGAACCCATCTCTCTCTCTCTCTCTCTCTCTCTCTCTCTCTCTCTCTCTCTCTCTCTCTCTCNTATCAGTGGAAAATTTTCTTATTGTTTAGTTCCCATAGAAAATTCAAATGTTACAGGAAAAATTAATTTTGGTAGCAATGGCTTGGTTTCTGGTAATGGTGTAGTTTCAACTATCCATCTCTTTAAATTTTGGGTTTAGAAATAAGTATGGAATCTATTAAATAAAGGATAATAAATGAGCTCAATTAGAATATTAGCATTAATGAGAGTTTTTTATTTATTTATTTTTTATTTACTGTTGGATCTACTTAAATTCAATGGTTTAAAAAAGTTGTTACTCCTTAAAGTTTCACCAGGTGTAACTTGAACCCATCTCTCTCTCTCTCTCTCTCTCTCTCTCTCTCTCTCTATATATATATATATATATATATATAATCTATACTATATATAAGAGGATTCTCCTCTTTCAACTGGACTTTTATGTAGTTCAAAAATACCCTCATTAATGAAGGGTGAGTTCATTTAGAAATAGAGTTATAAATGTCAAATAATAAATTTTGTTTTGAATTCAAAAAAATAATTCCTAAAATTTAGGATTTATTTCCTTTACGTTCAAAAAAGAAATTACAGTTACTGTTTATCTTTAAAGTTTATCATTTTTATTTGTTTGAAAAATAAAAATATATATTTCTAAATTATAATGTAATAGATGTAAATTATTAACTTTTACCAAAAAATAAAATAAAAATAAAGAGTCTCTGAGCATGCGCTCACGCTCAGAGTTTGGTATATATATATAAAGGATTTTTTCATACTTATGATGATCCTTCTTATTAATGATAATAACAATTAAGTTAATATAAAATTATAAATTTGTAATTATATAAACAAATTTGTGTTATCAAATTTGAATATAAGAAACAATAGAATAACTTAATATAATTTTTTTTTAAATAATAAGTTGTTTTTAATATATAACAAACAGTAGAGGAAGTTAAGTTACTGAACACATATATTTGACGTTTAAAGATAGGAAGCCTTAATTATTATTCTTAGAGCACTTGCACCAGTCAGTGTAAAATAGAAAAAGTTGCGAAAATTTTATACAATTTTACACATTTTTGCTAAAAAACTACCCACATCAGTCTGTCTAAAACACTTTTTATATACAAAATTGCTATAGTATGCACGGTTACTATGGCTTTTTACATGATTATTTTATTATTTTCTCTCTCTTCTCCCTTACCTTTTCAAGACTCTCTCAAGAAGAAGAAGAAGCTAACACAACATCCATCCACCATCACAACTAACCAACCACCACCACCACCACCACCACAACCAACCCATTACAACATCAATTTAATCCAAACACAATCAACCCAAAATTAATGAAAATCATCACAAACCCAACTTAAAATCAATTCAAGCAAAATCAACTCAAAATAAAACATAACAAAAAACCCATTTGGAAAAATACTAATCAACCCAAAACCCAAGCTAGCTTGCCGCCGCCATGAGAGAGAGTGTGAGTGTATTGAGCCATGGAGGCTTGGTAGAGAGATATTTTTCAGATTTGAAAAAAGCACCAATTTGATAGAGAAAGAGAGGCGGAGAAAGAGAGTTTTTTTTTTTTTTTTTTTAAAAAATTTATAAATGAAAAAGAAGAAGAAGAAAGAAAGAATAGCAAAGAAAAAGAGGAAGAAAAAAGAAAGAAGATACTGAAGAAGAAAAAACATAGAAGAAGAAAGAAGGAAAAGAAGAAAGAAGAAAGTAGAAAGAAGAAGGAGAAAAAGAAAGAGAGAGAGTGTTTAGAGATGTGGTGCGTGGTAAGGTGGTGGAGCTGTGTATGAGTAAGAGAAATAAAAAAAAAAGTGAGAAAGTATTATTTTTAATAAAAGAGGGTGTATTATAGATAATCAGATGCTGGTGTTTTTGCAAGTTCATTGTGTAAAATAGAAAAAAAAAATTTATTGTAAAATAGAAGGAAACTTTTACACCTACTGATGCTAATGCTCTTAAGGAAGACATTACAAATATTGCAAATCCTCAGATGTGTGTTGCAGTTTAAAATATTGCAACAACTTCATCACCCCCATGTCATATAAGTATGGGTAAAATTGGGATTTTTCAAATAAAACTAAGGGTAATTTCAAGATAATATAGAGAATTACTGTACAACAGCTTCCCTCATTTCTTATTTATTTATTTTATAGAATTTCAATTTATTTATGACGATTGTGCTCTTTATTATCAGAACAAAATACCAATCGATTTTTATATAGAGCGAAGATTGAACCCAAATTTCAGCTTTTCCGAAACTATTAAAAAAAAAAAAAAACCCAGTTGCTATTTTAGCAACTAGATCTTAAAATCATGCTTCATCCGGGTATGTAAACCCAAAAAATTTTTCCATCCTAGCAATGGTAAGGTTGCATATATGCCCATGGGGTTGCAAAGAAAGAAAATACTTTTTTAATCTCTCATACTCTCTCTTTTTCTTACTTTTTTTTTTTTATTAAGTAAAAAAAAAGTAATGCCCGCACTAAAGATTCCCAGGAACCAGACTCTTAAAATGAACATACTTACTGATCAACAACATAAAGTATAACGAACAAACAAGAAGGTTTACACCTCCACAAGGAATATAAAACAAAAAGTTCAGACCATTCTAATTCAGGTATGTATGGCGTGAGATTAATGTTCATGTTTTTCTTGTTTCATTGTCGTTTGGCATAGAATAATCCTGATCTACCATGAGTTGTCAAGTCACGATTGGAATGTTAAGAAGAGTTACATTTTCCAGAATGCTACTAGCAAACTAAAAGAAAAGGCATAATCAATTGTATGTTTATATACCTTTCATCTATATTCTACTTCAAGACACTAGTTAGTCATAACATTTATAATCTATATATCTATATATACTATAAAACGGAAACCTTTGACTTTTTGTTGACTTCGTTATAACTTGCTACATAGATTTTGCTGCTTCCACAATTTTCCAAGTAAGCAACATTTAAAAAAAAAAATCATAATTAAAAAAAATCTCTCTCCCAAATACAAAACCCGATAAAACTACACTCCTTCTCCCTAATTCTAAAACTATCGAACAATAAAACTACAGTCTTTCTCCCCCAATTCTAAAACTGTCGAACTAAAACCCGAGTCCCATCTCTTTCTTCTTCTTCTTCAAGTCTCTTAGCCTCTCCATCATTTTCCCCATGGAAAACACAAACATGAGAAATCAAGCAAATCAAGCACAAGATTCAGCAACTACAATTGATCTGGTGGATTGATGCAATGGACAACTCTCCAGTCTCCACTTCCACCCATTTGCACAGATGACTTTGCTCAAAGGGTTTCAAACAATGTTTTAAATTCCATTAAATCTGTTCTGTTCCGGTGTAATGTCGTTTTTTTCTAGGTAAGAACAAAGCTCCAAATCTCTCACTCTCAGACCCTCTCACAAATCTCATTAATATATATACATATATATATATATATATATATACACATGTATGAAGTTATAAATAAAAAAGGTAAAAAAAATGAAGCAGTGGTGGTTTTACTTGTGAAAAAGAAAAAGAAGAGGAAGAAAACAAAAAAGGAGGAAGGAGAGGAAAACAAACCTGAGAGACCATAGTATTGCTGAGGAATGGAGGAAGAAAGACTAAAAGTAAAAGAAAGACTAAGGATTTGTTTGGTTAGAGGGGTGAAAAAGTTGGAGGATAGAAAATGATGGGAGAATAGAAAAGTGGGAGGATAGAAAATATTTTTATTTACCATATTTTTATTTGGTTGGGAGTGGAAAAATGGAAGGATGAAAAAAGTGAGTTTGAATAAATTTACTTATATACCCTTGATAAAAAAATGATGCCTAAAAAGTGACAAGAAAAAAAAAGAAAAAAGAAAAGGAAATCATCAAAATTTATTAAAAAATAAAAATCATGTCTAGTCAAAAAAAAAAAAAAAAAAAAAGAAGAAGAAGAAGAAGAAAAAGACAAACAAAACAAAGCACAACATGTCACAACCCGAGAAATCAAAAGAAAAAAAAAGGAAAAAAAATAAAATAAAAAGAAGGCAACGTCCCAAGAAAGTTAGTGTTCGTCTGGGAACATTTTATTTAGCTGAAATTGAACATTTTTTACTAAAAATGTAAAAAATAGGTTAAAAAATGAGCTAAATAATACAGTGAGACTTGTGAATAATACCAAAAAGTGCAATGGGATCCATAAATAACAGTAAAAATAAGCTAAAAGTGTAGATAAGTTAAAATTTTTAGCTCATCCCAAACAGATGCTTAAAAAAAATTAATAAATTTGGGTGAAACCCATGTACACTGCCAAGGTAAAGCTAAAGCAAAAGCAAAAGCCAAAAAAAAAAAAAAAAAAAGAAAAAGAAAAAAGAAAAAGAAAAAAGCAACTGGATGGCAATTTTGTCATTTACCCTTAAATTTCTCTCTACCCAACATTTTGGTTGGCCGGGGAGAAAACATCCAGGCCCCACCATTTTTTTTCCTTTCCCTCCTTCCAACCATACACACTTCAAAAAAAAAAATTTCTGCTCATTTTCTCTCATTTTTTTTTAATTCTCCCTAAAATCTACTCTACTAAACATACCCTAAGGTCTCGCTTGGGAAGAGAGAATGGAAAGGAATGAAAAAAATTATTTTAGAATATTCTTTCATTCTCTTGTTTGAGAGTTTTAATGGAAGGAATGGAAAGTCCATTTCCTTATTTGGAAGTTTAAGTGAGAAGGAATGAAATGGGTAGGAGGAAATACTCATTCCTCTCTATTCTCTTAAAACCACAAATTTTCATTCCCCCTGAAATTGAGAGAAATAAGAGGGAATATAATTAGATTTAATGATTTTTTTTACTAAAACTCCAAAAATACTCCAATATATTCAACTTTTTAAATAAAAAATAAGGTTCTAATAGTAATACTATCATAAAATGATTCAATTTCATTTCCTCCATGTTGCTCCCAAACAAGATTATTTACATTCCATTTATTTTCATTTATTTCCATTCTTTTATTTTAAAACATTTAATTAAGATTACTTAATTCTATTCCATTCTATTCTTTTCCATTTTTTTTCCTTACTTAAATACATTCCATTCCATTCAATTATTTTCCTTTCTCTTATGATCTTTCTATTCTATTTCATTCTCTTTCTTTATGAATTCCCAAGTAGAGCCTAATGGTCCATTTGATTGGAGGGGTGGAAACTTTTTACTAAAAGTGTAAAAAATATGTTAAAAAATAAATTAAATAGTACAATGAGACCTGTAAATAATATTAAAAAATATATTAAAATTTATAAATAATAGCAAAAATAAGGTAAAAGAATAAATAAGCTAAATTTTTTAACTCATCCTAAACAGATGCTTAAAAAAAATATTAATACATTTGGGTGAAACCCATGTGCACTGACCAGGTAAAGCAAAAGCAAAAGCAAAGAAAAAGGAAAAACGAAAAAAAAAAAAAAGAAAGGGGCAACTGGATGGCAAATTTGTTATTTACCCTAAAATTTCTCCCTGCCCAAAAGGTAATGTCCGCACTCCCAGGTACCTTTTTCTCCTACTTGTTTCCTTCATAGGTAAGAAAGCTCCTTCCTTTCATCTTTGTATATAAAAGTGTCACAGAGAGATGGCCAGATGGGTTTCTGATTTGAATGATTAATATATATATTGAATGCAGATATAAGAAGAAATGATTATGGGAGAGCGTTCAAAGAAGATGAGAGCAGTTCCTAATGATCATGGCTTCACTGAAATTGTGCTCTCTTGGTCCCTTGAACAAAATGAAGATAAAGACCTTTTCAAGGACCAGGTTTGCCTTCTTCTTTTGGTTTACCTCTTTATTACAATGTCAATCTCTGTTGGTCTTATTTTTATAGCAGCTTTTTAAATAATTTACTGCTTTTTTTTAAATTCTCCCTGAAGCATTAATGAAGAAGTTGACGCTTACAAAAGGAGATATATCATATATGTGTTATTTTTGTTATTTCTTTACTTTAGACTTTTTGTCTTTGTGGGCTTTATTATTTTAGGTCCAAGCCGATTTTACCAGTTTCCTCTTATGAGTAATTTTTTTTTAATTTTTTTTTTAAAATTTAAAAAGAAAGTTTTAGCCTATAATGTTTAGATAGCTTTTTATTAGATAGCTTTTTATCGTTAAGTTAAAATATCAATCAGTTTTTGGTATAGACGATGATGAAATTTCAAATATCTTATATAACTATAAAAAATTTTACTAGTAATTTTTTTTTTTAAAAAAAATTTAAAAAGAGAGTTTTAGCCTATAATGTTTAGATAGCTTTTTATCGTTAAGTTAAAATATCAATCAGTTTTTGGTATAGACGATGATGAAATTTCAAATATCTTATATAACTATAAAAAATTTTACTAGTTGAGTTAAATGAAACTTATTACAAAAAGCTTTTTTTTGACATTTCTTTTCATTCTTGTAAAAATCTACCAAAATTTTGAATTATATTATTTTCTTTTCAAATGTAGTTTTTCTTTGTGGACCTCTTTTTTTTTGGTTACTAGTTCAGTAATTACATCAATAGTGGTGAGTGATTTGAACCTGATTCTACTCTAGAGGACTAGAGGAGTACATTGGACTCTTGACTAAACCTTTTTTTTTTTTTAACTGCTCCATGTGTTAGTAGTGATTTTTTGTTTGTCAGTGGTTAAAGGTTTCATGTTTTGTCCCCACGTTTAGGAATGGTCAGGTTCGGGCCGGGTTTTTATATACCAAACCCGACCCGTGATTCTGTATCTGTTACCCAAACCCGACCCGATTAATAAACGGATTTTTTTCAGACTCCAAACCCGGCCCGTCGGGCTCCACGGGCCCCGCGCGCCCCGCCCACTTTAGGGCCCAATCCTAAGTCCTAATGGCTAAACCGTGGCCCAATTTAAAAAAAAAAAAAACAAATTCCGTAATTAATTTAATAAATCTCAGATTTCTACACTAATTTAATTTACAATAATTATTTTAGATTTCTACAATAATTTTAGATTTCAAATTTTACATAAATCTACAATAATTTACTTTTAGATTTCTCATTTTCCCTTTCAAAACACACCCAAATACAGAAATCACAAACTCAAATACATAAATCACAAGAAAAAATACGTAAAAATCACAAACCCATACATAAATCCTATATACATAACCCAAATACATAAAAATAAAAATAAAAAAAAATTTCCTTACAACAAGATTTGCCACAAGTTCAAATATATACAAAATAAATCCCCCAAATCCAAATCTGGAACCATTACATCAATTTCAAAAATCTACAAAATAAATCCCACAAATGAATATACATAATAATACCCATTTCAGGTACCAAGTAACGAACCTAAAAAAAAAAAAAAGAAAAAAAAGAAGAAGGAGAGATCTTGGCAGTGGCAGATCTTGGCTGAGCTACGCTTGGAGAACATAGATCGGAGCTCAGAGAAGACAAAGAAAGAAAGAAACAAACCTGTGACGATCTTGAGACCGGCGATGACACAGCTTGAGACTGACGGTGACAGAGCTTGTGGCCGGCGGTGAGATCGTGTGATGGCGGCGGTGAGTGACAGAGGTCAGAGCTTGAGGTGAAGTCCGTGAGTGAGAGTGAGTGAGAGAGGGAGAAGAGGGTGAGTCCATTAGCGAGAGAGGGAGAGGAGAGTGAGGTTGTGGCTCTGTGAGGGAAACGGATGGAGGCTGAGTGTGGAATATGTGAGGAAGTAGGGTTTTTTAGTTTATATATATATAAATGGGGGTTTTTGGTAATTTTCAATCTAAACGGGTCGGGTCCGGGCCGGGTATAAAAAACCCGGACCCGATTCGATTTTTTTTAAAAGACCCATTCATGACCTTATTACTTATCGGGTCGGGTAAAATTCGATCCATTAGGGTCGGGCCGGACCGAATATCCGCAGGTCGGACCTTTTTTGCCATTCCTACCCATGCCACGTTAAATTTGCCCCACCTTTTTTTAGTTATTGAAAATGAAGGAAAAAAAGTTCATTTTCCAAAATGAGATGGAAATTTTTTGGAAAACTATCTTATTTTTTAGTGTTTTTGGTGAAAATGTTTTGTAGTAAGATAGGCATGTGTTTCGAAAATTTTTGGGAAAACCATCTTTTCAAAATAAGTCATTTTTAATAGGGTTTTCCATAGACTATAGATAGTTATTTGTTAATTGATTTTTCTCAATGCTACCAATGATAGGAAAACACATAAAATTATCTTACTTTGAGAAATGCTTTTACCTCTAGATCAAGGGTGTAAAATGGAGTCATCACTTATTTTATTTAAACCAAAAATAGGAAAAACATAAATGAATTGAACATATAGATTTGCATTGAGACTTGAGAGTAAAATTACATTTTGGTAAAAATATTACAAAGCTTTGATCTTAGTTACAATCTTAAGAAAAATATATCGCTTTGCTTCCTAATTGATAAGAATAAACTTCAGTGATGTTCGTCGGACGGAGCTAATCCCTTTTCCTTCCCTTTTGTACACACCGGTGTGGTGCCTGCCACAACGCCTCCGATGCCAAAGTTAGAATATAGGATCTTCTTTGTAAGAAAAGTAAAATGAACAAAAATGAGTAAAATAAGCAGTATATCCCTTACTTCTTTCGTGGGGGTGTATAGGTTTTATATCTACTCTCATCGTTCCTAGCCGTTGGAGGAGTTATGGAGGTCTTAATGCTCCATTGAGTAACGCCTCAAACCTGAGTAATGAGGTATCAATGTCTTCAAACGGTTCGCACAGCTGGAAGTATAGCTGTTCAGTTGACTGCATTAAAGGGACTGAAGATCCTCGTCAGTACCGTGATTTCCTGCGCTGCTCGTCCTGTGGATTTTCTCGTCCGTACCAGGACGATCATTCTCATAGACGGCTTCGTCAATGCTTATTTACCTCGTCATATGCCCCCCGATTCTGTGTTCGTCGACTTAATGACGATCACGGAATATGAAGGGTTACATGATGTAAAGTGACTCTTGGGGTTCCGCTCCGTATTAAGTGCGAAACGGCGGCGCTTCACAGATCGTGGCCTACGTGGCGGGTGCTGATTGGGGGCAATTAATGTTTGTGGTAATGAAACTATTGGGTTTCTCGCCGACTTTTCCGTTTTTCGAGCTTTTCTTTTTAACTCCCTTCTTTCCTCATTCTTCTTCTTTACTTTTCTGCCATTTTCTTCTAGTTTTCTCCGGTTATTTCTCTCTGAGCGGATACATTGGCCAAGCAAAGTTTTCCCACTCTGCCATTGATTAAGGTATGCTCCTTTTTCCCTCCTGTTTCTCTTTTCCTAGTCTCTTCTTTATGCTTGCAGTACTGTTCCTGATTTTTCTATTGTTTCTGTTTCCTTTTGTTTTTGGTTTTTCTGCAACTCAGTTGGTTTTATGGTCTTTTTCTTTCTTAAGTTGGGTTTTCATGGTTGGTAGTTCTGAGGTTAGAACTGTTTATCCCTCAGTTTCTTTTTTCTTTGCGCGTTTAGGAGGGGCTTTAGGCAATTTTTCTGATTTTGGGGATTTTGTCTTTGAGGGTAGTGGCCTTAGGGTGGTGTTGGTCGAATTGTTGCCCTTACTTAGGCAATCAGTTGATTGGTTTGAAGGTTTAGTGAGTGGGAAGAACATTATGTCCGAGGTTAGATCTAGCGATCTCGAGACTGGGTTGTCGTCCAGTGGCAATCCAGTGGAGGGAGATACGGCCGTTTCTTCCCCTCGGGTCGTTAGGGCTTTCCATGCTCTGGATGAGGTTTGTGGTCTAGACGCAGAGATGGTGGCTAGGTTTAGGGATAGGTTTCAGTTCCCAGAGAGAGTTCGAGTTCGTCGTCCTACTGACGAGGACAGGGCCTGTCACTTCTTCCCGGGTGAGGTGTGCTTTTATGAGGCTGCCTTTACCTGTGGACTTAGATTCCCCGTCCACCCCTTCTTCATGGAGCTCCTGGGCTATTTTGGGATTGCTCCTGGGCAGCTGATGCCTAACTCCTGGAGAATAGTAGTCAACTGTATGGAGATATGGTTGGCTACGAACGGGGACATGATTAAGGTGGGTGAACTCGTCCACCTTTATCGTTTGAAACAGTCGAAGGAGTATGGGTATTATGAGCTGGTTCCTTGGGAGAGAAGGGCCAGGATTATTAGAGGGTTGCCTTCGTCCTTCAGGTATTGGTTGATCTAAACATATAGACAATATAAACAAAACACGTTATGAACAAGAAAGAAATATACTTTCATAAAATTAAGGGTTAATTGCATGTTAAACCTCCAAAATTTGGGGTTGTTTGAATTTTACACTCCAAAACTTTAGATGGAATTTACCCCTGACGTTTAGGGTGTTTGGATTTTACACTTTAATGTTTTAGAATTTGTATTTTACTCCTAAAAGTTTGGGAGTGTTTGGCTTTTACACCTCCAAATTTTGAAACTTTAGTAGGGATGGCAAATATAACTCGACATGTGGGTACCCGACCCGACCCGACCCGTTAGACAATAGGGTTGGGTTTGAATTTAAAAAATTAAACCTGATACAAGTTCAAGTCAGGTCCAGGTTTTATGCATACTTGGCCCGAACCCGACCTGTATATATATATGATATTAAATTTTTTTTAAAATATTAGTATAAATACTCTATTTCCTTTTCATATTTCATTTTCTAAACCTAACCCTCACCTCTCAGCCGTTCTCTCTCTCTCTCTCTCTCTCTCTCTCTCTCTCTCTCTCTCGTTCTCACCTCCGACCACTCTCTCTCACCCTTAAACGCTCCCCTCACGGTCACGGCCTCACTCCACCTTGCCGCCACTTACCTCTCTTACTCTCACTCTCATTTTCTCTTAGTCGCCCGTCACCCAGTCACCCTAAACTCTCATTCACTCACTGACCCACCCTCACCCTCACTCTCATCACGTGGTGGTTGTTGTTTGTCACGAAGGAGCACGGATCTCGTGGTGGTTGCTGTTTGTCACAGAGGAGCATGGGATTGTTAGATCAGAGCATGGGATTATTAGATCGAAGAGAGATCAGATGATCGGCGGATGGGATTGTGTTTTTGTTTGTGATTTGTGTGTGTGTGTGTGTGTGTGTGTGTGTGTGTGTTTTGAGTGAAAAATCTGTATTAACAAAGAAGAGCAAAAAAAAAAAACAAGCTGATTTATATTTCTGTTTATGTTTGAGATTGTGATTTGTGTTTTTGTGGTTGTGATTTCTGGATGTAAAATCGATTTTATTTTTTATTATTTATTTTTTATGATTGGGTTGGATTGGGCCACGACTTTAGATTAGGCCTATAAGTGGCTGGACGGGACCTGTGGAGCCCGACGCGGTGGGTTTGGGGTTAAAAAAAAATCCATTTATTAAATGGGTTGGGTTTGGGTAATGGGGGAGGATCCACGGGTTAGGTTCAGGCATCAAAAAACCTGCCCCAAACCGACCCGTTGCCATTTCTAAACTTTAGGGTGTAAAATCTTAACATCCCCAATTTTAGGGAGTAAAATCCAAATACTCCTAAAATTTAGAGTATAAAATCTAAATTCTGAAATGTTATGGTAGAAAATTCAAACATCCCAAACTTCAGTAGGTAAAATTCAGATTCTGAAACTTCAGGGTATAAAATCTAAACACCTTCAAATTTTAGGGGTGTAATTTGCAATTTACCTTAAAATTAAAATGCAAAGGGGGATTTCTCTTAGAAAAGCAAAAGAGTTTGGAAAATAAAATCAGTCACTAAACTAACGAAGAGATTGTAACCTCATGAGTGCCTAAGAGAGAAACCTAAACTAGTGAAGATCAATATTTTTGTAGATCTTCTCAAAAACTAGGAGAAGGAGTGCTTTGAAAGCGGTTGCATTAGTTTGTGTATAATAAAAAAAGGTGTAGAATTTACATAGTTTTGCTTAAAAATGACCTATATTAGTCCGTGTATTATTGTGTAAATTTACAAGTTTGCTACTGTAATTATGTAAATTTACACTAATACTATTAATTTTGCATATAGTTTATTCTTTCTTTATGTATCTCGAGGATGAAGGAAGAGACTGAATGATGGTTGTTGTGTGTGAAGAAAAAGAAAGAATTAATAAAATCAAGAAAATTTGATAATTTAATAAAATGTAGTATAAAATAGATAATCTGATTTGGAATATTTTGTAAAGTGAGTATGAAAAATAGAAAAAGTAGGTTTTGATACTAATATATATTAGAATTTTTGCATGAGCTGATGCGAATACTTTGACTGAAGGATGCTTCCCTCTATTTAAAGAGGAGTGAGTAACATAATTTTTAAGCTGAATGCTTAGAAAGTCAGCACCCACAAAGTGGTGGGTGAGAGACTTATCTTGAAAATAACGAGATTTGAGTGAGGAAATGGAGCAAAAAACGTAATTTGTGTTTGGATACAACTTATAAGTTAGTTGTTTTAAAATTTCACTTTTCTCACTTTTTAAACTATAATTATACTTTAGCACACTTTTAACAAAATGTTAAATAAGTTGTGCCTAAAACACGAGAAATTATACAGTCCTCTGGTGGATCATGTTACTTGTTCACTATTCCACTAAAAAGCTCCTATTTGTTTAAAATTGTTGAGTTAGTGATTAGTTTTTGTTTTAAAAAAATTTATAACTCGGCAATTTTAAACTCTTTTAGTAGAACGGTGGACCACATCACTTGTCCACCATAAAGACCTTATAATTTCTCCTATAACACACGTAATCTAAGGAAATTTGCTAGAGTGCCAATCGACACATTTTTCTTTTTTCTTTTTTTATAAGAACCAAAACTATATAGGGAAATCGGCACTTCTTAAATGCCACTTGGCACATCAATGATAGTTTCCTAGTTTAACTGTTTTGCTTGCTTTGCATGTTTTCTAGTGGTTTTTTTTTTTTTTTTTTTTTTTTTTTTTTTTTTTTTTTTGAGTTGGAAAATGCATTTGGACGAAATTTTGAGATATTTTCGTGTTAAGGAATCTTTCAAAATGATGGGGATAATTACTCAAAAATCACCTTATTTGATAGTGGTTTGTTTTTATTAGCATATAAATTTTATTCATTGCACTAAGCCACATATTATAATATGAACTCAGCTAATCCCAAATTTCCATCTAATTAATTTTAATTAGTCATTTTTAGTATCCAATCAAAATTAATGATCATTAATATTCCTATGTAATTAGCCTCACGCAAAAATATATTGACCGTTAAAACTTGATCTTGCAATATCTTCCAATCCGATTATTCGATTGAGGCATTGGATGTGTGGTTGAAACCTCAAGATCATCCCATGAAGTGTGATTGATTAATTAGTGGTTAAATTACCTTTGTACGTTTGGATATGTGAAATGACCATCTTACTTTTTCCAAGATTGAATTATGGGTGCGAAATGTGGTGTCTACAACATAAGGTTTTCTAACAAAACATACGGAGTCATAGTTTGTATATAATAGGACAAAATATACAATATGATATATAATGTATTCTACATGGAATATTTAAATGTTTCATTCGTGTTAATGTTTTAAAAGTTTAGCATAAAAATTTAAAAGGAAAAAAAGGTTAAATTGAATTACATACAAGTATATTATAGATTTGAATGAATAATTGATGGCTTTATATTATATTATTTCTTTTACTATATTCCAAATGAATAGCATAGTTATGTTATTTTAAAATAAATTTGTAAGTTATCATTGAAGAACATATAATTTAGGACACTATTAGGTAATGTCATTTATATCCAATTTATAAGCTTTGTATTTCTCTGTGAGAGTGGGGATCGGAATTTTCATCGAATTTCCCTTAGGACCCATGGCTTTTTTTTCAAAACAAAAAGGGTTGTTTCCCTTTTCTATTTTTTCCCAAACTATAGTCAAGTGTATATTCAATTGAGAATCTAATACAAAGTTTCCTCTAAGAGATTCTATCCTCCAAACTTGTTGGTCTCTTTTAACCTAATAAAGTGTAGAATTTTACATGCCTATTTGTTGCACACTCTGCTGGTAGAGTAAAAGCCTAAGCCGTCACTTGATTCTTCTAGCAGACGATGTTTTTTAAATTAAAATAAATTATAGATTAGGAAGACAAAACTATATACTTGTTCTTATCATTTTCCTGGGGGAAGAAGTATTGAATGTACTACAAGAAAGTCAATATCTTGTAAAATTGCTATTAATAGTAAACTGTCCTTTATTTTGAATGCTTATTATAAATTGAATCTAGCATTGTCATGAGATATTTTATCGAGAATATAAGTGAGCTTAGCAGCTTATATATTTAAGCGTATAAACCTCCATTGAATTTCTTTGGTACTCTATTTTGAATTAACACCTTGTTTCATTTTTTATAGGTAAAAAACATTCCGCAGTCCTTCGAATCAGTTGACCAGTATTTTGGTTCATATTTTTACCCTTTATTGGAAGAAACTCATGCACAACTCTATTCAAGTATGGAGATTATATCAACAGCACCTTTTACTAAAGTAATTGCATTTGATGAATCTAAGCCATACGGAGAAAATTTGTATGATGTTCAGGTTGATAACTGGAGTAACCGATGCAGTGATCATAGCAAGGAGCCTCACAAAACGTTGCCTGGAGATATTTTAATTTTAGCAGATGCTATACCCGAGCATGTTTCTGATTTACAAAGAATGTCTTGGGCTTTTGTAATGGTCACTAAAATCCCAGAGGATGATGTTGATGATGATGATGATATTCAAGAGGATAATGATACATCTGCTAGCTTTAAAGTCAAGGCATTGAAAGATATTGATGTTGATGATAATGATGATATTCAAGAGGATAATGATACATCTACTAGCTTTAAAGTCAAGGCATTGAAAGATATTGATGTTGATGGTGGGAAGAAATCATTTGTGGTTTTCTTGACAAATACAATCCCTAACAAGAGAATGTGGAATGCACTGCACATGCGTAAAAATCTGAATATCATTAAGAAAGTCTTGTGCACTAGTTCTTTGGTAAGCAATTTGGGTATGAATGTTGAAGATTTAATACTACTGAGCATTATATTCAGTTGCAAAATGGAATTGTCCCATTATGTTTGACATACGATTCATGTGGAAACAACAGAATACTTAGCATGGAATATAGTATACTGATGTTTTAATTATTATTTGTCAAAACATTTTACTTTAGAAGAATTGAGAGGAAGATAATTTTTTTGTGCTTTACTCTAAAGATGTTCTCTTAGTTGATCCTTAAGCAACAGTGCTTATTTACTTATCATACCAAGGGAAGTTCCTACTTCTCTCTTTTAGAAGCTGGTTTTAGTATCCCCCCCAATTACAACAGTTGTGCCTTTAAACTGTTGTGATAATATGGTTTGAGTTTATTAGCCCTCTCTGTCCCTCCCGCACCAAATTTTGCTAATGAAATATCATGCACGTGCATTTCGTTAATTTATCTGTAAGTCAATTGCAATAAGGGGAACTTGTTTTGTTTTGGTTTTGGTTTTTCTAAATTTTTACTTGTTTTACCGTCATTTGTTGCTAAGACTTTCTTTAATTACTTTCATTTTCTCATGTTGAACAGCAGAATGAGGAAGACTGTGATCTCAGTTCTGCAGAGAGTGATGGCAGCTGGGATGGGAAATTGGCAACGAGTATTACTTCAAAACTGAATGAATCCCAAAACAACGCTGTTCTTGCTTGTCTACGTAAGATACATTGCAACCACAAGTTGTCTGTGGAACTTATATGGGGTCCGCCAGGTACAGGCAAAACAAAAACCATTGGCACCCTGCTTTTCACCCTTCTAAGAATGGGATATAGGACTCTTACTTGTGCCCCAACAAATGTTGCAATTAAAGCAGTGGCCTCTCATGTCCTAGAGCTGGAGAAAGAATCTGTCAAAACCAACAATGGAACGGATGCTTTGTTTTGCTCACTTGGAGATATTCTCTTATTTGGGAATAAGGAGCGTCTCAAGGTTGATTCGGACATGGAAATTATACATTTGGATTATCGGGTCAAAAAGCTTAGACGGTGCTTGCGGCCTCGGACTGGTTGGAGGCATTGTTTTACTAAAATGATTGATCTTCTTGAAGATTGTGTTTTTCAATTTCACATTCACATCTTCTTGGACAATGAACTGATCAAAGAGAGAGAACAAAACAGTGAAGAAGAAATTAAAGAGATAGAAAGTGAGGATGAAACTGATGGTGGCGAGGAGAAGTGCAAGTCATTTCTTGATTTTCTGAGAAAAAGATTTCCTGCTACTTCATCACCACTTAAAAATTGTCTTCTAGACTTTTTTAGACATTTACCCAAGAAATACATTCTCAAGCACAATTTCCAAAACATTTTTTCTCTTATTGACCTACTTGAGTCTTTTGAAACCTTGTTGTTTAAAGATGATGTGGAATCTGAAGCACTGGAGGAGCTTTTTTCACATTCAGAAGTAGGTCAAGATATACCATTCCCACTGTGTATAAGGAGAAAAGAATGCCTCTCTCTTTTAAAAGAACTTCAGGGTTCATTTAAGGAACTTGATCTTCCGAGCTCTATGAACAAATGGTCAATAATGGATTTTTGTTTCAAATCAGCTTCCTTAATTTTTTGCACTGCTTCAAGTTCTTATATGCTGCACTCGGTGAAAATGAACCCACTGAACATTCTGATTATTGATGAAGCTGCACAATTAAAGGAGTGTGAGTCGATCATTCCCCTGCAACTTCCGAGATTAAGGCATGCTATTCTTGTCGGTGATGAGCGCCAATTACCAGCAATGATTACAAGCAATGTATGTAAATGCTATTTGGTTTTTTTGACACATTCATTCCTTTGTTTACAAGTGAATTGGTTTTCTTTGGTTTTTTTTTTTTTTTTTTTTAAATGTTCTTTCAGAATCTTTTAATTTTCTTTGGTAGATTTCTAAGGAAGTTGGTTTTGGGAGAAGTTTATTTGAGAGGTTGAGCTCATTGGGTTGCACAAAGCATCTTCTCAGAATACAGTACCGAATGCATCCATCTATTAGTTTTTTCCCAAATGCAAATTTTTATGACAACCAGATTTTAGATGCTCCAAATGTTAGAGGAAAAAGCTATGAAAAACAGTATCTCCCAGGGCCGATGTTTGGTCCCTATTCTTTCATTAGTGTGATAGACGGTAGGGAAGAGAAGGATGATTCTGAGCGTAGTTGGAGAAACATGGTTGAGGTTTCTATTGTGATGAAAATACTGAAGAATTTATCCAAAGGTAACTCCTCTTGAAGTCTCATATTCTATGCCAACCTCGAGATTGTCTTTAATTTGAAGAATGAGTTCAATCAGGCTTTATGTTGCTAATGGGCTTATTTTCACAATCGCCGTTGTCTTTGCTGATGGGCTATTTGTTCAATTGCACTTCATTCTTTCTACTCTATGATCTTATTCTTGACTTTTTGCCACATTTAAGCCATGCGTTTGATGCCAGTATAAACTGATTTGATTGATCTCTAATTCCCTAGAAAATACAAACAAGAGGAAGTTGATGAGTTTTTTCAAATGGACTTTGATATTCTGTAAGAATGATACAATTGCAAAGGTAGGAAACTCTATTGAGACTTATAATATATGTGTCTTGTTGCTTGTCAAGCAAGATACATTTTGATCCTTGTAGATCATGTACATTTTAACCCGTGAGTAAGTTAATTCAGCATATGTTAGGACTGGAACATAATGGAGTCTCAAGGAATTTGAAAGTCAGCATATTAAATCTTTTAAAATACTGTGAAGTACACATTTTTGTCATTTAGAATAGTCATATGTCTATATCTGTTACTTGTATGTCTTTACCTCAATCTGTTATGATGGAATCACCTCTGTTAGAGAAACAAGTTCTTAAACTTTGTTTTATTTATTTTTATATTGATTTATTCTTTCCCTCTTTTAACTTTTGCTTCTAATTCAGCATGGATTGGCACTGGCTTCAAACAGAATTACCGCATTGGTGTAATATCTCCTTATGCTGCACAAGTAGTAGCAATTCAAGAAAGGCTTGGACGGAAGTTTGATGCTCTTGATGGGTTTACAGTAAAAGTCAAGTCAATAGATGGGTTCCAAGGTGGGGAAGAGGACCTAATTATAATATCGACAGTAAGATCTAATACTCGTGCATCGATTGGGTTCACATCGGATCAACGGAGAGCTAATGTTGCTCTTACAAGGGCTAGGTAATATTTTATATAAGTTCTTTCGAGAAGTTTGTCTTTGCTTCCATTTTAACAAGTATTGTAAATAACAATCGGCCTTGTAATGCCTTTCAGGCACTGTCTATGGATATTGGGAAATGACAAAACACTAGTGAATAGTGGATCTGTTTGGGAAACCTTGGTCCTTGATGCTAAGAATCGTCAATGTTTCTTTTACGCTGATGAGGACAAAGATTTGGCTAAAGCAATATTAGACGTGAAGAAAGAATTTGAACAGTTTGATGATTTGCTTAATCATGATAGCATACTTTTTAGAAGAGCTAGGTGGAAGGTATTTGGCACCATCATATCTATACTTTTCCATTATATATTCTTAATAATCTTTCTTAATTTGCTTATGTACTTATTATAGTTTCCTTTATTTCCTTTTTGCAATCTCCACAGCTTCTTTTTAGTGATAACTTTCTAAAATCATTTCAAAAATTGAAGTCTGTCCAGACAAAGAAGTCAGTTTTAAACCTTCTACTGAAAATTGCCTGTGGTTGGAGACCCAAAAAGTTGAGCGTAGTTTGTGAAAGTTCTTCTCAGATCTTAAAGCAATTTAAGGTTGAAGGTCTTTATATTGTTTGTGCAAATGACATAGTAAAGGAATGGATTGACATTGCAAAGGAATTGAAGTATTGTCAAGTTTTGAAGATCTGGTATATAGCACCTATAGAGGATATTCCAAAATTAGTGAAACGTCTTGATAGTATGTTCGGAAAACATACAGATGACTTTATTAATCGCTGCCAAGAGAAATGTCTTGAGGGGTATGTATATTTTTTTGCATTCTTGTAGATCCATAATAATGTTTCCAATTTTGAAACTTGGATGATGCCTTATTTTGATATTTTAAATTTACTAGGATTTCTTTTTTATATTTTGAAACTTTTTCCCCTTGCTTTGTGTCTAGGGATTTGGAAGTTCCAAAGAGTTCGTCAATCTCTTTTGATATTGTCCGGATTAAGAATCTGGATGACCATGAAAATGGGAGTGATCTAAGTGGTTGTGCCACTGATGGCAGAAGTTATGTTGAGAATGTTAGAGTGAGCGAGAGTCTTATGCTAATGAAATTCTACCCCTTATCACCAGGCGCAGTGACCCACTTGCTTTCTAACCATGATGGTGGTGAATTGGATCTACCATTTGAAGTATCTGACCAAGAGCAAGAGATAATCCTTTTTCCTAGAAGTACATTTGTATTGGGGCGGTCAGGTACTGGGAAAACTACTGTTTTGACTATGAAGTTATTTCAGAAAGAAAAACTGCACCATATGGCAAGGATGTCATTGCATGAGGAAAAGGAGGTTGAGGAGACTGCTACTGGGATGAAGGAAAATGTATTGCACCAACTTTTTGTGACAGTGAGTCCTAAATTATGTTATGCTGTAAAACAACATGTTTCTCATTTGAAAAGGTGTGTAGATTATCTAATAAAATGGTTTTCGTGAATTTACTTTGCTTCTTTATGAATTAGTTTGCTTGATTTCTGACTAGAAACAATTGAACTCAGTATATACTTTAATTTCTTCAGGTTTTTGAGAAATTGGAAACATGACATATGTTTGATATTTCTTTTTGTCCTTGACGTTGATTGGTTGTTTCATTTTGTAAATGTAATATGCACTTTTCTTTCTAGGCAATAAAGTTTGTTAATATAAAATGAAAAGCCTATTGTAACAATTTTTTTTTTTCCACATGCAGCTTTTCCTGCGGTGGTAATTCTTCAAAAGGAAGTAGTTCAATTGATATGGATGATTTTGACAATGCCTCTCAATTCAAGGATATCCCAGATTCTTTTGTTGATGTACCTCCCCTGTCATATCCTCTTGTCATAACATTTCACAAATTTCTGATAATGCTTGATCGAACTGTGGGTAATTCATACTTTGAAAGATTCCAAGAAGCAAGGAAACTTTCTAATGGTCCAATATGTGGTAGTTCAGTTTCCTTACAGAGCTTTATAAGGATGAAAGAAGTTAATTATGAAAGGTTTAGTACATCATACTGGCCCCGTTTCAATACCCAGCTAACTAAGAAGCTTGACTCCTCTAGAGTTTTCACAGAGATTATTTCCCATATAAAAGGTGGCCCGCAAGGTGCGGAGGCAGGTGATGGTAAACTCAGTCGTGAAGACTATGTTCTACAATCAGAGGGCCGGGTTTCCAGTCTATGTAGACCGAAGAGAGAGATAATATATGAGATCTTTCAAAATTATGAAAAAATGAAGAATAAAAATGGTGAGTTTGATTTTTCTGATCTTGTAATTGATCTTCATCGTCGATTAAGAGTTGAAAGATACAAGGGCGATGAAATGGATTTTGTATATGTGGATGAGGTGCAGGATCTTACATTAAGCCAAATTGCTTTATTCAAATATATTTGTAAAAATGTTGAAGAGGGTTTTGTTTTCTCTGGTGATACTGCTCAGACAATTGCAAAGGGAGTCGACTTTAGATTCCAAGATATAAGATCTCTGTTCTACAATAAGTTTGTGCCGGAATCAAAAAGCAGTGGACAAGATGGAAGAAAAGTGAAAGGAATAATCTCAAAGATCTTCCATTTGAGCCAGAACTTCCGTACTCATGATGGTGTTCTTAAGCTATCACAGAGTGTGATTGAACTTATTTATCGTTACTTTCCTCTATCTACCGATGTTTTGCAGCCTGAGACTAGTCTTATATATGGTGAAGCTCCTATTCTGCTTGAATCAGGGAACAAAGAAAATGCTATCTTAACTATTTTTGGCAATAGTGGAAATGCTAGAGGAAGTATTGTTGGCTTCGGTGCAGAGCAGGTAATATTGGTACGAGATGATTTTGTTCGGAAGGAAATTACCAATCACGTTGGGAACCAAGCTCTTGTTCTGACTATTGAGGAGTGCAAAGGCCTTGAATTTCAGGTGCATAAAATGCATGTTTACTCATTTGTTTTATTACTTTACAATTTATTTATATGTTTAAATATTATCACTTCGTTTGTTCAAATCAAAATTAATTAACATTATTAGTAATTTATTGGGTCATATTTTTCAGCCCATTTATGACTCATAATTTCCTTGTGTAGGATGTATTGTTGTACAACTTTTTTGGCTCATCATCTCTGAAAGATCAATGGAGGGTGATATATAAATACATGGAAGAGCAAGATTTGCTCGACCCAACTTTACCCATCCCCACCCCACGTTTCAATGAGGCTAAACACGATGTGTTGTGCTTTGAACTGAAGCAACTTTATGTGGCTATCACTCGTACCAGGCAGAGGTTGTGGATTTTTGAGAATTCAGAGGACTTTTGCAAACCAATGTTTGACTATTGGAAAAAAAAGTGTCTTGTCCAAGTCAGACAACTGGATTATTTATTTGCTCAGGCAATGCAGGTTACTAGCAGTCTAGAGGAGTGGAAGTCCCGGGGCATTAAGGTTACTATTGATTGTGACCCTATCTAAAGGATCTATTGCTGTCTTCTCTCTCTCTCTCTCTCTCTTCTTTGGCAAAACCATTACTATGGATGTCCAATTCTTGTATCTGTTTTTTTGCAGTTGTATTTAGAGCATATGTTTGAATTTGCAACCATGTGCTTTGAAAGAGCTGGTGATATTTATTGGCAAAGAAGGTCCAAGGCTGATGGCCTTAGAAAAAATGCTAACCATATGCGCAGTTCAAATCTTGAAAAGGCAAATGTTATGCTTAGGCAGGCTGCTGAAATATTTGAAACTATAGGCAAAGCTGATTCTGCTGCACAATGTTTTTCTGATTTGGGGGAGTATGAAAGAGCAGGTATGTGTTGGATTCTCTGACTTTGGTCTAATATAACCTAGCATTTTTTATGTACATTTTGTTATTGCTCTAGTGTCGCAACTACATCATTATTATGGCAAATAACATCATCTAGAAATATAATGTTTGAAAATTGAAAGTTAATATTTTGAGTTTTAATGTAACTAGTCGCTAACCCGTGCATCGCACGGGTAACTTTTAGCTCAAAATGTTAACCTGTCCAAGTTTAAATATTTATCTAATTTTGACTATTTTAAAGTTAAATCATCTCCAATATGAAATGGAGAGAGTAATTAAACATCTCATATGACAAATTGTCAAAATTTTAAACATCATTAAAATGAGAAACATTCAAATTTTATATAGTAATATATTACATAATCATAAAGTGCTATTACACAAATACAATTCCTTGGTAAGTGTTAAGATAGATGACAACTATTTTATACTATCTTGAGTAAAATTTAGCCCCACAATTGTAGTGTATCACATAAAATCGGAACTACAACCATGTAAAAAGAGAAAATTAAAATTAGATATAATAGCAAAATTCTTTTACACCACAATAGAACCAAGAGAATTATTATAATAATGCACAATCCAATATGAGTATGAGGCTAGGAGTTGTACTCTACATTATTGCAATAAAAAAAAAAAGGAACAAATCTAGAATAAAGAACAAATAGAGAGCATATCTAATTAGTTAAGAAATCAAACAGACAAAATTCTAGTAGTGAGGAATAATTAAAATTGTAACAAAATAAATATAAAATAACACAACTTTACCGTCAATATGATTTCCCTACATCTACATCACACCCAATTACTCTGTATTTTATTGGGTTTCACAGAAACTAAACCAAAAAAAAAAAAAAGCATAAATCAATTTGCTATGTTTCTTAATCCAGTGTACTCAATCAAGTATTCTTGTGCCCACAGTGAGATGCTCCATGGACCATAGTGGATGCTCTGTAATTTCAGTCCATTGTTGATTTTTGGTTGCCAAATTCTCCACACATTGCAGTAAAAATTTCTGTGTCATTTGCTTTACTCAAACATGAATTCAATTACTCCCTTGAGAAATAAAGAGTGAACCTCCTGAAGTCCAAGCCATAGTCTGCAACTCTCCCAAATCTAACAGATTGTATAACATGCCAAAAAGATAACCAACTAAGAATAGAATAATATAGAAACGACGTAACGAACATGTTTATTAGTTTAGAGAGAAAGCAACGTACCATTCCATTGCAATGACCACCATTAACTTCTTCAACGTATTTTCACCTTTAAATTAAAAACAGCAAAATTAAATGAAACCTTGATTATATAAGGTAGTCAAGTCAGGTCTATTATTAACCCATATTTGTCAAGTGTAACATTGCAACTATCAGATGACATAATCATTTACTTTTCTTTGTGTGATGGCAAAGCATATTCTGATAGCTAATTAATAGCATTATAACGAGATCTGAGTTGAAGGTAAGGAAACATGTCTATGAAATAATAGGCAACTTCTGACTCTAGATTAAAATATAAACATAATTACATAATGCATAACTTGTCCAATAGATGACAAAGGAGCACTTCTCTTTGAAGGCAATCACACCCTTTGCTAGGTTTCACTTGGTGGTAGGAGTGAATAATTGGCATCATCATCATTCCCTGCAACCCAAACTCAAAAAAATTAGAGTCGGAGAAAAAAGGGACTCTCTCCTATAATTGAAACACTTCAATTTGGCTTGGGTATCATCACAAACACTTAGGGGTGATGAGGTTGGACTCTTTTCATATGCTATGCACTAAAGTCTTGGCTATTGTAGACAATAATCTGTGATGATGATAAACACCGTTTCCCCTTGGATCATGACAATAGAAACAACCTACAACATCTAACATTCCATGAGGTAAAAGAGATGACAATCCAACTACAAATTGTAGACCACTGAATTCATTTGATGTCAAGCTTTACATTTAGACTCAATTGCAAGTTGGACTACAAATACCACTAGCATAATCAATGGCAAATTATATAGCAAAGTATAATTCCAAGCCAAAATTTGATTCTAAGGAACAACATATGATCCAACTCAGATTTTTGCAGGAGAAGAAACGACATTTTTTTCCTATCGTTTTATCTTATTTTCCCCTCAAATGTGAAGAATAAATTAAAATTTTGAAAGACAACAAAGATGAAAAAATTAATGTATAAATAATGTGACTTCCTCCACCGACAATAATGTGAGTTAAATATAAATAAGCAAAATCTCACCAACATGTTTAATATAACCACAAATCAAACACTTACCCAACAAAACTTTTTTAATGTAAATAAGCAAGATCTCACCAACATGTTTAATAAGCAAGATCTCTCCTATCTCGGTCTCTTCACTTCTTATTCTTTGTGTTTTCTCTACTTTGCGTTGCTTCTTTTTCTTCGTTTTCTCTGTTTGTGCTTCCGTCTTCTATTTCTTCGTTTCTTCTCTAGCTTTGATTTGTTTCTCTCTCTGTGACCGCTTCTCTCTATTTCTTTGTTTTTTCAATTTTGGTTGCACTAGCTCTACTACATTAGACATCCTAATAGAGATTCCTAGGAATTTGAGGGATATGGAAATTGAGGAATTTCTTATACATCCGATTGTGCATGAATGGGCTCCAACAAAAATTCCTCAGATAGCTAAATCTCTAACCTCAACACTAACCAAGAAAGAGAGTTCAGAGAGGCCAGTAGTGAAGCATCAAAATACTGATTGGCTTGGTAGGAAGTGAAGTGCACTGATGTGGTGGCATCTCTTATTGCAACTAGGGGTGAGTAGAGTGATACCGGAGCTAACCCAACTGACCGGCGCCGACCCAACCGTACCGCCTCCATCACCGACCAAGTGAGCCAAGGCTGGCGATCGGATGGAGAATCACGCTCCGACGCCAGTGTGGTGCTGCCATCACAACTACATCTTCAAACTGAGTTGGTTACCAAACCAACCAATATGGCGATATTTTGTTTTGTTTTTAGAATCTGAGTGTTTTCTTCATGAGTTGGTTACCTCATTGTAAAAACGATTCATTTCATTTAGTAATTAAAAAACAAAATATATCAAAATGGCGTCGTTTTCAGTTAGGGTTGCTGATTTCTGCCTAGTATAAATAGCATTTTTCTACTCTTAGCCACTCAACTCTCTCAAACCGACGCTCTATCTCAGTATCTCTCGCTCTCGCCTGAGTTCGTGGAACCACTGATCGTGAGTTGCCTCTTGCAACTCGGCAGGCTCACCATTCACGTGTCACGACCAAGCCAGCAACAGCCTAGACGCCTACCGAGCCGACTGAATCGCACACGCCCCTAATTGCAACTGTGACCTTTCAAGCTAGAATAAGTGGAGGAGTTAAAAAAACAAAACAAAACAAAACGTAAAATGTTGACAGAGTAGGTGGATGAGAATAAAAGAAGGTTAAAAAAATGTTGGTGGAATAATTAGAGTAAAAAAAATATAAATGATGCTAAACATACAACAAATTTCACCACCTAAATGTCACCAGTCATTAAATTTTTTTTTTGATATTTGTTTATATTATTTATTATGATATTTTCATTTACCAATCACAATTATTATTATATCAATTTACAAAATGTTATGTTATAAAATTTGTAGTATCTCTAGCATTTTACAAAACAATTAGTTTAGTGTATGTATATAGTGGTAATTCTGAAATGGTCTCCAATATGAAATTGACTCCTTGCAATGTACACCATGTATTTGACAAAATGTCTCACTTATGCATTAGTTTAAGTCAACTTCATGGTTTGTGCCTCTTGTTTAGTTTCCACTAGTCATCTTCTTCTTCTTTTTTTGTTTTTGTTTTTTGTTTTTTTTTTGTTTTTCTCTTTCATGTGCATTTAGGCATACTAGACCATCAATAATTGGTATTTTTCGTACATTAGAACTTTCATCAAAACAACCCAAATTGCAACATTAGAACAGTAGTCTTTTTACAATAGAATGTTTTATGAATTCTGTTTTTGTATTAATATACATTTGCAAAGATAAATAAAAAAATGGAGAAAATTATAAATTTTATAACATTTAAACATTATGGTATAAGACCATTACTAAGTGAGAGATAGAGGGAAAAATTTCTTTGGAAATGTGGGGCCTGTTAACTAAAAAGGTATGGTAGTCCTCAGAAGTGGGCTCGGGGCCCAAAGGCCCAATCCGAGAACACGTAGTTGTCCGAGGACAGCCTAAAAAAGTTTTATTCACATCAAATGGGTGATATGAAAGAAACGAGTAGGTATTATATACAGCGGTATAGCACACGTCCAAGGACACCAAAGTCCGAGGTAAAGGTAACCCTCATGCTAGCGGAAAGACTCCGCCAAGTTATATCTGGACTGGAAATTGGATATAGCTTAAAGAGGCGTCGGAGAAGGTAGTAAATATCTTCTAAAGTCTATCACCTCCTCATTAAATGCTTTCCAACTAACACTCTGGCCGCATTAATGTGGAGGTGATACCTGAATAGTAACCGAGCAGCTTTATGACCACTAAGCTGAAAGTTCCGGTAGGTACTAGATGGGACAGAAAGGAGCTCCCAGGATAAGAACTACACGTGTACGATGGAAACAGGGGAAAAACGGAGTATATAACATAGGAACGAAGAAAACAGGGGGGACTTTTGGACAGGAAAAAGAAAAAAAGAAAGAACAAAGAGAGAGAGAGATACCAACTGAAAGAGAGCCGAGGACAGTTTTCCTCAAAGAGCGAACCGAAAGTATTCTTTATTACTTGATGAGTAGAACCTTTCCTGAAAAACAATACTAGTTCTTGGACCCATACTTTATAAATTTATTGATTGGGCTTATTGGGCTGAAAACCCGTCACTCAGGGTCAATCCAAATTGAGTCCCTACAATTGGCGCCGTTTGTGGGGAGAACTTGATCTGTTGAGAAGGAAGGGCAGGTGTGATACTCACGATGGAAGAGGGAGCACCGCAGCAACCGTTGGCGGGCCCGCAACAGGCAGATGCTAATCAACACCAAGCAGAGTCTAGGGGTTCTCAGCACGGCGATCCGTTGGTAGACCACGAACAAGGGGAGGGTCATGAGGGAAGTACCCGTACAACCCATACAGATAGAAGCCGCTCCCGGGGGAAAGGCCATGTTTCCCCTGAAAAGAGTGGAGGAAATTTGCAGCGTAAGATCAACAAGTTGAAGAGGGAGTTGCGATATGAACGACGAAGGCATAAGGCTCATAACTCTAGGCACTCTTCTGAGGAGTCGGATGACACCAGTTACAGGCAGAGGTCGAGAACTCCCCCCAGTGAGTCTTTTTCGTGCGAGGAAGAACACCACCGTAGGCGAAGAAGTAAAAGTCCGACTCGCCAGGGTCGGGGGAATGATGCCTTGAACAAGGCTTTGAATCAGGTCTCCAAGTCGCCTTTCACACGAAATATTGAAGACGCTAGTCTCCCTCGGCGATTCCACCAGCCTGTGTTCACCATTTATAATGGTCGAACAGACCCAGTGGAACATGTTAGCCACTACAGCCAAAGAATGGCTATTCATGCCAGGGACGAAGCTTTGATGTGTAAGGTTTTCCCGTCTAGCCTGGGCCCGGTGGCAATGAGATGGTTTAATGGCTTGAGAACTAATACTATTGACTCTTTTGAGAAGCTCACTCAGGCCTTTGGTGCTCGTTTTATTACCTGTAGAAGGGTCGTTCAACCCTTGGGGTCGCTACTATCCATGTCTATGCGAGAGGGGGAAACCCTAAAAGCCTACTCTGACAGATACTGGGAAATGTTCAACGAGGTGGATGGGGCTCACGATGACGTGGCTATGAATACCTTTAAGGAAGGTCTTCCAACTGAACACGGTCTGACGAAGTCTCTGACTAGCAAGCCTGTTACTAGTGTACGTTAGCTTATGGATCGGATAGATAAATACAGGAGAGTAGAGGAAGATCAGATGCAAGGCAGAGGGAAGTCTAAAGCGGTAACTCAAGAGAGGAGGGATTTCAGGCCGGACCGGTACAACAACAACCAACCTAGGAGGGACTTTGGGGGGCAGTCGGGGCCTGCCAGCTCCCAGGTGGTTAGTGCCGTGTTCCGAGAACCAGTATAGCGAGTTCTGGAGAAGATAAAGAACGAGCCGTTCTTTAGGTGGCCCAACAAGATGGCGGGGGATCCTGCGAAGCGTAATCGGAATCTTTACTGCCAATACCATCAGGACCACGGACATATCACTGAAGATTGTACCAATCTGTGAGATCACTTAGAGCAATTAGTGTAGGAGGGAAAGTTGACCCAACTTCTGTATCAATCCGGCGGCCGAGGAGGCCACGCAGGCTCGGCGTTTCAGGGAGACGCCTCTAGGGGACCTCCTTTGGGTACGATAAACGTCATATTCGCTGCCCCGGGGAGGACTGGGTCTTGCCCTTCCAGGGTAATGTCTGTATCTCAGTGCTCGGAGGAGGACTCCAACTCAAGGCCGAAGAGGGCCAGATCGGGCGCCTCGTTGGTTTTGGCTTCTCAGAAGAGGATAAGAGAGGAACCATGCAACCGCATAATGATGCTTTGGTGGTTACGATTAGGATCGGAGGGTACGACGTTAAGAGAGTGATGGTTGATGACGGAAGTGCCGCTGAAGTAATGTACCCTGATTTATTCAAAGGGCTGAATTTGAAACTCGAAGATTTGACAACATATAGTTCCCCGCTGGTGGGCTTCGAAGGCAAATCGGTCACCCCGTTGGGGATGGTCAGACTACCCGTGCAGAATGGGTCAGATATGGTGGAGGTAGATTTTATTGTGGTAGATGCCTTTTCTCCGTATACAGCGATTTTGGGAAGACCATGGTTGCATGCCTTGGGGGCTGTTTCTTCCACTCTTCATCAGAAAGTGAAGTATCCCTCGGGGGGCGAGGTTTCAGAGATTTTGGGAAACCAGAATATGGCTAGGCAGTGTATGATAATGGCCATTCAACATCGGCCAGAGACGAGTACTTCGGCTGTAGCCGAAAGTGATTTATAGCAATCAAGGGGTCCGGGAGCCCAGTTTGGCGCGTCCCCAGAGGAGATGAGGTGTGAAGATTTGGAAAGGGTGAACGTTGGTGATGATCCAGAGAAGTATTTTCAGGTTGGGGCTCAGTTGCCCCTGTTAGAGAAAGAGCAGTTGATCGAGGTTCTTAGAAAGAACGTTGATGTGTTTGCATGGAGTGCCTATGAGGCCCCAGAGGTGGATCCGGAGTTCATCTGTCATCATCTTAATGTCAACCCCTCGTGTATTCCAAAGAAGCAACCACCTCGGCGTCCNTAGTGGAAATTAAGTACACTATGAATGGAAGTATTAAACAGAAACTAAGTCATGTCAGGTCCTCGGACCACAGCTTAGTGGAAATTAAGTACACTATGAATGGAAGTATTAAACAGAAACTAAGTCATGTCAGGTCCTCGGACCACAGCTTAGTGGAAATTAAGTACACTATGAATGGAAGTATTAAACAGAAACTAAGTCATGTCAGGTCCTCGGACCACAGCTTAGTGGAAATTAAGTACACTATGAATGGAAGTATTAAACAGAAACTAAGTCATGTCAGGTCCTCGGACCACAGCTTAGTGGAAATTAAGTACACTATGAATGGAAGTATTAAACAGAAACTAAGTCATGTCAGGTCCTCGGACCACAGCTTAGTGGAAATTAAGTACACTATGAATGGAAGTATTAAACAGAAACTAAGTCATGTCAGGTCCTCGGACCACAGCTTAGTGGAAATTAAGTACACTATGAATGGAAGTATTAAACAGAAACTAAGTCATGTCAGGTCCTCGGACCACAGCTTAGTGGAAATTAAGTACACTATGAATGGAAGTATTAAACAGAAACTAAGTCATGTCAGGTCCTCGGACCACAGCTTAGTGGAAATTAAGTACACTATGAATGGAAGTATTAAACAGAAACTAAGTCATGTCAGGTCCTCGGACCACAGCTTAGTGGAAATTAAGTACACTATGAATGGAAGTATTAAACAGAAACTAAGTCATGTCAGGTCCTCGGACCACAGCTTAGTGGAAATTAAGTACACTATGAATGGAAGTATTAAACAGAAACTAAGTCATGTCAGGTCCTCGGACCACAGCTTAGTGGAAATTAAGTACACTATGAATGGAAGTATTAAACAGAAACTAAGTCATGTCAGGTCCTCGGACCACAGCTTAGTGGAAATTAAGTACACTATGAATGGAAGTATTAAACAGAAACTAAGTCATGTCAGGTCCTCGGACCACAGCTTAGTGGAAATTAAGTACACTATGAATGGAAGTATTAAACAGAAACTAAGTCATGTCAGGTCCTCGGACCACAGCTTAGTGGAAATTAAGTACACTATGAATGGAAGTATTAAACAGAAACTAAGTCATGTCAGGTCCTCGGACCACAGCTTAGTGGAAATTAAGTACACTATGAATGGAAGTATTAAACAGAAACTAAGTCATGTCAGGTCCTCGGACCACAGCTTAGTGGAAATTAAGTACACTATGAATGGAAGTATTAAACAGAAACTAAGTCATGTCAGGTCCTCGGACCACAGCTTAGTGGAAATTAAGTACACTATGAATGGAAGTATTAAACAGAAACTAAGTCATGTCAGGTCCTCGGACCACAGCTTAGTGGAAATTAAGTACACTATGAATGGAAGTATTAAACAGAAACTAAGTCATGTCAGGTCCTCGGACCACAGCTTAGTGGAAATTAAGTACACTATGAATGGAAGTATTAAACAGAAACTAAGTCATGTCAGGTCCTCGGACCACAGCTTAGTGGAAATTAAGTACACTATGAATGGAAGTATTAAACAGAAACTAAGTCATGTCAGGTCCTCGGACCACAGCTTAGTGGAAATTAAGTACACTATGAATGGAAGTATTAAACAGAAACTAAGTCATGTCAGGTCCTCGGACCACAGCTTAGTGGAAATTAAGTACACTATGAATGGAAGTATTAAACAGAAACTAAGTCATGTCAGGTCCTCGGACCACAGCTTAGTGGAAATTAAGTACACTATGAATGGAAGTATTAAACAGAAACTAAGTCATGTCAGGTCCTCGGACCACAGCTTAGTGGAAATTAAGTACACTATGAATGGAAGTATTAAACAGAAACTAAGTCATGTCAGGTCCTCGGACCACAGCTTAGTGGAAATTAAGTACACTATGAATGGAAGTATTAAACAGAAACTAAGTCATGTCAGGTCCTCGGACCACAGCTTAGTGGAAATTAAGTACACTATGAATGGAAGTATTAAACAGAAACTAAGTCATGTCAGGTCCTCGGACCACAGCTTAGTGGAAATTAAGTACACTATGAATGGAAGTATTAAACAGAAACTAAGTCATGTCAGGTCCTCGGACCACAGCTTAGTGGAAATTAAGTACACTATGAATGGAAGTATTAAACAGAAACTAAGTCATGTCAGGTCCTCGGACCACAGCTTAGTGGAAATTAAGTACACTATGAATGGAAGTATTAAACAGAAACTAAGTCATGTCAGGTCCTCGGACCACAGCTTAGTGGAAATTAAGTACACTATGAATGGAAGTATTAAACAGAAACTAAGTCATGTCAGGTCCTCGGACCACAGCTTAGTGGAAATTAAGTACACTATGAATGGAAGTATTAAACAGAAACTAAGTCATGTCAGGTCCTCGGACCACAGCTTAGTGGAAATTAAGTACACTATGAATGGAAGTATTAAACAGAAACTAAGTCATGTCAGGTCCTCGGACCACAGCTTAGTGGAAATTAAGTACACTATGAATGGAAGTATTAAACAGAAACTAAGTCATGTCAGGTCCTCGGACCACAGCTTAGTGGAAATTAAGTACACTATGAATGGAAGTATTAAACAGAAACTAAGTCATGTCAGGTCCTCGGACCACAGCTTAGTGGAAATTAAGTACACTATGAATGGAAGTATTAAACAGAAACTAAGTCATGTCAGGTCCTCGGACCACAGCTTAGTGGAAATTAAGTACACTATGAATGGAAGTATTAAACAGAAACTAAGTCATGTCAGGTCCTCGGACCACAGCTTAGTGGAAATTAAGTACACTATGAATGGAAGTATTAAACAGAAACTAAGTCATGTCAGGTCCTCGGACCACAGCTTAGTGGAAATTAAGTACACTATGAATGGAAGTATTAAACAGAAACTAAGTCATGTCAGGTCCTCGGACCACAGCTTAGTGGAAATTAAGTACACTATGAATGGAAGTATTAAACAGAAACTAAGTCATGTCAGGTCCTCGGACCACAGCTTAGTGGAAATTAAGTACACTATGAATGGAAGTATTAAACAGAAACTAAGTCATGTCAGGTCCTCGGACCACAGCTTAGTGGAAATTAAGTACACTATGAATGGAAGTATTAAACAGAAATTAAGTCATGTCAGGTCCTCGGACCACAGCTTAGTGGAAATTAAGTACACTATGAATGGAAGTATTAAACAGAAACCAAGTCATGTCAGGTCCTCGGACCACAGCTTAGTGGAAATTAAGTACACTATGAATGGAAGTATTAAACAGAAACTAAGTCATGCCAGGTCTTCGGACCACAACTTAGTGGAAATCATTATGCTATGAATGCAAGTAGTAAACCGAAACTAAGCTATAACAAACTATTTAGATATTCAGCTTGCTTGTAATCAAGGCTTTCTAAAAGAGGTTCATGTGACTAAAGATACATATCGAAGTATATGTTATGAGCATCACTTAAAGCATTTCAAGGGGATTAGTACCCCTCCGGGTGAACCGTAAAAGCACTATCCTAGGTAAGTATAATCTTCTAATGAGTGTTATAAAGAGCCTTTATAAAGCCGCAAGGGTTACTACTATGATTCTGAGTATAAAGTTATGATTCTTCCCCATCGTGTCAACTTTTATCTTTCTTACGACCCGAGACCATAAGACAAGTGGATAAACAAACGAAAGTAATAAAGAGTAAGCATGCATAAAATTATGTAGATAATAGATGAAAACTTCGGATGTCTCTTATAACTTGTCAAAAAGGGAAAAGATACAAGGGATACTGCAAGAACAAGAAAGTTAACTACAAGCAACTATTTGGTTAACTTTATTTGGAGCTTAGGAGGGGCTTTGCCAGCTACCTCTTGGGGAGCATCTTCTTCCTGCGCCGTGGGAGCCTCTTCAGCAGGCCGGGTGGTCGAGGCTAAGGCCTGTTCAAAAGTATGGGAGGCTGCTCCGTCTTTGAGTCCTGCTGTTTCTTTGACCGAGGATAGATCCTTTTCTTTGCCAGGCGCTAATAATGGTTCCTGTTGGCCGAGTATGGGAAGAGCCTGAGTCTGAACTTTCTCTGGAGGCTCAACAACAATAACTGATACCTCCCCTATTGGGGTAGAGGGAGTGGAGGCCCGAATAGCTGGGGGGAAGTAAATGTTTTCAGGTTTCCTTAACTCTGAATAAGATTCAACTCCAGCTCGGTCGAGGGCTTCCTGCCAAGTCCTTGCACAGTATTCCCGGCACACGACGGGAACCTCAGCTCGGAAATTGTCCTCTGTGTCGGCCACTCCCATATTGTAACCCTGCTGCTCAGCGGCATCTTTTCCCATCTCAGCCTCGGCTTTGGCTTTTTCCGCCTGATCTCTGAGCTTCTGGACTTCTTCCAGTTGCTTCTGCAGGGTCAGCACCTGTTCCTTAGAGGTTGCCAACTGGGCGTTGGCGTCACGTAGAAGCCGCCCCTGGTCCTCGGCCTGTTTTTGGAACCCCTTTAGGGCCGAATCAGCACTTTTCCGAGCCCCCTCTTCGGCTGCTAACTTCTTCTTTAGCTGCGCAATGTTTTGCTCGGAAGCATTCAGAGTGCGTACAGCTGATATCCTTTTCTTCTTCTCATCGTCAATTTGATCGTAGTAGGATTTGGCTATCTCCTCCAGCCTGAAGGTGGCTTGTACGGCCTAGAGAAAAAAGGAGTTAAAAATATACAACAATAAGAAATATATCTATACATACGATAATAGTCAAATAAAAAGAATAATGCAACGATTGTAGTGTCATACCATGCCCAAGTATCTCTTGGTATTTTGAAAGACCTCGTCCTTCTTAATCGCTCTCAGCTCAGCCATGTCCCTAGGAAGAAGAAGTGTTTCTTCCAATGCTGAGGCAACCCTGCACCCAAGCCCGCCACTGAAGTCCCTAATTGAAGCATCCTCTTTTATAGGCCTTTTGTCGAGCGTAGGGGTTGGGAGCCAGGCCTCGGGATCCGAGGACCGAGTGGTTGTTTTATCCACCTCTCGCTGTGTTCCATGACTTGTTTTCTACTGCTTAGCAGCTCTTTGGTCCTCACCCTCGCTAGTAGTAGGAGTCCGCCCAGCGCCCATCACTTCTTTGCCCTTCGGCTCTCTTCTCCTCTTCGGTTCACTGGGCTCATTCACCGTTGGTTGGGATGACTGAGGAGGTGGAGGGGGAAGAGACGGAGGTTGGTCCTGACCTTGCTTTTCCACCACTCTGCCGGGCTGACCTTCAATTACTTCTTTCAAGCTCCTCTGGCTTCTCCTTTGGATGACCATCTTCTTAGAAGTCGTTTCAAGAGACTGGGGGTGATCAAAAACTTCAAATTCGTCGGCAGAATCGGGCAACTCCACAGGTCCTCCGGGGATTTCTTCTTCTTCTTCTTCTTCTTCTTCTTCTTCTCCTTCTTCTTCTTCTTCTCCTTCTTCTTCTTCTGCGGTTTCTTTTTCTTTGTCTTCTTCTCCCACTTTTTGGGGAGTGGAGCGTGATGACGAAGCTCCTGTAGAAAGATTAGCCTCCGACAAAGTTTCAGTAAAGGGCTCACCTTCAGGAATAGGTTCGCCCTCAGGAACGAATCCCTCAAAGATTACACTGATACGGTGGAGCCGAGGATCTTTTGCCTTTATCACACACTTGGGAGCCTGAAAGGCTGTGGACGCAGGCTTATACTTGAGTATTAGGTGTGCGGCTCGTAATTGGCCGTTGGAGGGATTCACGAATACCTCGGACTGCAGAATTCTATCTAGGCTTTCCCTGTTGACCAGCCTGAGACGACGCCTAGTTGCGCGTTTATCTGCAGAGTAATTAAAACATAAAAAGAA
Organism: Quercus suber; assembly: GCF_002906115.3. Taxonomy (NCBI): domain Eukaryota; kingdom Viridiplantae; phylum Streptophyta; class Magnoliopsida; order Fagales; family Fagaceae; genus Quercus; species Quercus suber. The sequence goes on along the minus strand of NW_027069599.1, from coordinate 578,201 downwards.
ATTTCCATTAGGAATGAAAACTGCGCCAAAATAAAAAAATTTTTAAGTTAAAAAATTTAATCTGACTTATCAGGGACGCATATCCTGGGAACCCCACCTGGTTGTCCCTCTTCAGTTGGGCAAGGCGAACCATCGTGCCACTCCCCGGAAAAAATAAGGAAGTCGTCTTTAAAACCCTTGTTTGAGGTAGGAAGGCACTGAATTAGTCTTACCGCAAGGTACCTAGACTTAAGGTAATACCCCTGGTCCCTCAAATGATTGAAGTTATATACCCAATTCACATCGTGGTGTGTCAAACCTAAGTTGTATAAAGCGTTTAAAGCCTTTATACTCCCGAGCACCCTGAACATATTCGAGGCGCACTGCGTGGGAGATAACGTGAAAAACCTAAGGTAGCTTCTCTTCAAATTACCCATTGGGATAGTCATCCCTCCTTCGACAAAAGCTACCATGGGAATGGCTACCTCCCCCATTTTTCTATCGTGCGACCAGGTTTGGGAGGAAGCGTACCTCATACCTACTGTTGAGGGAATCCTATACGTAGCCCTAAATGATTCCATTTGCTCCTCGGAATCAACTAGATACTTAAATCTACCCATTTTTTAACAATAGTAGAGAAAAATTAATACAGAAGATGAAAAACTAAGGAGGGTTAAGGAAACTTACAGGTGTGGAAAATAAGCTCTTCGGACGGACTCTTGGTATTTATGGGAGTGTAGAGTAATGAGAGAAAGACAGATTCAATGAATACGTGCTGAGAGAGAGTAAGTTGTAACTGAAGAAAGATTTGATTTGAAAGGCACTTTACAAGAGCACAAAAAGTAGGAGCGGGAAAAACCCCGCCCATAAATGCAAAGGATCCCCCACCGTCAGATTTGCATCAGGTCGTTGAACGTGTGGGACAACAGAGCAGTTACCATTTAATAATGGCGTGCCCATGACGCCGAAGCGTCAGGAGCGTGCCTTGGGCAAACCAAAAGACATTCTGAAAGCGGGGGAAACCTACGAAATAAATGAGGGTTGGATATCAAAATCTCCTTTTTTTCGAGGTGGCAAAAAACGAGATTTTGAGGGGCTATTGTGGGGCCTGTTAACTAAAAAAGTATGGTAGTCCTCAGAAGTGGGCTCGGGGCCTAAAGGCCCAATCCGAGAACACGTAGTTGTCCGAGGACAGCCTAAAAAAGTTTTATTCACATCAAATTGGTGATATGAAAGAAACGAGTAGGTATTATATACAGCGGTATAGCACACGTCCGAGGACACCAAAGTCCGAGGTAAAGGTAACCCTCATGCTAGCGGAAAGACTCCGCCAAGTTATATCTGGACTGGAAATTGGATATAGCTTAAAGAGGCGTCGGAGAAGGTAGTAAATATCTTCTAAAGTCTATCATCTCCTCATTAAATGCTTTCCAACTAACACTCTGGCCGCATTAATGTGGAGGTGATACCTGAATAGTAACCGAGCAGCTTTATGACCACTAAGCTGAAAGTTCCGGTAGGTACTGGATGGGACAGAAAGGAGCTCCCAGGATAAGAACTACATGTGTACGATGAAAACAGGGGAAAAACGGAGTATATAACATAGGAACGAAGAAAACAGGGGGGGACTTTTGGACAGGAAAAAGAAAAAAAGAAAGAACAAAGAGAGAGAGAGATACCAACTGAAAGAGAGCCGAGGACAGTTTTCCTCAAAGAGCGAACCGAAAGTATTCTTTATTACTTGATGAGTAGAACCTTTCCTGAAAAATAGTATTAGTTCTTGGACCCATACTCTATAAATTTATTGATTGGGCTTATTGGGCTGAAAACCCGTCACTCAGGGTCAATCCAAATTGAGTCCCTACAGGAAAATATTAGCACTATTTTAAAAAAATATCATTAAGTAGCTTTTCCGTGCTATGCACGGTTTAGCGACTAGTAATATATAGTAGTAGAAGACGTTTGACTATTAGTTAGCCTTTTAATATTTTGCCACATAAGCTTTAGTAGTCTCACAATTCTACACCATTTTTTATTAATTTATTTATTATGTCAATATGAGAGTTTTAAACCGACTACTACTCAGCAAATTGAAGAGTTTTAAGCCAATTGCTATTTAGCAACATGGAGAGTTTTAAACCAAACTATTATTATGTCAAAAAGAGAGTTTTAAACCGACTACTTCTTAGTAAACTGAAGAGTTTTAAACCAACTACTACTTAACAATATAGAGTTTTAAACCAAACCGAAGACGTTTGACTGTTAGTTGACCTTCTAACATTTTGCCACATAAATTTTGGTAGTCCTACAATTTTACACCTCATTTTTTTTATTAATTTATTTATTATGTCAAAAGAAGAGTTTTAAACTGACAACTAATTAGTAGACTGAAGAGTGTTAAACCAACTACTACTCAGTAACATGGAAAATTTTAAACCAAACCGACCTACTACTATATATATACAGCACCACACCAAAACCCTCTATTCGATTTACCCTCTCTTTGCCATTTCTGCTCTTTTGTTTTTACAAACTCTTCGTCCTCAGGCCTTAAGGTATCTTTTAATATTCTGTATTTGTGTATCTTTTTTCATATTTTTACTCTTATTGCCCGTGTGTTTTTGTAGTAGTTTATTAAGAACCAAACTTCTAAACACCATGTTTGATTCTAGAGTTTTTATAGATGAAGTAAATGCTAAAAGAAAGCTAGAGGTAAGGGATGTCACCAAAATATCTTGAATTTTTTATTCTCATGTTTGACATCTTAGTTTTGTTGGATGAATACTTTGTGCCATAGAATGTTATTTTTGTATCACTCTATTTGCTTTTCCCCCCCTAAAAGAGCCTTATTGGAACTTGAACAAAGTTTCTCTCCAGATTAGTTTGGACTTCGGAGAGAAACTCTTCAAACTCCTCATATAACTTTATATTGAGTATAAATTTTGAAAATCTAACAGTTGTATTGAATGTTCTTATTATATCTTTCATGCTTGTAAATTTTCAAGAAGATCAAAGATCAATTGCTATGTTATCAAACAAATGTTAAAATTTCAATTTTTTGTAATCTAAAATTGTGTATAAAAAATAAGCTTATTGATTGAATAATAAATAACATCTAATTTGAATGAAATTTGATATGTGTGTTAGGAATATAAGAAACATGAAATTCAACAATTAGATTTTAAAAATTCACACCCAAAATCTTCAACTATTGGAGAGAAACTTTGTTTGTAGAACTTGGAAAAATTTCTTCTGTCATCAGGTTATTGTATTTGTTGTTCCATGTTTTATAAAAGTTTAAACGTGGTAGAAACATGAGTAGTGTGTCTTTATTTCATCCTATAAAAAAGACACCATATAGTTATTTTTTCAAAATATATATATCTTTGTTTTAGTATTATAAATATTAAATAGTGAAAATATTTAACCACCGTTAACTATCTGGTGCGTTGCACAGGTTAGCAACTAGTTTGTTCTTAAAATTTGATCCAAATTTGATTTTTGTACTGCAAATGTAAATAGTTGCGTTGTCATCCCTGAAAATTCATTAGGTACAAAGTATGTCCCATATATTGACCGTTAATTTTAACTTCTTATTATTGCAGGAAGGCTTTATTTAGAAAAGTGTGGGGAGTCTGAACTTCAAAGAGCTGTGGAATGCTTTTGTCTAGCAGGATGCTATGAACTGGCAGCTGAGGTGTATGCTAAAGGCAACTTTTTCTCAGAATGTTTGAAAGTTTGCACCACAGGAAAAATATTCAACGTGGGTTTCAAATACATTCAGTATTGGAAAAATAATGCAACTAAGGATTTTGGTGTGGCTAGAAGAGCACAAGAAATAGACAAGATTGAACATGAGTTTCTAGAGAGTTGTGCTCGTCATCATCATGAACTTAAAGATAGCAGATCCATGATGCAGTTTGTCAAAGCTTTTCAATCCATAGATTTGATGGGCACATTTTTTAAATCTTTGGATTGCCTTGGTGAGCTTCTATTGTTGGAAGAAGAATCAGGAAACTTCTTAGAGGCTGCCAGCATTGCAAAGCTGAGAGGGGAGATTCTACATGAAGCTGATCTTCTAGGGAAGGCAGGGAATGTCAAAGAAGCATCCATGCTATTGCTCTTCTATGTGCTGTACAATTCACTTTGGACACCTGGAAGCAAGGGCTGGCCGCTAAAGCAGTTTACACAGAAGCAGGAGCTTTTGGCGAAAGCCAAGTCATTTGCTAAGAATGACTCAAACTTTTATTCTTTTATTTGTACAGAGGCTGACATTTTATCAAATGAGCAGAGTGACTTGTCCATAACAAAAGAGTATTTGAATGCTTCTCAGAGACATAATAGTGTTGGAGGTGAAATAATTTCTGCTCGAAAAATTCTAGATGCTCATCTTCAGTCAAACTCTGCAAAGTATGTGTGGCAGGATTATTTTGTTTTTGATCTGACAAAGCATTCGGAAGAGGTGATCTCTAGAAATCAGATTTCTGTAGAAACACTGTTTTACTTTTGGAATTTTTGGAAAGATAAGATTCTAAGCATTTTCAAGTATCTCAGATGTCTTGACACTCAAGATGTTAATGAATATAGAAGTTATGGAGATTTCTGTTTGAATTACTTGGGGGTGCGGAGGCAGTTTCATAATCTTAATGCAATCTATGTATTGCTCAACTCTGATGCGGATTGGGTCAGAGAGGACAGTAGATTCATTCATCGAAATGGAAATTTGGTTTATATTGATGTGAGACATTTTGTTGCAACTGCTCAAAGTTACTGGTGTTCAGAATTACTTTGTGCTGGTATGAAGGTTTTGGACAAACTTGAAGCCCTTTACAATTTCTCATTGAAGAAACCCCTCTCCCTGTTCTGCCAAAGCAGATCTCTTACTTGTGTCAATGAGGTTGCAAAGTTTCTTTTGGAATCCAAATATCTGAACCGTAGTCACTACAACAATAAGACATTGCAGAAATTTGTTGAACTTTGTAATAAATCTTTTTTTGGCTATATATTTCCCTTGGATTGGCGGAAATCATTGGCAGAGAACATGTTTTCTCTGAGAGAATCGGAGGTTTCAAGGAATTTACTAGAACAGGTCATAATTGAAAACATCAGCTTGAAGGATGAGTTGACATACGGGCAAATTGGAAGGGTTGTAGTGATAACTCTTGGATTGGGTAAGATAAACAATGGTTTATATGAGGAGATTTTGAAAAGGTTTGATGGGACTTATGGAAATCCACCATGGAAGGCATTCATTCAGGTTCTCCGTGGGAATATAGGACCAGAATTTCCTCAAGATACTTTAATTGACGATAACGGTGAATCTCCAAGAGAATTGTGCGTTCTGCTGAAGCTACAAGAAGCTTTGATGGAGACTTACAATGCAGATTGGAGAAAAGAAGTCGACTATATTTCACCTGGTTGTTTCTTGTATCTTATTGAGCGCCTCCTAATCTTGGCATCTTACTTCCAGGGATACTTTATCACTTTGAAGTCTTCTTTTGCTGAATGGTTTATCTATCAAGATGCAAATACCAACCCAAATTCCCCTTTAGTGGCTCAAATGAGGCCATCCCATGATATCTTTGAGTTTATTTTCAAGGTTGCTTATCAGCTTCTTTTTAACAAGAAAGATACAATGGATTGGATCAGAAGGTCTAATATAATTGTGAAGGACTACTATCAACTGCTGGTACTGAGATTGGTTTCTATAATATGTTTAGTTCATCTAAATTCTAATTCTGGGGAATTTTCGGAATCTCTTTTTGAATTGCTTGGTAGGAGCTATATTACTGAGCAACTTCCAGGGGAATTTTATGATGTCGTTCAGAGAAGACAGAAACATATAAATGTGAATGCGCTAGCTGAAGCATTTAAAAAGATTCACAATCCTCTTGTAATTGTGAGTTTGGGAGGAAATTGTTCAAGGTTTCTATGTCCAGATGCCATTTTTGTGGACATGACGGTAAAACAGTGCAGGGAGGACACGTTAAAAGTCTTGTTTCCGGAGACAGTGAAAGCATCACAAGGTGAAGCTGAGACATTTGAAGTGGAAGCAACTAACTCTGGCAATGAAGTGCTTTCTTCAGGCACTTATGATCAAGATAGTTGTAATTGTAAGTCTGCACCTTCAAACTTTGCTTTGGTGGCAGATCAGGGGGACTTGAACAACATAAATGGAAGCAGGCTGCAAGTGAATTACTTTTGGGAAATATTCGAAGCTTTGAAGTCGTTGGAGAATGATAAAGATCCAAGGAGCTTTTCGTTAAATGTCCAAATGATGAAGGTAATGCAAAATTTTCATAAAATATTTGACTTCAGCAAAGAGCATTCGCAAATGAGCACAATACTGTATTTTTTATCTTTTCCTATGTAAGCTAATGCCAAATTTTCATATAATATTTGACTTTAGAGAAAAGCATACACAAATGAGCATCATACTAAATTTTTATTCTGTTCCTATGTACATAGCAGGTGAACGTGGAGAAAAGTATTCACCTTGCTAGTACTGTTATGCACGAACACCTTCAGAATGCTATCGACAATGTTGATGAAAAGCTATTGGAGGAAGTAGACAGCATGGTTGATGAACTGAAGCAACTTTCTGCTGCGCTGGATGTGAGGTCAGTATGTACATTGACTATGATATGCCTAGCCTTATTTTGCTTTGTCCAAAAGGGGTCCTTACTCAAACTTACACATTATTGATGGATTATATGGACTAATTTTTACTTTGTTTTATAACTCGTGTACGTGGTAGCGATGGAATATCAAAACCTTCCCTATTTTACTGACTTTTTTTTTTCTTCCCTCTCTCTTTTGCATCATGTTCTTAGTGAACCGGAACTTGGAAACAATATGTCAACAATTCAAGAACTTTGCAAGAGATTGCTGTCAAGAAGGCCAAATCTAGAACCTATGTTAAGTAAACAATTGTTGCAACTGGGCACAAACCTTGTGGTTGAGACTTCTGGCAGTATATCAAATGAGCAGCAGTGTGATGTCGACAGTGATAGCAAAGCTAAGGAAAATAGCAGTGCTAATGTTGCATCGGTCTCCAACAGCAAAAACAGCCGAGAAACAGAAAATAAGGTGAAGGGTAACAAGTCCAAGAAAAATAAGAGGGCTAAAAAAGGAGGCAGCAAAAGATAAATAGATGTACATGAGTTGAATGTTGTTATGTATTGTGCATTTCAAAAATTGTCTTCTCTATGCACTCGAAAGAGACGATCAATCTAGCATTTCAGAAAAGATCTTTGGATCTCAATATTTAGCACTTATTGTTGTATAACGCAGTACTATAGAAGTTGCAATTCAAGGGCAATGTGATTATCAAAGGAGGTTGTCTTGTCCCATCTTTTTAAGCAGGTGTGAGGTTATAGGAAAAACCACCACACGTGACCGCAATATTGAGGTGTGGTGCTGTGCGGTGATGATTTTGGCCAAATCTCACAGCAAACACCCCTATTTATGTGTGTATTTGATTACTATTATTCTTTATTGCCCCCATGCAGATGCACGAGTTATAAGCTAATGTCAACTTAGAGGAGGAAAAAAAGGCTAGCTTGTAATCTAATCCTAAATGCACACTAAAAATGTAATGATTAAAAATAATGAAAAATTACACTTTTCTACTATAAACTATACCTCATTTTACACTTATCTCCTTAAACTACAAGAATGCACGATCAGCCCCCTTGTACTAAAACTCATGTAACACTTATCATAGATCATATGCATCATCATAACAAATTTGTAACTCATTCTATTTGAAATATGACAAATTTTACAATTATAATATTTTATAGTTTCTCAAGTGCACTTCACAAAACACACGTTCTAAAAGCAATATCAACTTGTCAAGGTGCTAGTTCTTCTTCTTTTTATTATTTCTAAGAAAATAAGAGTGGTATGTGTTCAAATATGAAAGTCTACTATTTCGCTTTTATTTATTTATTATTACTTTTTTAGCTATTGTGTAACTTGTGTTGCTTAAATTAGTGATTTTTTTTCTCAAAAAAAAAAAAAAATAGTGATTTTTTCTTTTGGCATTCTTAATATTTACTTCTCTATCTCTCTCTCTCTCTCTCTCTCTCTCTCTCACACTTTTATATGTATATGAGGTGAATTTAAGTTATACTTGGTGTGATTCTTGAAAAGTTACACATTTTTTAAACCGTAGATTTCTAAGAGATCTAACGGTTAACATAACATCATTAAATATTATTACTTTCTACCTTATTATCTAATTAATACTAGCATTTTCTCTCTCTCTCTCTCTCTCTCTCTCTCTCTTTATTACTTTCCACTAGATAATATTGAGTAATACTACATGCACAAACTATTTTATAACATTTTTACAAATCACCCTTCTTATTTATTGCTTTCCACTAGATAATATTAAGTAATACTACATGCACAAACTATTTTTCAACATTTTTACAAACTGTTGTTATGGCCAACTTCTTACTGGTTCTTATATGAACCTACTACTAACTTTTACTTTTTCATTTACCAATAATCATTCGCTACATCAGCAGTTTGTAAAAAATTTTGTAAAAAAATTTGTATCTCATATATATATATATATTACCAAAAATAATCTCATTTTCTCTTTTTTCACAATTACTACGAGTCAGGTAACTTTCTTTTTTTAATGGTGAAGATAGAAGTATATTGATGTCAATAAACAAAAAACAAAGAAAAACTGGGTATGAAAAAGGGGCCACCTTGGTGGCTGCCAAATACTAGTAAACAAAACAAATCTACAATATCAACGTTTTAATAGATACATATAAACAAAATGATGGGTTCAAATTACACCTGATGTAATTTTACAAGTGTTACACCTTTTTTATACTATAGATCTCCTATAGATCTAACAGTTAAAAATAATACTTTACACATGAGCTTGCTTAATTAATTTTTGTCTCTTTTTTCTCTTTCCCTTATCCATTGTATTTTCAATCATGTTAAAACTTAAAAGGAAATTTCTTTTTGCCAAATCCATACAGATAACTATGAATACAAAAATGAGTGTATTAGGTAATAAATACATTGTATTTTCAATCATGTTAAAACTTAAAAGGAAATTTCTTTTTGCCAAATCCATACAGATAACTATGAATACAAAAATGAGTGTATTAGGTAATAAATACAAGGATGGGCTAAGGTGCTAAATGACTACTATATCATCTGTTAGATTTAGGTTGTGTTTGTCATTGACTGAAAAATGCAGCTTTTTTTTACTATTTAGCTTATTTTTGCTACTATTCAGCTTATTTTTGCGACTATTCATTAAAAAATAGTGATTTTTTTTTGGCATTCTTAATATTTACTTCTCTATCTCTCTCTCTCTCTCTCTCTCTCTCTCTCACACTTTTATATGTATATGAGGTGAATTTAAGTTATACTTGGTGTGATTCTTGAAAAGTTACACATTTTTTAAACCGTAGATTTCTAAGAGATCTAACGGTTAACATAACATCATTAAATATTATTACTTTCTACCTTATTATCTAATTAATACTAGCATTTTCTCTCTCTCTCTCTCTCTCTCTCTCTCTCTTTATTACTTTCCACTAGATAATATTGAGTAATACTACATGCACAAACTATTTTATAACATTTTTACAAATCACCCTTCTTATTTATTGCTTTCCACTAGATAATATTAAGTAATACTACATGCACAAACTATTTTTCAACATTTTTACAAACTGTTGTTATGGCCAACTTCTTACTGGTTCTTATATGAACCTACTACTAACTTTTACTTTTTCATTTACCAATAATCATTCGCTACATCAGCAGTTTGTAAAAAATTTTGTAAAAAAATTTGTATCTCATATATATATATATATTACCAAAAATAATCTCATTTTCTCTTTTTTCACAATTACTACGAGTCAGGTAACTTTCTTTTTTTAATGGTGAAGATAGAAGTATATTGATGTCAATAAACAAAAAACAAAGAAAAACTGGGTATGAAAAAGGGGCCACCTTGGTGGCTGCCAAATACTAGTAAACAAAACAAATCTACAATATCAACGTTTTAATAGATACATATAAACAAAATGATGGGTTCAAATTACACCTGATGTAATTTTACAAGTGTTACACCTTTTTTATACTATAGATCTCCTATAGATCTAACAGTTAAAAATAATACTTTACACATGAGCTTGCTTAATTAATTTTTGTCTCTTTTTTCTCTTTCCCTTATCCATTGTATTTTCAATCATGTTAAAACTTAAAAGGAAATTTCTTTTTGCCAAATCCATACAGATAACTATGAATACAAAAATGAGTGTATTAGGTAATAAATACAAGGATGGGCTAAGGTGCTAAATGACTACTATATCATCTGTTAGATTTAGGTTGTGTTTGTCATTGACTGAAAAATGCAGCTTTTTTTTACTATTTAGCTTATTTTTGCTACTATTCAGCTTATTTTTGCGACTATTCATAAGTCTCATTACACTTTTTGATGCCATTCTTGAGTTTCATTGTATTATTTCAGCTAGATTTTAACTTTATCTAGAGTACTTTTAGCAAAAAGTTTTCAGTTTTAGCTAAATAAGTTATTCTCAAACGGACTCTTAGATTGCACTTGGCATTGGCTTAAAAAGCCAGATTTTTTTACTATTCAACTTATTTTTGCTACTATTCATGAGTCTCATTGCACTTTTCGATACTATTCATGAGTCCCATTATACTATTTCAATTACTTTTTAGTTTTATATATAGTACTTTTAGCTAAAAGTTTTCAGTTTCAGCTAAATAATATATTTCCAAACGGACTCTTTAGACTTGGATGCTATTGGTTTTTTTTTGGCGAAAAACACATTTTAGTCCCTACATTTTTAGGCGATTTCTATTTTAGTCCCTAAATTTTATTTTTACCGCTTTTAGTCCCTATCCTGAAAAACGGTTTTTATTTTTGTCCCTACTGTTAGTGCCCTAACGGTAAAGTCCTAGGTGGCAGACGGAAATTGACGTGGCACTAATGTAACAATTAAAATATTATTAAAAAATATTATTTGGCTTTTTTTTAATGCCACGTCAACTAATTAATTTTTTATAAAAAGCCATGTCAATAAATTTTAAAAAAAAAATTAAATTAAAAAAAAAAACCTTAAATTTAATTTAATTAAAAATTTTAATTAAAAAAATTTTCTTAATGTTCTTAGTGTTCTTAGTTCTTCATTTTACAACTTATTCTTCAAATTCTTCTCAAATCAAATCCAGCATCCAAGAACTCATAACCATCACAAGATCACAAACCCAGCAGCCCAAGATCTCAAACCCAAATCACTAGGACATAAATGAAAACAAGAAAAAAAAATTAAATTAAATGCTAACAGGAATAATTTAGGGACTAAAATAGAAATCGCCTAAAAATGTAGGGACTAAAATGTGCTTTTCGCCTTTTTTTTTTGTTTTTTTTTGTTTTTGTTTTGAAAATATTTTATTATCAATTAACAAAAGGAGATGGCCAAAAAAATCACAATCCCTCCTCATTATTTGCAACTATTTTGCAAATCCATTTACATCAAATTTTACATAATCAAAGTTTTAAAGGTGCTACCCAAAACCAAAGTCTTTTATTTTTCTATTAACAAGTCCAGCCAAATTTATATTTTTAGAATTGATGGCAAAAGTAATCCAAAGAACCCCAAAGCATAATAGGCAGCCTTTTGCAGTCTACACTACCTTGGGAACAATCAATTCTATTCGCTCAAATTCATTTTGATCTTTGATGGCTCATAGAAACCACGCTGTTGTGCAAAAATATCTCTTTTTGGTTGTTGAAAATTTTGTAGCACTCTCAATGCCAAATCATGGAATGAAATTGGATGTAATAGAATTTCAGAGAGATTTAAAATAGCGTGGTGCTTTGTTTTCATTTATATCTCAAACAGTTTCATAAGAAGGTTATATATATATATATATATTTCACTTAAGGTTACAATGATTGAAAGAAAGCATCGACAGTAGGAGAGAGTAGAATCATGTGAGGAATTGCAAAAAAATAGGGGATTATACATTGTAGTGAAAAACTTTAGAGATTCATGAAGTATTTAATAAGAAGAGAGATAATGATATTATTAATTAGGTAAGTATTTAATGACAATATGGGTAATGATGTTTCTTTTTTAACCATTAGATCTCTAAGTAAAAAATGTGTAACTCTTGTGGAGTTACACCAAATGTAATTTGAATGTATTTCACAAACAAAAAGTATTTACATAATTAAAATTTAGGGTAAATTGCAAATTACACCCTTAGAAGTTTGGGATTGACTGGATTTTACACTCCAACATTTCAGAAACTTGATTTTACATTCTAAAGTTTGGTTCCGTTAGCAATTCACCTCACGGTTAGTTTTTGCCGTTAACTAACATATCACCATGCTGACATGTTTTATTTTTGTCAAATCAACCCCAAAACTATGTAGTTTCATGCCTAATTATATACATATATATATGAAAAGAATCAATCTAGCTTAAAAGATTGCAACAATGGTGTTCACACAGTGAAACACTCAGTAAGAAGCTACAAACTTAGAAAGAAAAGAAGAGAAAGTTTAGAGAGAGAGAAGAGGAAAGAAACGAAAATTCTGGAAGAATAACTGCTCAAGTCTTCATTACACTGATGTACAATACACACACACACACACACACACACAAGAATCAATAACTGCCTAATCAGAGATAGAACGGCATCGTTCTGATGAAGAGCTGAATTAGCCGTTGGAAGACTAGCTGTTGGGCATTTGAAGAGCAATGCTCTGTTGACCATTGGAACTTCTGGAACTACTCTCAACAATATATATATATATATATATAATTCAGAGTAAAAAATTAACCAAAGGAAAAATGAAAAAAAATCCGTATATACTGATCTGGATACACATTGCCTCTAACAAGTAAAATGGAAGAGGAGTCAACTTTTTTGTTAGAAGCAAGCAAATTTTTGGTCTTGGGGTCTCCTACCTCATCCTCAATTAGAGAAACCAAATCCCCTTTATCCATATCCACAAAACTCCCTAGTTTAAGTTCCACACCCTTTTGTGGAGTCCTCCATTTTCTATACAAAGGAAAGAGAAACGATCTGGCTTTATCATCATCATCATCATCCTCTGAGTCATGCAAATCTTGGACGATCGGAGAAGATACTGAGCCATAAAGGATAAGAGCCAATAGAGAGCTAAATAGAAAAGCCAATAGCCATCTTGGGTTGAAAATGAAGGTTCTGCTAACTGTGGGTGGAAGATGAACCTGTGGATTTGGTACTGATTCTGGTTGTTGGAGTGGAAGAGCGTCTTGTAGATTTGAACTCTTCCAAAATCTAGATGTATTGTATTTTTATTTTTTTTTGTTTAATCAAATGAATTGTTAATATCACATTCACTTGTTACAACAGCTTATATATAACTTTTTAAAGTTACACGTTATTTTAGATACAATTGTATTTTGTCAACTTTTAGCAAATTAACAAATAAGATTTTCAGCAAAAAGTTAATCCAAACATATGATTCTTTTTCTTTCTTCTTCGGGCTTATGTATTGGAGCAATTGGAGACAAGTTATTGAAGAGAGGTTATAACTTCAACTCTTCTACTCAATTTCTCTCAGAAATACTTATTTGTCAACCAACAAATTCTAGAGATACAAATTTTTAAAAATTGTTGGCATTGTTTATTGTGTTCTATACATAATAAAAATGATGTTAATGATGAATGTATATTATATGGATTTTTCTCTGACAACAAGTAGTGAAAAGTTAAATTAATTGAGGGCTGTGTAGAGAGCAGGCTGGATTCTGGATATTAGAAAACCTGGGAAAACTGTTGTAAGTCAATTAATCATATTAAATAAACCGTTGCTGTGCTTTGTTAATCAGAATCAGCTTAGTTAACTGTTACATGTACTGTATAATAAGTAAAAGATATATCACATAGAGTAAAGCTAGTGCATGAGAGGAAGCCAAACCATTATATGAATTGGAATCTAACCTCTCTCAACAAAAAACAAAAGAAAGAAAGTAGTCCTGCTACGGAAGGGGACAACGACCCCATTTTGGTTTCATCATTTTCGGGAGTGTTTGCAAATGCCTCTTGGTCAATTGGTTTAGTGGTGTCTCCCATACATTTCCATCGAAAGAGTGAGCTCGATTTGATCCATCTAAGTCCTCTTGTAACAAAGTCTTGACCGAATTTAGTTTCTTAAAAAATTTCTTTTATGATCAAACTGCAAACCTTTAGTAGTGGCCTACAGGGGCTCATATGGTTTGGCTGTGGTAAGGGACGGAAGCAGGATTCAAACTTAGGAGATGGCTACCAAAGTCTTTTGCTTAAGGATTCAACACTAGAGGCTGGCAACTTCAGTATTGGTTTATGAATTATTTTTATTTTTTTCTTTTGAAAAGAAAGTAAACATTGTTGTTAACTTTTCCATTATCTACCAATCAAATAAAAGTTATATTAATTATAGAGATTTATCATGCTTTTAAAAATTAGATTGAACAAAGAGCCGAAAAATGAGTAGTTCTTGATTTTTTGGTCTGAAAGGGATTCAATAGTCGAATTGGTAACGTCATAAATATTATAAATAAATAAAAAATTAACTTTATTCTCTCACATTATTCTATATCCAACATTTTATAATGCTATTTATTAAGGGAAATACTAATAGATGCCTTTAGGGCAATGGTTAACATTCTATTTAAAGAAAAATTTTATGAGAAAAGAAAAAAAAATCAATTAATGTTTTGACAGCTTTTTTCATTTTTCATAAAAGTGGTGTCAAAATTTTCTTAAAATTAATTGTTAATTATTGTCCTATGGACACTCATTAACATAACCTATTTATTAATACCTATAGTTCAAAGTTTAAACCCATGTCAGTCACTTAATAAATATAGGCTTTGAGCATGGGCAAAATTTTAAAAGTCCAATACTTTTTTATTTTGGGTAAATTGAAAAACACACTTATAAAGTTTGGGGGTGTTTAGATTTTACATTTTAACGTTTCAGAAATTTAATTTTATATCCTGAGGTTACATTCCGTTTGCATTAGCAGGCTCTTCCATTAGTTTTTGCTGACATGTCTATTAAGTGCCACATAAGCTTATGATGTGTACTAATGATCCAATTGAAACATGACATGTGGACTTACCTATTTTAATTATTCCATCTCAAACAAATAACTAAAAAACTTTAAATAATTAAACTTAAATTCTTTAAAATTCAAAATCACATAAACTTAAAACAAAAAATAAAATAATTCAAATAATTTTTTCTTTAACATTTTCTGGGTATCCCAAAAATTCCTAACATCAAATCCAACCCAGTACAATATCAATTAATACCCACATAGGCCATAGAAACTATCAAAATAATAAAAGAACTAAACTAAAACAAAAATCACAATTACTCCACAAATCGGTGAGGCCGAGAGAGAGAGAGATAGAATACCAGTACTCAAAGGGCTGGGCTACTAACTATGGCTACTGTGGTTACTCAAGATCGTCAGCAGCTCATTTCATCCCCAAGTTCTTGAACTTCTTCCTTGCTCTCTCCGGCCTCGCTTTCGCTACTCATCTCGATTTGGTGGTGGTTTCAAAGATCGGTGGCTAGGAGATTGACATTGAGATTGGAGAGCCCATATTTGGAATCATGGTCTCTCATCGGAGGCTTGCCGAACACTGGAGAAGAGTGGGTGATGGGCATTTTGGTTTTGTTTTGATGGGTCACGATAGTTAGTGGCTAAATGGGTTGTCTTGTTCATTACATCTATTTCAATTTTAATTCAATTTTCCTAGGTTCGATTATTTCTTCATTCCAATCTTATGATTGTGTTTTTCTGGGTTTGAATCTACTGTGGTAATTTGCTTTTTGCTGGTTTGAATTTTTGTGTTTGATTTTTCTGGTTTGTTCATCATGTTCTTCGTTTTTTATTTTTCTGGGTTGTTCGCCCATGTTCGTCGTTTTTTATTGTCCGGGTTTGTTCATCCTATTAGGTCAAAAAAATAATTAATTAAATTATTGTATTTTTTGAGGTAAAAGATAGAATTAAAATATTTATTAGTTTGGTAGAAATAACTTAAAGTTTTTTAGGTTATTTATCTGTACAGGCAAGTTGTGTTCGTCAATCCCATCACTTTCTGTGTTATTGCTTGAAATTTTTACAATTATTGAAAGAAAATCGCCCAATTTAATTTTTAGAAAACATCAAAACAAGGTGAATTTTAATTTTTTTAACTTCCATAAAAAAAATATATTACCCACATTATTTCAGTCTTTATGGAAAAGAAGGTTTACATGTAGCATGGAAAACGTGTTTAATTGACTTAGACATGTAAAAATGAGTTAATCGATGAATGTAGAATTAAGATTTCAAATTTTAATTAAAACAATTCTACAATAATAAAAAATTATCTTATGATAAATATGATTATGAAATACATTACTTTTCATTAAATTAGTTCAACTTACAAAATAATAATAATAATAATGAGACCACCTTAAAAAATAATCTCATACAACGTGCGAGTGTGCAACTAATTAAAATAATATAAAAATATTTCTCGCTTCTCTCTCTAATCTCTATTTCTCTTACTACACATTAAAAAAGTATTAACTCAGATAAATTTTTTTGGGTTTACAAGTCCGGGTAATGGGTTTTTTTTGGATCTTGGATTCTAAAACATACTAACATATGACATTTGGAATACCCAACGTGAATGCTCCACGTGCAATGTTGGTCAAAAGTAACTCCAAAGCATATTGTACGTAACAGTAGAATCCTATGAATGAATACAAGGAAGAGATCAGGTTCGAAGGGGTATTACTTTACTCTTGAGCATTGCTTCCTCTTCTAATACGAGGGTGGCCCATGTGACTCCCATCGTTAAGCCCACCCTCGTGTGAGAAGAAAGACACTCCGAACTATCTAATAAATAATAATTTTCCGGTTCAAGTCCCTTTAACTTTATGTACCACAAAATTAAATTTGCGTCAAAAAGTCAAGAACACTACAGTCTGCACTAGTCAGAACCATGGAAGATCACAACGACGAAGCCATTTCCAGTTCCGAAGCTTCGAGGCTCCGGTGGCACGTGTTCTTGAGCTTCATAGGCGAAGACACACGCTACCCCTTCATAAACAACCTCTACACCTCGCTCCACAACAAAGGCATCCGAGCTTTTCGCGACGACGATGGGTTGCGCCGCGGAGACGAGATCGCTCCGACTCTACTCGACGCGATAGAGGAGTCCGCGGCTTCCATTGTCGTCATCTCCCAAAACTACGCGTCGTCGCGGTGGTGCCTAGAGGAGCTTTCGAAGATATGCGAGTGTAAGAGGCTTATTCTCCCTGTGTTCTACCTAGTTGACCCCTCGGATGTTCGGAAACAAAGAGGACCCTTCTTCGGAAAACATTTTAGGGAGCATGAAGAGAAGGGAATTGAGAAGGAAAAGGTGACGAAGTGAAGGGAAGCCATGGAAACAGCTGGTGGAAAAGCTGGTTTTGTTTTCCAAGACAAAGACAAAGACAGGTACTGCATGTGTTAATATGCATATGTATGTATGTTTAATCCTTTTGTTTGAATTGTGCTTTTATTAATATAATAACAACCAAACCTTAGTACCCAAATTTTGAGTTTTAGTTATAGATCTTAACAAACTAGTCAAGCTTGGTAACGTATGCTTTTTTGCCATCTATCTGTACGAAGTCATTCCCTCTGTTTTTTCTTTGTTAACAATATAAAAAGAGAGAGAATGACTGAATAGTCTGTATAATATTATGTGTATATCAATATACAAAAGAGAGCCTTTATATAGGCTAGGTATGTGTGCAGTACAAGTAATAGAAGTATAGTACAAGTAATATACTAGGCTAAGCCCAATGGGCTAATCTATACACTAACATTCTTTAATTGTCATTTTAATTTTTATTACTTCTAATAATGCTATTTTGGTCTTTTCTCTAATTTTTTTGGTTGTCCCAATTTGAATCAACTCATTCTTTCTCACTTGTGCATTAATCTCTTTCCTCTTAATATGACTAAACTATCTCAAGCGATTCTCTCTCTCCCATGTCTTTTTATCAAAAGGGCCACCCCATTTTTGTTGATAAATTGTTTAATTGAATTTTGCACCATCTTTTAAAATCTAATTTATAGTCCTATTAGGTGTGTATTAATAGAAGCTAGAAACTGGCATATCTGAACTATCGATGAAATTCATTGTAGCTGTGGATATGATGTACAGGACATTGTGATTTGACCCTATATGGGGTTTACTTAGAACCATAACAATGGGAACATGGTATACGATAATGCTTGAACCACTCAAATATCTCAATTTTTCTATCAACAACTTAAGAGTCTAACATTAGATATGATCCATGAAGGGAGATGCGACCATCTGGTGCTTCACGCTTATATTTACAATCTATGTCGCCTAACAGTCTTTATCTTAACAAATGCTCCTATGCTTTGTAGAAGCCAGTAGTATGGCATCATCAAAGTGGTCATTTAGCAGTTGTTGTGGCTCACAGACTTCACTTAAGGTTTTATATACACAATCCAAAACATTTATGATAAAGTGAAATAACATGCTAGGATAATGCTAATACATTTCAGTCTTACCTATGATTCTGTTTTTATGCACATAATAGCTGTTTCCCTTATATACCCCATCGTTGAACCTTGTGGTCATCCTTTGGAAGGCCACAGAGTTTGAAGCACTTGTATTTATCAAAGTAGGCACTTGAGACACATCTTATCTAAGTTTCTCTCTACCATTTGACTGTGGAGGTTTTTTTTATTTATTAGTATCTCCTTGCTAGTTTGTTTCCTATGGACTCATTTATGTTTATTGGCAGCAATGAGGCACAATCAAAGTTGATTAAACTTTTAGTCAAAAGGGTATTGGAAGAACTAGACAGTACTCCACTTGATGTGGCTCCATATACAGTAGGACTCGATTCTCGCATTGAAAAACTGATGAGCTTGTTAGATGTTAGATCCAATGGCGTTCGAGTTTTGGGATTACATGGGATGGGTGGGGTTGGTAAGACCACACTTGCTAAAGCTCTTTACAATAAACTCGTTGGTAGCTTTGAGTGCCTCGTTTTCATGAAAAATGATAGAGAAAATTCTGAAACAGATGATGATTTAGTGTACCTTCAAAACAAACTTATCAATCATCTTTCTCCTGGTAAGTCTCCTGCATATAGGATTGATTCTGGTATCTCTGCAATCAAAGCAATGGTTCATGAGAAGCAAGTTCTTGTTATTTTGGATGATATTCGCAATGTAAGACAGCTTGAAGTGCTAGTCGGGAGAGATTGGTTTTCTGAAGGGAGTAGAATTATTATTACCACAAGAGACAGTGAAGTTTTACCCGAGCATCTTGTGAATGAGTTTTATGAGGTCATAGAGTTGGCCCCTGCTGAGGCGCTACAACTTTTTAGCTACCATGCACTAAGAAGAGAGAAACCCACAGAAAGATTTATGAATCTATCCAAGAAAATGGTCTCTCTTACAGGAGGTCTACCATTGGCCCTGGAAGTATTTGGTTCTTTTTTGTTTGAAAGGTGGAGAATAGAGGAATGGAAAGATGCTTTGCAAAAATTGGAAAGGATTCGTCCACGCAATCTTCAGGATGTATTGAAGATAAGTTATGATGGGTTAGATGTACATGAACAACGTATATTCCTTGACCTTGCATGTTTATTCATTAAAAAGGAAATTGAGAGAGAGGATATACTTGATGCATTGAAAGGTTGCGGTTTTAGGGCTGAGATAGCAGTTACAGTGCTCAGAGCAAGATCACTCATTAAGGTTTTTGAGGACAATTCTTTGTGGATGCACGATCAGATTAGAGACATGGGAAGACAAATTGTTCTAGATGAAAGTCCTGTAGATCCTGGTATGCGTAGTAGACTGTGGGATCGTGATGAAATCATGACTGTCTTAAAGGGTGAGAAGGTATGACTGATAGTGAGATACCTCATCTTTTTTTTTTCCTGTTCCTTTTTTGTTGAATTGCAAGTTTAAAACTTTTCCAAGCGGCAAATATAGAAAAGTACTTGCATATTTCACTACATGCATCATATTGCTATTTATAATCCTCAAGGAAAAAGGAATACTAATGTTTGTGCTCCACTTGTAGCTTCATGCACTAGCGTATTTTCAAATTTCCTTCTCACTCTCAGGGTAGAGTTCCAGTTGATGAAGATTGATGGGAGATTGCAAAACTTTCAGAGAGATGATAAAAATTGTTCAAGCTAACATCTTCAAACTATACCATAGATAAGAACAGGAAGGATTGGGATCTTCTAGACTTCTATCGTATTCCACAATGAAGTTCTTCATAAATTAAAGGCTAAGATATAACATATCTATGGTTCAATTGACATGAGACCAAACAATTTGTCGAACCTTCTTAGCCCTTAAATGGCCTACCACACAAGCATATTCAACTTGTCGTTCAATATGTTCTCCTCTTTGCTATCCTCCTCACCCTCCAACAACTTAGATGGGTTGATCTTTTTTGTTCCTTTAGTCAGGTCCTCTCCCATGGAGGGAAAGTTTGTTTCTTTCCTCTACTTACTAAGCAGAGAGAGAGAGAGATTGGCTACTTATTTCTGGGTTTGAAAATTGGCAAGAAGAGATGGTGGAATTGAATTCTGCCAGTTCCATATTTTACTTCCAAAAAAATTATTAAAAAAAAAAAAAATCTGAATCTTACAGTTTGGCCCCATTCCAGCTCCTTAGATGTTCTAAGTTTTCAAAGGATGGATAATATTCTTATGTGATTAATTAAAATCTTACAGTTTTTAACTTGATAACTATTTGTTTATTGTCTCTATTTCACTTGGCTACATTCAATTTTTTAAAGTTTTTTCTATATGTTTGACAATAGGGAACAAGACGTATAGAAGGAATTGTCCTAGACTTTCAAAGGAGGCCCATTGTTCAGGATGCAAGTGGTGAGAGAATTTCTTGGGAAAACCTTAAAAGAACACCCAATTTCACCTCTGCATTAACATATGCGAAAGAAAGGTATAAGAAATTTCTTCAGGATAATGCAGAGAAAGAAAGAGAGGTAGTACTTTGCACTAAGCCGTTTGAATCAATGGTTAATCTAAGACTTCTTCAAATCAACCATGTGAGATTGGAAGGGAAGTATAAATATCTTCCAGCTGGACTGAAGTGGCTACAGTGGAAAGGATGTCCTTTGAAAGCTCTTCCTTCTGAATTTCTTCCTCGAGAACTTTCTGTTCTTGATCTCTCCGAAAGCAGAATTGAGCAAGTGTGGGGTTGGTATAGTAACAAGGTGGCTGAGAAGTTGATGGTTATTAAACTCCGCAATTGCTATGATCTAGCTGATATTCCCAATTTATCTGGGCACCAAACCTTGGAAAAGCTTGTTCTTGAAGGTTGCTGTAGACTGACTAAGATTCATGAATCAATTGGGAACATGAGTACATTACTTCATTTGAACATGAAAGATTGTTCAAACCTTATCGAATTTCCTACTGATATCTCAGGGCTGGAACATCTTGAAAACCTTATCCTCTCTGGCTGCTCAAAATTGAAAAAGTTACCAAATGACCTAGGTAGCTTGAAGTGTTTGAAAGAATTTCTTCTTGACGAAACTGCTATAGAGGAGCTGCCTACATCCATTTACCACCTAACAAAACTTGAAAAGCTTAGTTTGAAAAGATGCCAATTTATGACAACACTACCCGAGTGCATTGGACAGCTGTGCTCCCTGAAAGAACTCTCTCTTAATCATTCTGCTATTAAGGAAATACCTGATTCTGTTGGATCTTTATCAGACCTTGAGATACTAAGTTTGATAGGGTGCAAATCATTCACCATAATTCCTGATTCTGTTGGCAATCTCATGTCTTTGACAAAACTTCTAATTTATGGTAGTGCAATTGTAGTACTGCCTCCTTCTATTGGATCGTTATCATTTTTGAAGGAGTTATCTGTTGGAAAATGTCTGTCTCTGATTGAATTGCCTGATTCAATTGAAAGACTAGGTTCTCTGGTTGAGATTAATTTAGATTGGACATCAATCACACAGCTACCAAATCAGGTAGGTGATTTGAAAATGCTAAGGAAGCTTGAGATGTTGAACTGTAAACATCTTAAATTTTTACCAGAATCAATTGGAAGCATGCTGGCTCTTATGACTCTGAACATATCCAATGCCAAAATTACTGAATTGCCAGAATCCATAGGGATGCTGGAAAATCTTATTACATTAAGATTGAGTAATTGTACACAGCTCTGTAAACTTCCAGCATCAATAGGAAATTTGAAGTCTTTACAGAGGTTGCTAATGGGAGAAACTGCTGTGGCAGAATTGCCTGAAAGCTTTGGGAATCTCTCGAGCTTAATGATATTAGAAATGCCTAAGAAGCCTTATTTTGAGTTACCCAGAAACAGTGTGCCTAATTCTACAGTACTTCCAACTTCTTTCTCCAATTTATGCTCCCTAAAAGAACTAAATGCTCGTGCTTGGAAACTATGTGGGAAGATTCCTGATGATTTTAAAAAGTTGTCATCATTGGAGATTTTGAATCTAGGCCACAGTAATTTTTTCAGTCTCCCATCCAGCTTGATGGACCTTTCCAAGCTCAAAAAACTTTTATTGCCCAACTGTGAAGAGCTCAAGTCTCTCCCTCCGCTTCCCTCAAGCTTGGTGGAGGTGAATGTTGCAGACTGTCCTGCTTTGGAAAGGGTGTCTGATCTTTCAAACTTGGAAAGCTTAGAGGAGCTGAACCTTACAAACTGTGAGATGGCGGTGGATATTCCAGGCCTTGAATGCTTGAAGTCCTTGAGAAGGTTGTACATGAGTGGGTGCAAAACATGCTCATCTGTGGTTAAAAGAAGACTTTCTAAGGTTCTCTCTCTCTCTCTCTCTCTCTCTCTGCATATGACCTATCATATGTCTGAAATTTTCTTTTCATGATATTTTCATATAAGAAGAATCAGCTAAAATACATTTTATCCGTCCAAATTTGGTCTCTAGTTTTAATTTTTGCAATATCATTATAGTTAAAAGTTCTGTTGGGACTTCGCACTGCTTGCGCCAACTCAGTTGAGGTAGCTCTCAATGCAAAAAGGTTTTGAGGGCCTTCCTGGTCTTGCTCAGAAAGGCCTGTCGGGTTTCCATTCCTAATTTTATTTAGTTTGATCTGGTTTTGAATTCCTGTGTGCTGTGAATATGATTGTGTTTTAGTTTGATCTTTGTTGTTCATGCTGTCCTTTTGATCATGGATGTCAATTCCTCAGTATTTTTCGTCCAATTCAACATGGTATTACTGTCATGTGGGGCTCATGTGACACTTAATGTTTCCAAGATTAATAGGAATAGGTAAGACTAAATTAATGGTAATTTAAAACTTTAAGATTGATATTGCAAAATTGCTACAAGACAAGAGGACCAAACGGATAACAAATTCAAATTTGGAGGAACCAAAATGTACTTTAACTAAGACAAAGAATAAGGATTTATTTCTCTAAAAATTTTTTATTGCAGGTTTCTTTGAGGAATATGTTCTCTCTTAGTATGCCTGGAAGTAAAATTCCAAATTGGTTTTCTCAAGAGGTAGTTAAATTTTCAGAACGCAAAAATCTTAAGATCAAAGGTGTGATAATAGGTGTTATTGTCTCTTTCAGCCATCAAATACCAGATAACTTAAGAGATCAAGACCCTTTACTAACAGGTATACGAGCAAATATTGTCAAACTGAATAGACCTGTGTTCAATGCAATGCTGGACATAAAGGGAGTTCCTAAAACACATGAAGATCATCTTTACTTGTCTCGGTTTCCAGAGTGGCATCCGTTATCTTTTTCGTTGAAAGATGATTATAAGATACATGTGACAATAGACGACCCACCTTACATTGAGGGACTCAAGCTGAAAAAGTGGGGGGTTCATTTGGTTTTTGAAGGGGATGATGATTATGATGGAAATGAAGAATCGTTGGATGAAACCCAACTGTCCATTTCAGAAAAACTAGCCAAGTTTTTCAGTTTTCTTGAAGAGGAAGAAGATCACATCCCTGAATCAGGCTGTGAAGTCGAAAGCCAGGTGCAAGAGATTGAGGAACAAGAAGAAATTGAAAGAGAGCCCCATTGGTGGCAATTTTTGAGGCTTTTTCGAAGGTGCTTCTGCTTTTAAAGGAGGAGAAGCTACCTGCAAGGCTGCAGATCCTTCGGAATGCAACTAACTTATGTTGCAACAGGAGCAGATACAACTTGTAGTCTTCATTTCTATCTTTATTTTATTATTTCATTACACACGCCTTATTATACAATTTTTTTTTAATTGAAATTGTGAGTTGAAGATACAATTTCCAACTTGAAACGTTTTTTTAACTCACAATTTCAGTTATTATATATATATATATATATATTTTTTTAAATTGAAATTGTATGTTGAAGATACAATTTTCAACTTGGGATTGTGTTTTTAACTCACGATTCCAGTTTAAAAAAGTGTTTAATAGTGTATATGATAAACACAACCCAATCTGAAATCATAATTTTATTTAAACTATCACAATTTAAAGTAGAATCATACTTTGAAAATTAATTTTTCTAAAAGAACTAAAAACTATACTCCCAAAATAAACTAATTCAAATAATTATTTTTGAAAATTCTTCCTTAGAAATTAGAATTGAACCAAAATCAACGTTGGCTTGCTTTGTTCGTCGGAACCCGCTTACGTAAATAACATAAAAAACTACAAGTCTATGCCTACCTTAGCGGACTTTTCTCCTTCTTTTTGTATAAATACCTTAATTTAGCTCGACTCTTCAGTCCTCACATTCCAAATATACACAGAGAATACAAATCATCAATTGGAATCCAATCTCGTAGAACACTGCAGCTAGAAGAAAATGGATGACAACGGCCCCGTTTCCGTTTCGTCAACTCCACCACCACCACGAGCTTTCAGGCTCCGCTGGGACGTGTTCCTAAGCTTCACAAGCGAAGAAGACACGCGCCACAGTACTTTCACTACCTCCCTCTACAGTCCCTCCAGAACCACGGCGTCCGAGTCTTCCGCCATGACAATGCGTTGCGCCGCGACGACGTCGTGGTCGAGGCCATGGAGGACTCGGCTGCCTCCATAGTCATCGTGTCCCCGAACTACGTGTCGTCGCAATGGTGCCTGGAGGAGCTCTCAAAGCTATGCGAGTGCCAGAGACTACTCGTACTCCCCGTGTTCAACCGAGTTGACCCGGCGGATGTTCGGAGACAAAAAGGAGCTTTGGAAGAACATTTTAGGAACCATGAAGAGAGGTTCGGGAAGGACAAGGTTGTGAGGTGGAGGAGAGCTATGGAAAAAGCTGGTGAAACTGCTGGTTGGGTTTTCAACAACAGGTAATTCATTTCAAAAAGTGGTGGAACTGGTTTTGCTTTTGGTTTTGAAAACTTTAGCAGATTTTAATGTTTTATTGCCCAACTTGGGATTTGCTGTATAAAAATTATAGATAAATATACAAGATATTGTAGAATGAAGCCTAATACTTTATCACATCATTAATTAACATGTCTTTATTTTAGGTTTTTTTTTTTTAAACCTCTTTCCGATTTCTCGACTTAAATCAAATCACTATAAACATGTTGCTACATATATAATTTCAGTTTTATTTATTTATAAGAGGTCACTAATTGTAATTGATACAACAATGACAAAATTTACTGTTCACCTTCTTGTGATAGGGCTACACATGGTGTGAATAATAATAATAAAATGATGGTACAGTACTAGTTGAGTATATAGGGTTATTCTTGTTGCACACAGTTTATCACACATTGCCGTACATACAAATGGTTAAAATTGTGTTTGCAAAACATGATTTCACAATTTGAACTTAATAACATATGGAAATAATTAATAAGAAATGTGCTGCTAACTATTAGTTGGTATTATCAGTAACTCTGCCTTTGAATTTTCTGTCATCCATTGTTTTCCATCTTGGTCAGATCCAATTTAAGGATACTACAGATTTTACTATATAGCCTTTACAAAATGATGTATCAGCAATCAGAAAAAAATAATTCTAACATTCATTTATTATTTTTTGAAATTCACCAATCACATTCATTGCAACTTTAGTTTGTAAAGGTTATGTAGTAGAATTTATAATATCTTTAGCATTTTTCATTTATATTTGTCATCAAACTGGAAGCAGTAATAGTGTACACATTTTATTCAAGTCCCTTCCATTGCTATTTGAGGTGTTATAGTATTTGCATCTCTGTAGCCTTTTATATCCTAAATTCCTTATGCCGTAATCATGTTTTTGTCAGTGAAGAAGCACAGTTGGTTCAGGCATTAGTCACAAGGGTTTTTATTGAATTGAGCAATACTCCAGTGGGTGTGGCTGCATACACTGTAGGGCTTGATTCTCATATTGAAAAGCTGATGAGATTGTTAGATGTTAAAAACAATGGACTCCAAGTTTTGGGATTTCATGGGATGGGTGGGGTTGGTAAGACAACCCTGGCTAAGGCTCTCTATGGTAGTCTTGTTGGTCACTTTAAGTACCGGAGTTTCATTTCAAATGTTAGAGAAACTTCAGCCCAAGACAATGGTTTAGTATCTCTTCAAAATCAACTTATCAATGATATTTCACCTGGTAAGGTGTCTCCTATAAGGGAGGTTAATGCTGGTATCACTGCCATCAAAGAGATGGTAAATGAGAATCAAGTTCTAGTTGTTTTGGATGATGTTGATAATATAAGCCAACTAAATGCTCTAATTGGCAACAGAGAATGGTTTTATAAAGGAAGTCGAATAATTATTACAACCAGAGACAGAGAAGTATTATCCAAGCATCTTGTGAATGAGTTCTATGAGGTCAGAGAGTTGGATTCATCTGAGTCGCTACAACTTTTTAGTTACCATGCACTAAAGGGAGAGAAACCCACAGGTGCTTTCTTGAATCTGTCCAAACAAATTGTGTCTCTTACAGGAGGATTACCATTGGCTCTGGAAGTATTTGGTTCTTTCCTGTTTGATAAGAGGAAACCAAAAGAGTGGGAAGATGCTCTACAGAAATTTAAAGAGATTCGCCCGCGTTATCTTCAAGATGTCTTGATGGTAAGTTTTAATGGATTAGATGAACAAGAGAAGTGTATATTCCTGGACCTTGCCTGTTTATTTGCTGAAATGAGAATAAAGAGAGAAGATGCAATTGACATATTGAAGGGTTGTGGTTTTAATGCTGAGAGAGCAGTCACAGTCCTCACTGCAAAATCACTCATTAAGTTTACTGAGGACAATATTTTGTGGATGCATGATCAAGTTAGAGACATGGGAAGACAAATTGTTCGAGAAAATAGCCTTGTGGATCCTGGCATGCGTACTAGACTCTGGGATCGTGATGAGATCATGACTGTCTTGAAGGATATGAAGGTACATATCATATCATGATACCTTTTATTAGGAAAGCTGTCTTATTTATCCTTAATGGATTATGTGTGTGTCAGGCAATGCCACTATCAAGCTTGTATGCATGTAGTATAGCATGTTTATTTGTTTGACAATCTGCTGTTAATTCCTTAATGACAGTTTTCAAATTGAAAATTGCCAGAGATGATTAGATCAGATTGTGGTATGATAGAAATTGACTCAAATTCTGATTTGACTTATTTATCCTTTAATGGTTCATGTGTGTGTCAAACAATGCCTCTGTCAAGCATGTATGCATGTATTATAGTATGTTTATTCATTGTCAAAGAAGTAATTTTGTATTTCTTGTCCACCAATGAATAAGAGTTGGAGTAAGTAAGTAGTCCTGGAAAGTCTGTTTGCTTTTGCATTAGTGGTCTTCTCACATGGAAAGAGAAGACTTTTATATAAACATGGAGTTTCTTTGAATATTAGTTTGGTAGTTTCTTGGGGTTGAAAGATACCCATGCATGTGAGTTGAGAGTTTGAGACTGTTGGATGTATTGGGTGAGGAAGCATCATTGGGTGTATTGAGACTGTTGGATTGTGTGTCTTGTTTGTTAAGTTTGTTCGATAGTATTGAGAATTTATTTTGGGTATATTGAGATTTGGGTGAGTTTGTGTTTTGTGAGGTTTTTAAGTGTTGTTTGCTAGTAATGTTTGGTTGAGTGTGGTTGTAAACAATATTGTTGATAGATAATTTTGGTTAGTATTGCTAGTGCATGCAGGTATGGAGTTGGCCAAACCATGTTAAACTTTGTTGTCTATTGTGTATGTTTTAATTTCTTGTTCATGTTAAGCTTGCCCCAAATTACAACATATGATACAATTCTAGAACTAGGGGAAACAAAACAGATAGTTGCAGGAGTCCATTCTATATGGCTGGACTACCAAAAATGTCAATTATTATCCTATGAAATATTTAGGTGCTCATTAATATGTTAATTGTTTCCTTCTGTCTTCTTGCTTGCTACACCATAGCTGATTAAATTCCATTTGATTGACAATAGGGAACACAGTGTATAAAAGGCATTGTCCTAGACTTTGAAAAAAGAAACTTTGTCAAGCATCCAAGTGGTGACAAAATTTCTTGGGTTAACTTTCAAAGGAAACCCAATTTCACCTCTGCAGTCACATACTTAAAGGAAAGATATAAAAGTTATCTTGAAGATCGAGCAGAGAAAGAGAGAGAGGTTATAATTTGCACCAAATCCTTTAAAAACATGGTCAATCTTAGACTGCTACAAATCAATAATGTGAACTTGGAAGGGGAGTTCAAGTATCTTCCTGTTGAACTGAAGTGGCTGCAATGGAAAGGCTGTCCCATGAAAACTCTTCCTTCAGATTTTTGTCCTTGCAAAGTTGTGGTGCTTGATCTATCAGAAAGCAAAATTGAACATCTGTGGTGTTCAAACAATTACAAGGTATGTTTCTCTTAAAAATTCCATTGTGATTTTCATTATTGTTTGAGCTAAATTATGACAGCAAGGATAGGATGCCTGACATATGGAATAGATTTCATGTTTAAGCTGGTTTCCCCTTGTTATCTCCCACTCTTCTTACTATTCAAAGACACTGAAGTGATTGTGGCTTGTTCTGCTTATACATTTGGACGTTGAATCTTGATGACATTTCCCTTTCTGAAAGAAGAAAAACTTCTTGTTTGCAGGTACTTGAGAACTTGAAGGTTTTGAATCTTCGTCGTTGCTATAATCTGACTGCTATCCCAGATTTATCTGGGCATCAAGCCTTGGAAAAGCTTGATCTTGAGCGTTGTGGTCGGTTGATAAAGATTCATGAATCAATTGGTAGCTTGAGTTCATTACTTCACTTGATTCTGAGAGGTTGTTCAAACCTTATTGAACTCCCAAGTGATGTCTCTGGCCTAAAGCAACTTGAGAGCCTTATTCTCTCACATTGCTCAAAGGTGAAAGAACTGCCAGAGAACATAGACAGCATGAAATCTTTAAAAGTACTTCTTCTTGATGAAACCTCTATAGAAATTCTTCCTGAATCTATCTTCCACCTTACAAACCTTGAAATGCTTAGTTTAAATGATTGCAAACTTCTGAAAGAGCTACCCCAGTTTATTGGAAAGCTGTGTTCTCTGAAAGAACTCTCCATTAGTAATTCTGCATTAGAGGAAATACCTGATTCGATTGGATCTTTGGCAAACCTTGAGGAACTAAGTTTGAAGTGTTGTAGATCACTGACCAGAATCCCAGACTCCATTGGCAATCTCAAATCATTGACCAATTTTTTTATAAATGGTACTAAAATAAAAGAACTACCTTGGTCTATTGGCTCATTATCAAATTTGAAGCACTTATTGATTGGAGAAATTATTTTCTTAGCAAACTGCCCGATTCAATTGGAGGATTAGCTTCTATAGTTGAGCTTAATATTGAGGGGACATCAATGACAAATTTGCCAGATCAGATCGGTGCCTTGAAAGTACTCAAAAAGCTTGAAATAAGGAAATGTGAATCTCTTATATCATTGCCAGAATCAATTGGAAGCATGTTAACACTTACTACTTTAATCATATTTCAAGCTAATATTAGTGAGTTGCCAGAATCAATAGGGATGTTGGAAAATCTTATTGTGTTAAGATTGGATAAATGTAAACAACTCTATAAACTTCCATCTTCAATAGGAAAGTTAAAGTCATTGCAGTGCTTGCTAATGGAGGAAACTGCTGTGACAGATTTACCTGAGAGCTTTGGGATGCTCTCAAGCTTAATGATAATAAAAATGGCAAAGAAACCTCATGTTGAACTACTTANGGCAAATCGACTTCACTGGAGTCGTCTTCAATACAAAAAAAACGACTCCAGTGGAGTCGTTTTCTTTGTGTTGAAAATGACTCCACTGAAGTCGATTTTTATGTATAAAAAATGGGACAAAATTGGGAAATGCCCCGTTTGGGTAAAAATAGCAGCATAATGCTCTTTTCTCCAAACTATATAGGGAAATGCCCCTCTTTTGTAACTCGATTTTCTCAAAATCGAGTTAGACCCTATAGCGGCGTTTTTTAGGAGCCTATAGTGACGTTTTTAAGACCTATAGTGGCGTTTTTTAACTCGATTTATAAGAAATCGAGTTATAGGTAAAAAAAATTAAAAAAATTGCCTATAACTCGATTTTATGGAAATCGAGTTACAAAACGTCACTATAGATCCTGAAAATGTCACTATAGGTCCTTAAAAACGCCGCTATAGGGCTCCAAATTTTTTTTTTTTATAACTCGATTTTGAGAAAATCGAGTTACAAAAGAGGGGCACTTTCCTATATAGTTTGGAGAAAAGGGCATTATGCTGCTATTTTTACCAAAATGGGGCATTTCCCAATTTTGTCCATAAAAAATGAGTATAAAGGACTCGATTTCTTTATCTATGTGGCAAAAAAATAGGCAATATGAACAGTAAAATCGACTCCTCTGAAGTCGAATTGTTAGAAATGCAATATGTTTGAAACGTTGTCTAACTAATAATATTGTTTGGGTTTTATAGTTATTTTTCTAAAAAATCCAAGAACTACTATAGCAGAGTTTGTAAAAATAATATATACTCCAGTATTATTTTATTCTCTCTCTCTCTCTCTCTTCATTAAATGACTTTTTTATTTCTTTTTCTGAGGATTAATGACTTTTCTGTTCTCTTCTCTTTCTTTATATTATTTTATTGTATAATTATATTATTTTAATGTGCTGGATGTTAAAAACTAAGATGTTAAGTGTATTGTAAAGTAAGATAGTATAATAAATAAAATAACTTTTTAAATAGTAAAATAACAATTTTTATGCAAACCCGAATGTGAATGCTCTAAAAGGATTGTGATAGTTATTGTAATAATTTATAAAATTAATCTATTTTCAAATAAAAGAACTTTCAATATGCATAATACAATTATGAAAATAAAAGAATAAAAAAAAAAAAAAACTCATTTCTCTCAAATTTAAAAAATATTATATTTTAAAAAATATAAATGTATGAGTAAAATATTTCCTAAAATAGATTTTAAGTTTAATTCTAATATTACAACTCACAACTAAACTTATGAATAAGTTTAGTTGTTTCATTACAACACATTTTATTTTATGTTAATTTCAACCCCCAAATTTTAGTTACAGCTTAATTAATTTTAGGCTAAACAATTAATTAAAGTGAAATTTATATAATTAGCCAATTAATTAACTGGAGCACTCTACAATTGTATGGATAAACATAATTGAACAAAGTAATTAAGTAAAGGACAACAAGGACCAAATGTGCAAACCAAAGATAACACTCGATGTGTTATCAAAGAGGAAAATTGAAAAACTTGGCAAAAAAACCTTTCTACAACCCTACAAGCAGAAAATAATTTACTAGTGAATGAGTTGGAGTACAAGAATAAAGATAAACTCTCCAAGCCTAAGCCACCCAATGTACTTGAGCCTTTCAAACTCCAACTACCAACGGACTTTTCAGAACATTGTCTTCACTAACTTCCGAGATCCCGCAACAAATCTTAGGTGTTGCAGTCCGAAGCCACTCACAAGTTTTTCCAAAGTTCTACTGAATATGCAAATCTTCACCAATTCTAGACCAAACTCAAGTACATTAAATCCCATAAAATACTAGGAAATAAATGCATGAGGTTACAACAAATTTGGCACCGAAAAAAAACAACAAAACAAAAATGGAAATTCATAACTTAACATATGGTAATAAATCATTATCATGCGTTTCAAATTTTATTATATTATATGAGTAATGTTTACTACACACAGCCCAAAAAAAATTGAAAAACGTGACTTGAGAGAATACACATTTTCCTATGCATCGTGTGAGCCTATGACTAGTATATCAATAAAAGTGATGCATTTTTAACATGTTTTCTTATTTTTTTCCATTAAATAAAAATAAATGGCAACTCCATGTAAAAATGTCAATATAGGGGGAGGGTATTATTAGTCGAATCATCATTTTGAGAGGCACCAACATGACTTAACCCACTCATGCGATGCATAGGAAAATGTGATAATTATTTTATATAATAGAGTATAATATAAATCTTGTAGGTTAAATAGTGAGTATATGTATTTTTTTAAAGTATTTTCTATTTTTATAAGTGTTATGTAATATAACATACAATGATTTTTTCATTCAAAGCAATATATAATGATATATGGATGAAATGGTTAATTTAATTAAAAGATTTGAATTTCATAGTTATAATATTGTTTTACAATTTTGAAGAAGATGTTAAATTTTCTCAAAAAAAAAAAATTTTAATATTGCCATAATCTTGAAGAATATAAAAAGAAAAAAATTGTACATCTCCAAATCTATTCACATATTACATGTTATTTTTTAAATATTATATAAGTTTAGAATTTGTAATAGATTTTTCTTTGCTTTATGAATATAAATGTAATGCCTATAAATTGAAGGTAATCTTGTGAAAATAAATGATAGGCTAAATTGTAAACTGCACCTCTAAAGTTTGGGGGGTCTTTAGATTTTACACCATGAAATTTCAAAATATAGATTTTGCCCTCTTAAGTTATATTACGTTTGCATTAGCAATATTTCCATCCATATTTTCTGTTAAGTGCCACATAAGTTTACCATGTGTATTTAGTTCATCCAATAAAATGATGTCATATCATCATTATAAAATGGCGTGGCATAATGAAAATGATGTGGCATCATCTTATTAAATGAAGTGAATTGTAAACATATGTCAAGTTTATGTGGTACTTAATGAAAGATGTGGACGGACTAGTTGTCAATGCAAATGAAGTATAACTTTAGGGTAAAATCTAAAATATGAAATTTCAAAGCATAAAATTCAAAATTCCCTAAACTTCGGAGCTGCTAAGGTTGTCATTTGCATAGTTGATTTTGAATTAAGATAAACAGGTACTCTAGAGACCGTCTCTGTTAACACCATATATGTGACCAACTCAACAGAAAGACAAAAGAAAGAACAATGAAAGCAGAAACATTAGGAAATTTGTCAAATGAAGTTGCTCCTTGCTGTTCCCTTCCTTCAATCTTTTCCACTTTTCAACATCAGGTTCTTGACAAAAAAACAGGGTGTACACAAAAATGTAGTCTCTTCCACTTTTTCCTCAACTTCACCAACGGATTTAGAGACACAATCTTCTTCTTCAAAAGTGTTGAAAAACGTTGCTAGTCTTTCTGATATGGATTGTTGGCTTTCATTCAATGATTCTTCATCTCCCTCGTAATCATCATCACCATCAAAAACCAAATAAATTCCCCAATTCTTAAGCTCAACACCCTTCATGATTGGTGGGGTTCTCGTTATCACTTGTATCTTATAACCATCTTTCAATGACCAAACAATTGGACGATCAGATGGGTATCGGCACAAGTGAATTTGATCTTCATTCGTCTTCGGTACTCCATTCAAGTTCAATGTTGTTTTGTATACATAACTATTTTGCTTGAGGATCTCTGCCTGGATGTCCACTATTGCAGGTAGACGATATCTAAGGTCATCTGATACTTGCTGATTGAGCGAGACAACAACACCTATAATAACACCATTGATCTCACGGTTTCTAAGGTTTGTAAATCTAACCTCCTTTTGAGAAAACCAACTCGGAATCTTGCTTCCAGGCATACTTAGATTGCGCATGTTCCTCAAAGAAACCTGCCAAAAAGAATCGAGCGTTCCAAAATTTTTTCTTTTTTGTTCTTATGAAAGCTTAATACAATAAGAAAAAAGTTTAGCTATAAAATTAATTGTAGTCTAAGACTACATCTTTACTCAAATATCTTTTTATTGAAGGTGAATATTGACAAATCCACAATTAGACTACATTTTCTTTTTATATCCTCTATGCTTACAAAATTTCTAGAAAAATAAAGGATTAATAGCTATGTCATCAAAAAATTGTTTAAATTACAAATTTTTGTAGTTTAAAATTATGCACAAAATATAATAAATAATATCCAATTGACACAAAATTTGGCATGTACATTAAGAGTATTAAAGAACATGTAATTCAAATATTAAATTTTCAAAATATGTAGTAACGTTTATTTTATTGAGTAAAATAGTAGCTTTAGGCTACAACTAATTTTGTAGCTAAATTTTGTCCATATAATACAACATTGTAAGAGAGACAGGGAGACAGAGTACCTTAGACAGTCTTCTCTTTACTATTGATGAGCACACATTGCAACCACTCATGTACAACCTTCTCAAGGACTTCAAGCATTCAAGGCCAGGAATGTCCACCACTTTCTCACAATTAGTAAGGTTCAGATCACTTAAGCTTTCCAAGTTTGAAAGATCAGATACACTTTCCAACGCGATACAATTTTCAACATTCACCTCTAGCAAACTTGAGGGCAGTGGAGGGAGAGACTTGAGCTCCTTACAATCGTGCAAGATAAGTTTTTTGAGGATGGACAGGCCCCTCAGGCTGGAGGGAAGGCTGTAAAAATTATTGTGGCCTAGATTCAAAAACTCCAGTGATGACAACATCTCAAAATCATCAGGAATTTTACCAGATATTTCCAGAGAACTGGCATCAAATTCACTCAGCAAGGACAGATTTGAGAAAGATGTTGGGAGTTCAAAAAATGTACGTTTCTCTATTGTACTGCAAATAACAGGAACTTCGGGTGTACTTTTATCAAGCAGTGCAACATGAGGTTTCTTTGCCATTTTCAATATCATTAAGCTTGAGAGCATCCCAAAGCTTTCACGTAAATGTGTCACAGCAGTTTCCTTCATTGACAAGTCTTGCAAGGACTTTAAGTTTCCAATTGAAGCTGGAAGTTTATACAGCTGTTTACATCCATCCAATCTTAACATAATAAGATTTTCCAACATTCCTATAGATTCTGGCATCTCACTAATATTAGCTTCAGATATGATCAAAGTAGTAAGTGTCCACATGCATCCAATTGATTTCGGTAATGATCTAAGAGATTCACATTTTTTCATTTCAAGCTTTTGAATTACTTTCAAGGCACCAATCTGTTCTGGCAGATCTATTATTGATGTCCCAACCATCTTAAGCTCAACAATAGAATCTAATCCTCCAATTGAATCAGGCAGTTTGCTAAGAAAATGATTCTCTCCAACTGATAAGTGCTTTAAATTTGATAGCGAGCCAATAGACCAAGGTAGTTCTTTGATTGCAGTACCATTGATGAAAAAACTGGACAATGATTTGAGATTGCCAATGGAGTCAGGAATTCTGTTTAGTGATTTACAACACATTAAACTTAGCTTCTCAAGGTTTTCCAAAGATCCAATGGAATCTGGTATTTCCTCTAATGAAGAATGATTAAGGGAGAGTTCTTTCAGAGAAAACAACTTTCCTATAAACTGGGGCAGCTGTTTAAAAAGTTTACAACCATTTAAACTAAGTTTTTCAAGCTTAGTAAGGCGGAACATAGATTCAGGAAGGGTCTCTATAGCAGTTTTATCAAGGAGAAGTTCTTTTAAAGATTTCATGCGGCCTATGCTCTCTGGCAACTCTTTCATTTTTAAGCAAAGTGAGAGGTTAAGGCTTTCAAGTTTTTTCAGGCCAGAGACATCACTTGGAAGTTCAATAAGGTTTGAACAATCTCTCATGTTCAAGTGAAGTAATGAACTCAAGCTCCCAACTGATTCATGAATCTTAGTCAGCTTATCACAACGCTCAAGAACAAGCTTTTCTAAGGCTCGATGTCCAGATAAATCTGGTATAGCAGCTAGATTATAGCAACCATGGAGATTCAAAACCATCAAGTTCTCAAGCACCTGGCAAACAACAAGTTTTCTTCTTTTAAATAGGAACTGTCGTCAGGATTTTCTATCAAAATGTAAAGCTGAACAAACCATAATTACTTTGGGAGCTTTCAGTGACTTTAAATAAAAAGAAAAGTAGGAGATAACCAAGGAAAGCCGGCCTAAACTTTAAAGTTATTGCTGTAGGTCAAGCTTCCTATTCTTGTAGTAATTTATATCTATATATATTTAAAAGCTGAAGCATAACAATTATTGTTGCTATACTCCAATTGAGCTACATCAACGTCCATGTCGTTGTCTTTTTTCTTTCCAATTTTTCTATTATTTTTTTTAGCATTTTTTTTTTAATATTTACACTTCTCCAACCTTTCTCCCCCCCTACCTTTTTATCTCCCCACTATCCACTACATTAATATCATTCTTCCTCTTTCCCTTCATCTTCCTTTATTTTTGTCTCTTCTTATTCACACCCTCTTACTATAAATTTGTTACTATCTCTTCCATTCTATACATAGTTTTCCCTCAAAAAAAAAAACATATTATATATATATATATTCTCTCTCTCTCAATTTTTGGTGGATTTTTTTTTTTCTTGCATCTCTACTTTAGGCTGATAATTTTTTATATTTTTTTAAACTCTACTTTGGGTTAATGCTATTTACAATAAATACCAAAACTTTTATTAAAAAATGAATATTTTCGTTAACTTTCCTTTTGAATTTCTGAGAAAAATTGCATGTTTTCATTTTGGTACGACAAAATTTATATTTATGATTTATGATTGTTCCTATGTTACATTTATGATTGTTCCTATAAGAATAATTCAGCTAAACCCTATCAAAAAATAATAATAATTCAGCTAAACAATAATGATAATTGCAATGGGAATTTTAATAAAAGCATACCTTGTTATTGTGCGAACCCCACAATTGTTCAATTTTGCTTTCTGATAAATCAAGTACAGCAACTTTGTGAGGACAAAAATCAGAAGGAAGACTTTTCATGGGGCAACCTTTCCATTGTAGCCACTTCAGTTCAACAGGAAGATATTTGAACTTCCCTTCCAAATTCACATAATTTATTTGGAGCAGCCTAAGATTATCCATGGTTTTAAGGGAATCGGTGAAAATTACAACCTCCATCTCTTTCTCTGCTTGATCTTCAATATAACGTTTATACCTTTCCTTTAAGTATGTGACTGCTGAGGTGAAATTGAGGTTTCTTTGAAGGTTATACCAAGAAATTGTATCACCACTTGGATCCTTGAGAGGTTTTCCTAATCTTTTCTCGAAGTCTAGGACAATGCCTTCTATACGTCGTGTTCCCTATTGTCAATGAAATGGAAAGTATTAAAGAATCAACAGTAGAGCCAAGCTAGAAGGAAACAATTAACATATTATTGAGCACCTAAAATTTTCATAGAAGATAGAATATTAATGGACTGAGAATTTATAAAAGGCTACTAAAAAGGTGGCAACTGGAATCCAACTTTTTATAAGGAGGAAGAACATTCAGTTTTTTTTTTTTTTTCCTGAAAGAACTTTATTGTAATGTTGGACAATGGAAATTAGACTGGAATTCCAGTAACCATCTTCTGCCTTTTATTTTCTTTCTTTTCTTTTCTTTTTTCCCCTTGTGGGTGCAGGGGACTGTAAAGACAGGTAACATGCAAATGGGCTTAGACACAGCATTGCCCGGCATGCACACATGAACCATAAAGGATAAGAAATAGAGGTTTCTTGATAAGAAATATCATACTATAATTGATACCTTTTTATCCCTAAAGACATTCATGATCTCATCACGATCCCAGAGTCTAGTTTTCAAGCCAGGATTCAGAAGGTTATTTTCTAGAACAATTTGTCTTCCCATGTCTCTAATTTGATCATGTATCCACAGATCATTGTCCCCAGTGAACTTAATGAGTGACTTTGCTGTGAGAACTGAGACTACTATCTCGGCATTAAATCCACAACCCCTCAATATGTCAATTGCATCTTCTCTCTTCATTCTCATTTTAACAAATAAACATGCAATATCTAGGAATATACACTTCTCTTGTTCATCTAATCCATTAAAACTTATCATCAACACATCCTGAAGATGGCGGGGACGAATCTGTTTTAATTTCTGTAGAGCATCTTCCCATTCTTCTAATCTCCTCTTATCAAACAGAAAAGAACCAAATACTTCCAGAGCCAATGGTAACCCTCCTGTAAGAGACACAATTTGCTCGGACAGATCCAAAAAAATGCCTGTGGGTTTCTCTCTTCTTAGTGCATGGTAACTAAAAAGTTGTAGTGACTCAGACAAATCCAACTCTCTCACCTCGTAGAACTCAGTCACAAGATGCTTGGATAATACTTCAATGTCTCTTGTAGTAATAATAATTCGACTTCCTTCATAAAACCATTCTCTGTTACCAATTAGAGCATTTAGTTGGTTTATATTATCGACATCATCCAAAACAACAAGAACTTGCTTCTCATTTACTATTCCTTTGATGGCTGCAGTACCAGCATCAACCTCCCTTATAGTAAGCACCTTACTAGATGAAAGATCATTAATAAGTTGATTTTGAAGAGATACTAAACCATTATCTTGAGCTGAAATTTCTCTAACATTTGAAATGAAACACCGGTGCTCAAAGTGACCAACAACTCTATTATAGAGAGCCTTAGCCAGGGTTGTCTTGCCAACCCCACCCATCCCATAAAATCCCAGAATTCGGATGCCATTAGATTTAATATCTAACAATTTCAACAGTTTTTCAACACGAGAGTCAAGTCCAACAGTGTATGCAGCCACACCCACCGGAGTTTTGCTCAATTCAATCAAAACCGTTTTGACCAAATTTTTAACCAATAGTTCATCTTCGCTGTCAATAAACACGATTACTGCATCAGAATATAAAAGGCCACAGGGATGAGAATAATTTAACATTTCAAATAGCAATAGAAGGGACTTTAATGAATTGTGTATCTTGTTTCCAGAGCACAAAATGGAGCAGAGAGAATACTAAATGTTGGACATTAGTATAATGAAAAAGTAAGCCAATAAAGAAAAAACAAAAAACAAAACATGTAACTTTCTTAATGGTCTTTTCTCAAAAAATAAATAAATAAATAACTTTCTTAATGGTCGAGCTATAATTTATTATAAAGAAAAAAGTAAACTCTTGGCTTCTTGAGAAGTCATAAACAAAGAGAGAAACCCCAATTGCAATCTTAAAATTCAAATTGAATGAAAAATATATTAAAATCACAACTACCTTGAATATTTTATATACCAAATCCCAAGTTGCCCAATAAAATATTAAAATCTGCCTAAGTTTTCAACTCATGAACAATCACCACCGAACTCACTAAACTAACACCGGGCAATTCTTAGGTGGTCCCGGAGCAGTGCTCCGGGCTCTCACAAAGGGTGTCGGCTTATGGCCAAGCAGTGTTCCGGGTTCTCACAGAGCACTGCTCCGAGACTACCTAAGTTTTTTCCAACACCATATTATTCTACTTTATGCCTCTGCAATTACTCAATCACAAATCTAAATCTAGTTCCACCGTATTTGTATAATCCATCTCTATAATACGCTAAAAAAAAATCAAACAAAAAACAAAACAAAATAAACAAAAAACCACTTTACCGATTGGTGAAACCAGCAATTTCACCGGCTTTTTTCATAGCATTCCTCCACTGTTCAATCTTGTCTTTCCCAAACCTCCCTTCATGGTTCCTAAAATGTTCTTCAAAAGGTCCTGTCTGTCTCCGAACATCCGAGGGGTCGACTCCGTAGAACACGGGGAGTATGAGCCTCCGGCACTCGCATATTTTCGCGAGTTCCTCGAGGCACCACCGTGACGACGCGTAGTTTGGGGAGATGATGACGATGGAAGCAGCAGAGTCCTCGATGGCCTCGAGCAGACTTGAAGCGATCACGTCCCCACGGCGTAACCCTTCGTCGTCGCGGAAGACTCGGATGTCGAGCTTGGTGAGCGCGTTGTAGAGAGTGTTGGTGATGGTGTGGCGTGTGTCTTCGCCTCTGAAGCTCAGGAACACGTCCCATAGGACCCTGAAAGCTCCTGGAGTTGATGGAGTGGAGACGGCGTTGCTGTTCTCCATTTCAGCTGGCTGTACAGTTCCAAGTTCTTTACTTTTTCAGGGTACTTCTTTAAAAGATTTTGTTAACTTGGAAGTTGGACATACCCGCCAGCTAAAAACTGAGTCATTATTGAGTACAGTCATTACAGCGAACTCCCTTCAATTTTTATTTTCTTCCCATTAATTATACGTTGCTTGGAAGTTGGACATAGAAGGACACTTAAGGTAATCCGGAACCATTTATTTTTGTTAAAATTAAGAAAAATTTGATGAAAGAATGTAGAAAAAAAAAAAAAAGCTAAAAGCTAATTCTTGGAGCAATAAGACCCACTTAATAGTACAATGAGACCCTTAGAAGTAAAAATAAACTAAAAAGTAAAATAAATTAATTTTTTCTCAAATCCCAACACACAACCTTAATAGAACTCAAACCAACTATTCTTGGACTCGCAAGTATGATAGATCACAAAAAACTTCTTATTATTAGGCCACCTCTCCATATTGTATATGTAGCTCCCTTCTTTCGCATAATAGGGTTTAAGAATTTGTAGCTCAACTGTCACATATAATCAAAATAAAATGACAAAATTTGGCTATAAAATTGGTTGTGGCATAAAACTACAATTTCACTCTATATTTTCTTATTAGATGTGAATCTTAAAATTTTCACTATTAGATTATATTTTCTTCTTATATCTTTCATGATCACAAAATTTCTAGAAAATAAAAAATCAGTAACAATATCATTAATCAATTGTTTAAATGGCAAGTTTTTGTAATATAAAATTATACATAAAAAATAAGTTTATGAATCATAGTGAATAACATGTGATTGGCTCGAAATTTGATATATATGTTAAGAATGTAAAGAACATGCAATCCAACGGATAAATTTTCAAAATATATAGCAATGTTAATTTTTTTAAATGAAGTTGTAGACTTAGATTACAACTAATTTTGTAGCCAAATTTTGTCCAAAATAAAATTCACAAAAGACAATTAACCCACTTCATTTATGTATGAAAATATATTTTTGATACATTGATAATTGGATGTGGGGAAATTTAAGCTTAGATATCTCTGTTGAAAATACTAAGAAGTGTCAGTTGAGCTACAAAACTCTTGACATATATACATGTGAATTTAATGCATATATTTTATTGAATTCAATATGTTTTTTTTCCTGAAGAAAAAAATCTATAATAATTTTTTTAAAAAAATTTACTTGATTCTTAATGATGGTTTTTAAGAATATTCAATTCGTAATTTCAATCATGTAGTAGAATTTAATTCTCTTAGAAAATATAATATTATTTTTATTATATTGATCAATACAACTATGAGGTTGAATTTAATTGGAGAACTTATGGTACAACTGTACCTAAGTTCTACTCCATCTCAATTTCCTGATTAATCTAATCTTGTTAGTAGGTGCAAAGACTTCAGATTCCATCCCAAAAAAAGAAAAAAAAAGTGAAAAAAGAGTTTAGTATCAAATCTGTAAGGCATACCAAAGTTACAACTTTGATGTGCTTGGTTGTGATCTCAAATTTGAGCTCCATCGACTCTTGAAGTTTTAAATGCACATCAACAAGATATTCCTCGCATAATGTGTCATAGTTTGCCCTACTAATTAGTAATCCTCTTTTCACTTTTTGCCTTTTTTTTATTAGTAATCTTATGTGTTATGTCCCACTTTTTATGTTTCACTTTATACTTTACTAATTAAGAAAATATATGATAAATTGTGATTAGTGGAATATAAAGTGGAACACAAAAAATAACATATAATACATGTATTCCTTAGCCAAGATATCAATTCTTCTTGAACTTTGCACTTTTATCCTATTGCTGCTCTAGAAGTTACATTACTTATCATAAAGAATAAATTCTTGCTAAGATTGATGGGAAGCTCGTTGGATGAAGAAATGGTTTTAATAAGATTCCATACCGCTTCTTTTCTTGTTAATCTAAAAAGAGTTGATCCATGTTTCTTGCATAGTCAACTATCCTTCCATTTTTATTTTATTTTATTGAAAATTGAGATAATCCATTTTAATTAAAATTTTATTTCTTGGATCTAACAATGTACCCACATCATTTATAATTTGAAATAACGTGATATTAGATGCACATTTAAATTTGTAACATTTTGTGACATTTAATTTGAACCTGCTCTTAGTGGGTGAGATAACATCTCCATCATGCAAACCATTGGACCACACGCATTTGGTTGTAGGGGTAACAAAATCTGACACGACTTGCGAACCTGACACAACTAACCGGTTTACAAACAAGTCATGAGTTCAAGCTAAAAAAATTCGGGTCATATTCGAGTTGACATAGCTGGCCTGTTTAATAAACGGTTCGTGTTCATATTCAACATGCAAACCCATTTAGCTCATAAAGGTTTTAACTTTTGTTAATATTATTTTGTTATTATTGCTTAATTTATGGTTATAATTATATATTTATTATTATATTTATGGTTGTAATTGTATTTTAATTTTAGATATATGAGAATTGATAACAAGTTATTCAAGTCAAGTATGACTTTATAAATGGGTCATATGTATTGACATTTACATCACTTATTAATTAAATGGGTTAAACATGTTGTGTCGAGTCGACCTATTTATTAAACAGGTCGTATTACGGTTGATAATTCTTGACACATTTACTAAACAGGTTGGGTTCTAGTCAACCAATATAGCCGAGTACTCATTACTCGACATGACACAAACTCGTCATGTGAACATGATTTGCCACCCCTATCTAGTTGGTCAAGAATGAAACAT
Organism: Quercus suber; assembly: GCF_002906115.3. Classification (NCBI taxonomy): domain Eukaryota; kingdom Viridiplantae; phylum Streptophyta; class Magnoliopsida; order Fagales; family Fagaceae; genus Quercus; species Quercus suber. The sequence goes on along the minus strand of NW_027069599.1, from coordinate 535,056 downwards.
TATTAAATATAAAGACAATTTAAGTACCAAATCTATTAAAAAATCAAAATGACACATCACGATTTGACCTCTATTGAACTTTGATCCGACCTCAAAAACCTTAAACCTTAAATGACACACATCATAGTTCTTTGAACGGTCTAGGTTTCAAAATCATGCTCTTAGCTTGCATTTTATGATTTTTAAAGGGACAGTGGCATACTTGTAAGTAAAAGCATTACATTTCAAATCCTCATAACAACTTCCTCTTTCTCTTCGCTTGGTTATAAAGGTGTGCATGGGTCGAGTTGAGTCAGGTTAAGGGGATTTTTTGACCCAACCCATCATGGTGGGTCAAAAAAAATTCAACCCAACTCAACCCAACCCACATGAGTCGGGTTGAACCCATGGGTTGAACAAATTTATTATTATTATTATTATTAAATTGAGTAAAAAAAATATATATAAATATATTAAAAAAACTCAAAGATTAGTATCAATATAACTCCTTAAAGGCAAACAAAACTAATAACTAAACAACAATAGTAATTTACTAGGGTTTGTGTGAAAATTCAAGGAGAGTTAGAAAGCTCCTCGGACTGTGCCGAGGACAAACTTTCTTAGATAATCTCAGTTCGTCTATGTATGATGGATATGACCATCATATTGACTGTTGTCCACGCTCTAAAGTCCAGTTTGTTGTCCCACTCTCTACAATTCATTGTATTAGGCTAGTTGGATTTGAGTCCACTCGTCCAGCAAGAGAAGCGCTCAGATCCAGTCCCTACAGATTTAAAATAGAAAAATCCATTACATGTGTCTGTTTGACTAGAGCTTTTAAGCTTAACTTTTAGCTTTGAATTTTTATATACAGCTTTTTAAACCTTATTTTTTCTTACTTTTTCGAAGTACAAATATACTTTAGTATGCTTTTAGCAAAAACTAAATAAATTGTTCATAAACGGATGTCTCACATTACTGTGGCTAATGAAGGAGCCATATACTGCGCCCTTACCTTGCATGGTTTTGTCTTGCCCCATCTTTGCCCTTTAAGGCCCCGCCCCACCCCGTAAAACTCTTATTTTTGTTAATTTTCCCCACAACTATTAATTTTTTTTTAATAAAACCTGTTTCATAAATAAAAATATACTTGAAATTACAAATAAATTTATTCCATCAAATCAAACTAAGTTTTAGGAAAAACTGAATAATATTATTCAAGTTTTTAACAAGACAATATCACAATAAAAAGAAAAATCTCATAGTATAAAAAATAACAAAATAGAGGTAGAGAGCCACGTTGGTTAAAATAAAATAAGCTAATATTGATATGTTATAATTATAACTTTTATCAACGCGGGGTGGGTACGGTGGGTCTAAAAGACTAAACTCATTTCCACTCCGCCCCATGGTATAGGGCTAAAATCTAGCCCCATTCCCGCCCACCACCATTGCAAGGTGAGGAAAACTCGCGCAGGAAAAACAAGGAGGGGCGGGTCAAGCGAGTTAGGGCAAAATTGCCAAATTGTAATGTTAGGCTAATTGCTAGGTGATTTGTATTGAATGGGGAGGGGAAAAGTTTGGTATTAGGTTTTAATTTTTTTTATCACTTCAAAAAATAATAATAATAAAATAAATTTTTGGTATTTTGGAATTGGGATCACATCCAAAATTTTTTTTTTTTTATTCTTTTTAATATACTAAATGAGTTTTTAAAATCCTAATAGAATCTAATCTTTAAAAAATATTGTTATAATTGACCCCATTAATTTTTTTTCCTGCCAATAGGTGCAAGTGTAAAAATGTTCCAAATCTCTTTAGTGCCGGTTTGGATAGCTAGTAAAGTTGCGTTGCGTTTCACTTGTTGCGTTTTTTTTTTTGGCCGGCTTTTCTGACTTTGGGGAACAAAATTTACTGTGCATGAACAGTGCGTGCACTGTTTACGCACTGTTTATGATGTATTAAAAAATATTAAAAATAGGTCCCACGATACTATTCATACATTTAAAAATTATTTTGCTACAGTGTTTTCAGCAACAATCAGTTTTCAGCAACTTTCAGTAACAATAAGTTGTATTCAAATGGACCCTTAATGTTTTATTCGTACTTTTTTATTTTTAAATTTCAGTGGATGTAATTGCACCCACGCCCATGTGTATGTGACTACTCACAATCGTGGTTAAAAACACTTATTTCATTTCTGTTACTACACAGAAGTTTGATGTAAGAGAGATAATGATTAGGTGAACGTGGATTTTTTTTTTAATGACTTCAATTTGAACGAGAGGCTAATTCTCAAATTCAAAACCGTGACATGCCGCTTTGGCATAATCAAGATTTTTAAGAGGCAACTTGGCAATAAACAGTTAGGATATAAGTTAAATTTCTGAACAGGTTGTTGCTTCAATTTTCTGAGAAGTGATTTTGATGTAATTGCAATAAAATATCTGACTATTTATATACCATCTAAAAGCTTAAGCAGTTAAGCTAGTATTTATTATCATCACGTTCTTATTGAGCCACATTTGCATAACATTTTGGTTTATTTTAGTCTATTTTGATCTATTTCAGTCCACTTCAGTAAATTTCGATTCATTCAAACCACTTCAGTATATTTTAGTCCATTCGGTCCACGTAAATGATGCTTTGGGAGGAGATGTTTGTGTAAAAAGAGGACCTACTTTATTGGCAATTATTTCATATTCTTAGCATAATGTTGGTAAGTTTTTGATAAAATTACATTTTTTATGTTATTAAAGTTTTATTTATTTTCTAATATAAGTGATGGATTTACTTATATTTAGTTCATTTCTAGGACATTCAATACTTATGATGCTGAACTGTTTGTAAGGAACCCTAGAAACAAATTTTAACCACACATTACATTATTTACAAAATATCTCGCTTTATAAAATAATTTAATGTAAAATGCATTATATTTCCTTAAAAAAATTACTAAATTTAAAAAGCTTTCCAATAACAAATATAAATAGCTTAATTTTGAAAATCTAATATATTGTATCAATTATACTTTATTAGAAAATAATCACATTATTTTAAGGAGGGTCTGAGACTAACACTAATAAGTCTCATCTACTATTTTCATTTTTCACTTAACAAAAAAAAAACTGTCAAATTTTTTCGTGCATCACATGAGTCTGCAACTAGTTCCTTATAAATGCCTACTGCATGCACATTTTATACATTACTCATGCATTAAGAATCTAAAAGATACAAGTCAGATANCTAGGACATTCAATACTTATGATGCTGTACTGTTTGTAAGGAACCCTAGAAACAAATTTTAACCACACATTACATTATTTACAAAATATCTCGCTTTATAAAATAATTTAATGTAAAATGCATTATATTTCCTTAAAAAAATTACTAAATTTAAAAAGCTTTCCAATAACAAATATAAATAGCTTAATTTTGAAAATCTAATATATTGTATCAATTATACTTTATTAGAAAATAATCACATTATTTTAAGGAGGGTCTGAGACTAACACTAATAAGTCTCATCTACTATTTTCATTTTTCACTTAACAAAAAAAAACTGTCAAATTTTTTCGTGCATCACATGAGTCTGCAACTAGTTCCTTATAAATGCCTACTGCATGCACATTTTATACATTACTCATGCATTAAGAATCTAAAAGATACAAGTCAGATCATACAACATTTCATACCAATAAAAATTTCATTTTAGTTTTGTTAGTTAAATTTTCCTTAGCCAAGTAGGGGTGTGCAGCCAACTCGCCAACCCACCAAAACCGACCTGACCTAACTTAACTTGCTGGGTTGGGTCGGTTTTAGGGCTTGGTGAGTTGGGTTGGGCTACAAAATGTTTTTTGATAGCGGGTCAGATTGGGTTTGTGTCATAAAATTCCAAGCCCAACCCAACCCATCCATATATTTAATATATATATATATATATTTATAATATATTATATAATTAATAATAATTTTTAAAATAACTAGCTCTTCCTATCTTATATAAAAGCCAATTAGAGCCTCCCCTCCCCCCCCCCTTTTGATCAGTTTCTCCCTATTATATATAGTTCTCCTCCAACGATCTTTTTCTTCCACTTGTTGATCATCCATGCCTCCCTCTGACTACCCGTCCCATCAGCCACCTTACCAAACCTCTTGTGAGTTGCAGCAACTAAGGCAACACTGTTCAAGGATCATATCTCCATTAATGTGGCCAGAACATTAGTTGTGCGCATTTAATGTGGAGGTGATAGTTCTTCTTAGAATTGCTCCTCCACCACGCTTCCATGAATGACCCCTCATATTTATCTTTTTCCTGAAGTGCTTCGGGAAGCCGCCTTTGGAGGCGTGCTGCCCTTCCTTTCTGTGGTCTCGGATGTCCAAGAACAGGATCGTCCTCGGCGATACCCCTTGGCCACTTGGGCTTTCTATACTCATTCTCGGACGATTCTTCATCCTCGGCGTGGGCCTTGGGCTTAATATGAAGTGGGCTGGGATCGTCGGATTCTTGGGCCCTTCAAAATCAATTACAAATTCCTTAATCCTTATTAGGACTGATAAAAGACTTTAGTAATTATTATGTTAATTGGAATCCACATGTACTTGTATTTTCTATTTTCATATATTCGTGATTTTTTCATTGGTTCTCCCAGATTATGTGGGGAATACTATATTGTCAATGCCATAGTGCGTGGTATATATGCTTTCTTTGCCATCTATCCTGCGGTTAGTCGAATTTGCATTTAGCCTTAAGCATACAGTTATGGATTATATGAATAGAACACCAATAATAAGGCATCAAAGTATCAGTTCAACCTTTACTTTATTAAGCATCAGCCTTTACTTGAGGCATAACGTGCATTCATCTTATTAGTTCAACCTTTACTTTAGTAAGCATCATCCTCGAAAAATAAACAATTGAGACAAATAAGAATGGTCTTACTCGAGTGAAGGCCCAGTAACAAGATCGATTTTACAGGTACGAATTAAAACCTTATCCTTGGTGCATTTTGTCAGTAAAATTCACCGATCATACAGACATTTTTGTTTTGATAATCACTGATCATATGGACATGTTAGCCAGTGATAATTTATCAACTTAGTAGTAGTAAAAAAAAATGTTAATTAAGCAAAGTATGACTTTGGATAGAATAGAATAATAGAAAAAAAAAATACATGTGGCTGATCATGATTAGTCTACTGAGAAGTCATAGTCGACTCCAAAATTTTGGGACTAGAATTTGTTTGTTGTTATATCAAAGCAGTCAAACATATACTGTCAAGCTGCAAAAGGATTCAATCTAATTTAAGATGGTTATACAACTTTAAGCAAAAGCAAGAGAAATGCCCTGATCCATATTACTTTCAATCCTGCAAACAAACATTGAAGACTATTAATCATTTCAGTCTACTCTTATTCCATTGCTAATGCAAATTAAAGGCAAATGAAAGGAGACCTGTTTTCAGCTAAAAAAAGGGAAGGAGACCTGTAAATTGCCAGGCAGCTGTCGTACTAATTTGAAGATGCAGCGGATTTAGATTCTTAGAAATCACTTCCATGCTTCAATTTAAATGAAGGCAAACTTTTATCACGTAGAGAAGAAAAGAAAGATTCTTTACATTAACCCCTGTCCAAAGCAGCTGGGCTTATAGGAATGAAACCAGCTGGGGACACTAGAGCATCCACTGGAACATCATTGGAAGTGACAGCTATGGCTCCTTCATCCACAATCTGCAGAGAATATGATAGTGCAACTGCAACCAAATAACAATCAAGCATGCCTCAATAAAAAGACAAACAAATCCATCTTAACGGTGTAGCTACATAGTTACGAGGGAATTATTCAAACAATCAACAGCAGTGGGCATTTACCGAGGAGGGGCTGCTTCCATTTCTGCTGCATTGCAAGCTCTTGGTACTTCTTCAGGAACAAATCATAGTAGCTTTCAAATTTGACAATGCATTGAAGTAAGAATGTAAGATACAAAACTAGACCAAATATTTATATATATGCAACAGAGTGCCTGTATGGTCAGGTCTCTATTCCTAGACCCTTAATGTGTTTGGGGGTTCAACACTTTCGCATTGATTATATCATCCATATTTCCATTCTGATTTTCTCTTTTTGGTCAAACTAATCATATTTGAGTCCATTGCTCAAAGATTATAGACGAATAAAGCACCAAAAGTGACGGAAAGTACTGGCAAGCAGTGTCGTTGAGATGGCTGTAACTTTTGTCGAACTAGTTCTTCGCAAGTTTATTAATAGCAATTTAAGTGAAATATATTCTTAATCAATGTTAAAACATAAAACTAACAAACAAAAATCAACAAAGCTGATATAGAGGGTTTTAGTGGCCACGGCCTCCAATATTATGACTGCTAACTAATAATAAAATCACTAAACATAAAAAGAGACATATCAACCTACCCCCCACTACGGCCCAAACGTCTTCCAGATCTGTCAAATGCAAGCCCTGGCAGAATAAGAAGTGAAATGAGACAAAAGAAATATATTAGAGGCCTCCCTATGCATCTATTACTGGTAGGCAACCAAGAGAAAGAGTGAAAAAGAATGACCAGGTAAGATGAACAAATCAACTGGATTGCTTGCCTCCATAACTGCAACAAATATTTCACTCTGATAATTAACAGCTTTTACCAACCACACCAAAAATGAATTATCAACTTCAGGAAGAAGCTACAGTTTAATTATATCATGGCAAAGAAGAATGGCCCCACATTGTCAAAATTTTTGAAAGATATCTTAGAGAGAGAGAGAGAGAGAATGTAAAATTCTCTCTCTCTCTCTCTCTCTCTCATGATGGCATCATCAACCTCCTTAAATGTAAACTAATCTGGCAACGGAGTACCAGAGAATTGATATTTAAAAAGAAAATCTTGGTCTTTTGCTGAATGATTAAGTAATCTAATTTCTCAAAGCAAAATTACATGTCTGATTGATGATCAACATGGAAAGCTGAAAACCCACCTATTTAGTCTTGAAAAATTACTAATACATATTGTAAAAACAGTTCTCAATGCAACTGAAGGCTTCTGACTATTGAGCTTCATACCAATACAGAATTGGCCCACTATATCTAATATGTGGCGAACCCTGCATGACTTCGAATGTGTAAATCCAACATTTTTACATTGTAAGTGCTGCACCCGTGTCAGGATACTGATCCCTCTACATGAGGAAATTTAAGCAGAACCATGATCCCTCTGATGGTGTCATACCAGAAATCTATTTGCACCACATGTCAACTGATGAGTTTTAAACGAAAATTTATTACCGGGTCCAAGTTGCCCTGTCATATTTGTGTACAACAGGAAACAAAGAAAGCTCAAAGGACATACTAGCATTAAGCATCAGTAATGCAAATAGATTCACACAAGTGACCCATGTAGAGTGATGAAGATTAGGAAATGATGAGCAACAAGAACAAATATTAAAGCTAATTTTCTTTTTTTGAAGGTAAAGTGAATTTTTGCATTGGGTACAAGAAAATAGATTAGCAAAGATCGAACATGGTACCATCTTCACGTTGTTTCCCATCACAATCTACTAGAGATGGTTCCAAAATGTTCATCGAATTTATAATCAGATCAGCAACACTCGAAATCTTTAGCATTCTCATGTTGCTATTCCTGTCCTCCACACGAGGAACATAAAGCTTTTTCTGTTCTGCAAATTACCCTTTTTAAGTTAAAAATCCACTGTAAAAATCTCTAAAAGTGTAACAAATAACAACACATACATGCAATGTCCATATGTAACATAGAATATGAACTAAGAGCTTGAACACTACTTGCCTACTGTAATATGAAATCCAATGCAAGATCATCTTACTAACTAGAGAAAATTGTGTTTCAATCATTTTGGCCAAATCATGATATCTAGTGTAAATTTCTAAACGATTATTCATTAGATTTTGCTTTAGAATACTTTAAAAAAAAAAAAAAAAAGTCTTTATAATACTGTCTATATGAGTTTGAGGGTTGTTAGAATACAATCCCAATAGGCTAAGCCCATTGTACTATTGTACTTCACTTATTTATTCTTGTACTATACTTGTTTTTTCCTGCTTATATAAAGACAGCCCTTTCAATATATAACAATAACAACAACAAAACCTTAGTCATCATTAATTCTCAATAGTGTTAGCCACATGTATTTTTTTCCTCCATTCTATTATATCTGAAATCATAGTTTTTGTTACTTCCTTAATTGACAAGTCATTTTTAACTACTTCTACTATTTTTGGACTTTCTTCTACCTTTTCTCATTTCCTCAACTTGAATCAACTCAGCATTAATCTCATGTGCCAAAATGTCAATGACAGAAAAAGAAAAAGAAACAAAAAATCATTGCAAAACCGAAAACGCACCTTGGGTTGGTTTGGATAAAACTTGTGACACAATTCTTGATGTGTCAACCTCTCTTAAAGCAGCACAGCTAATATAAGCACATAAACTCTTACTAGCCTTAAACCATGGAGCTTCTAGTACAATACTCTGAATTGCATTATCTGAAAATGAAAAACCAAACGTAAATGCTACGTTGTTCTAGTTTACAAATTCCACACATAAAAAAAAAAAAAAACGTATTCAAATGTGTTGTGCCCACACTTTAGCACACGGGCATTTTCTTACTGTCACGTCGCGTAGAGCAATAAAATAAAATACTCACTGAGGCAAAAATACAAACAGTTTAAAGTCAATTGGATATATTCGAAGTTTTTCGGACCTTCTTCGGATCTCCGGATTGGGTCCATATTCTTGAGGTCCTTGCGTAATTTGGATCGGAGCGAGTGCTTTCGCTGAAATATTGCGTCGACCTCGTGAGGATCGTCGTTATTGGTGGTCATGGTTACGAAGGAGCGGTTGGGTTCGGGTACGAGGCGTACGTTAGTGGGGTGCGATGAGAAAGGCGTGGGTGGCGATGCTAACGTGCGCGCCTGGGTGAGCATCACCACCTGCTTTGCACTGCTTATCATTTGCCTACCTGCCCTTGCTGTATAGTGACAAAACATTGCTTTGCGCCGTTTGCGAGTTTCGGTTGGGATTTGTTTTGCCGGGCGCTAACGGATTTTCCTTTGATAAGATATGGACATAATTAATGAATTTTTTAATGTTTTGAAAAGTGCACGTTTTAGAAAAAAATTTTAAAAATATATTATAGTTTGCTTTATCTTTTTTAAGGATCTTTTGAAATCTGATTATTTTGTTAAAATTAAAAATTTTTTGTTGAAAGTATTGTAAATAAAAGTCAAAGTTAGCTGAAATAGTATAATAAGACCCATGAATAATATCAAAAAGTGCAGTGAGACTCATGAATAGTAACAAAACTAAGTTGAATTGTAAAATAAGTTGACAAAAATAATTTTTGCCAATCGAACACTTATTCTCACAAATTTTACATGCATGTAAGATTTTTTTTTTTTTTTTAATAAAAATGGTCTCATGCGTTTGATCATTGACTTGGCCCACTTAAACCTGCAATTGATGGCGTGGGGCACCTCTGGATATTCGTGTTGTGGCATAGCATTTTTGCGAAGCGCATAACTCGAACCCGGCAACTCCTAAACTTGCAAATATGACCAAGTCCAAGACTCCTGCTAATGCGCCACGCCCCTAAGGGGGCATGCATGTGAGATTGTTGGTTTAGAAGTTAGAACATCATTAATTTGAGAAAAAAAAAAACTATCAAATTTATCGGGTAATATCAATAGCATCATCCTAGATTTTAAGTTTTAAATATTTATGATCCTTCAAATTTATGTAATTAAGATTGTTCTATAAGTGGAGGGACCAGAATCGAGATCAATGGTCAAAAACCAACACGGGATGGAAATTAGTTCGAATGCTTGAGGTTAGAGCATCCAAGCCATTCAACAAGATAGTCAAGTCGGCCATAGAAAATGAACTATGCCTAAACAAGCCTAAAATTTGATTTGCATCAATACTACTTCCAACTACTTCTCTAACCAATTGATGGGCTTGAGGGAATTTGATTGGGCATGGGACAAATCAAGAGAAGAACAATTTTCAAGGATCATGGAACAGAAGCAATTCAATAGTACAAGACTAGTATAAATAGAGGCCTAGCCTTGGAAAGGTATACAATTCTTCCAACGAAATACTCCATAGTTTGTAGTTGGTACACTATTATCCGACTAAAACATCAAAAAATAACTAGATAGTTCGACTCTATTCACAAGAGATTGTGGTAAGTGAAATAATAATGCAAATACCACAACAAAGTCTACAATTTTTATCATAACTTACTTACATGACAAGTTATGAGTGATAGAGTTGTAGATCCACAACATGGACCCACCATTTTACTTTACTACTCACAACTCACCATGCAACAAAATTGTGGTAAAGTCATGAGTTTTGTTGTGGTGCTAGCATCATTCAGAAATATCATACCTTGTGTTCAATTCCTTCATGCATGACCTCTACTCGGCAATGACCTTCTTAACCAAGGAAAATCCTACCACAGACCAAATGTTATCAGAATTCCAACTTTTAGGTTCCATTTGGTTAGATGATGAAAAAGTAAGAAGATAAAAAATATGAAAGGAGTAAAAAAGTGGAAGAATATAAAAAAATTTAATTTTCTCTTGTGGTATTTGGTTATGAGTGGAAAATTAGAGGAATGGAAAACTGTTTTTTATTTGGTTAAGAAGAAAAATGAGATAATAGAAAATGTAGATTATATAAATTTACTCATACTCCTATTAGATAAAAATAATAAAAAAGGTAACACATTATTTCTTTTGTTAAAAATTTATGTATGGATGGGCACTTCATTATATTAAAAAAATGGCACAAGAAGTCAAAACAAATAAGGGGGAAAAACAGATGAAAAAATAAACCCCCAAAACATATTAAAAGAAAAAAGGAAAAAAAAAAAAAAAAGCAAGAGAGAGAGAGAGATGAAACTCAAAAATAATAAACTGAGTGAGATGAGAACTAATGAGAAGTTAGTAGAAGAAGAAAAAAAAAAGAATCACAAAACCAAAAGAACAAAAACCTATTGCATAGTGGAATAAATTTGTCCAAAATGATTTTTTTTTTTTTTTTTGGTCCTACATGTTTTCTCTTCAATTTTCTCCCCATTTTGGGGAGATAGCATTTTGGTAGGTTCAGAGAAAACACCCGAGTCCCACTTGTTTTCTCTCCTATTTTCTTCTCTTATCAAACTCCAAAAAAGATTTATCTCCCCTCTTTTCCATCCTCCCTATAATCCACCCAATCAAACAAACTCTTAGGAAATCTATCTCACTAGATGTTCTATAAATTCATCAAAAACAAAAGTTCTATTAATCCAAAAGTACAAAGAAAAAAGGAATTCCACTATTTTTTCCTAGTAGTCAATATGTTGGGTTATAAATCGACCTCAGTTAACCTAGTTGATTAATTATTCAATTTACATGCAATAATGTGGAAGCAAGAACAAATCATCAATCTATAATAGAGTGCAGCAGAAAGTAAATTTAACACGGTAATTTGTTAACAAATGGGAAAGATCTTTACAATACATAAACCCCACCAGATGAATTTCAATTCACCACTCCCAAGAATCTATTAATTAAGAACAAGCAGTTACAAGTATAAGAAATATTACCACTACTCGACCTATCCTAAAATACCAACTTATAGTTGAACCTTTACTCCAATCTCCAATTGGACTTGATCTTGTATAAGACTTCTTCCTTTTGCAAGGATTTCAACACAAGACTAACAGTAGCAACTTGAGAGTTGTTGTTGGGTGCAAAGTTCTTCAATCCATGCTTATAGATTTGAAAGTGGCATGGAACATAACCCTAAGGCACGCAAGAATCGTAGTAGTTTCATAGGAGTATGTATCACAATATATGTCTCTATGTATGATGGTAGCCATAAAATATGTCTTTTATAGCTTTGAAAACCTTATGCACGAAACTCTAGAAGGCTTTGGGCATCATGGGCCAAAAATAGATTTGAACAGTCGAAATCTACATATCTCAATAGATCAAGATGTATTGAGGTAAGTATTGCAATTCATTAAATCTCGATAGATTGAGAGATATCAATCTAAGTATCGAGACTTTCTGTTTTATCTTTTCTGCACTTGAAACTTGAGTAATCTTCATGTTTTCAATCATACCACTTGATGTATAAGTCTTATGGTCTACTTGAACCCATTAAAAACTACCCAAATACAGGTGTAGTGCATTTTATCATAGGAAATACCAATTACATAAAACTATGACCCTTACAAATTACTTTTTTTTTTTTTAATATTCGTTGTAGTGTTAAAATGGTGGGAAAAATGACTAAGATATTTTTAGAGTTTTTAAGTAACCCCGTTATGAATTTTTTTTAAATCCTAATTACTTATTGTGAAATGAGTTTATTGGATTTTACTATATTATCAAAATTTTTAATTGATATTAAAATAATGATTGTCAATATTTATTTAAATTATTGATAATATGGTAAAATTTAATTTCCTCACTTTGCAATTGGTGATTTAGATTTTCAAAACACATTAAAATTACATAGATTTTAAGAACACATTAAAAACTCTAAAAGATCCTAATTCAATGAGGAATAGTATAAGTCCTGGGATAGTCAAAACATAAAAGCAATTTGGTTTGTATGGGGAAAAAGATATTAATATGTTCATGCTTATTTGATTAAGTTTTTTTTTTTTCTTATTCTATTTGGTTTATCTTTGAAAAGAAAAGTGCTATTGCCAGTAAGTATCCTTCATACTTGAATTTTTCTTTTCCCTCATATGCAATGTGAAGGCATTCAGAAGTACAAGACCACTAGACAGTGTGAGAACATATAACATACCAAAGCACCCAAAATAAGAACATTTCTTTCCAATGGATTAAAATTATTGCCAGTAGGATTGATGTTTGGGATGTTGGTTCTACGTACTCTCTTCTGCTTATTCAATTGCTTCAAGAATAGACAATAACAATTTTCATCTAGGGTTCCTAAGAAAAACAAAAGAAGAGAAGGAGGATGAGAGAGAAAGAGAGAGAGGAGAGAGGCCTGGCCATGTGTGGGTGCCGTCAACTTTAGATGAAAGAGAAAAAGAATCTGTTAACTTTAGGTTGACAGTTTTATCTAAAAATGAGTCATGAGCATTGCACGTGACCTTTGCATATGTGTCTCTCTTTTTTTGACACTTGTCCTTGTTTGCAGCAATGTGCAGAAAATCTCTGTCCTTTTTTAAATTATGCTAGTGTGGTCTTGATTTTTCATTTTGAGCAATGAAAAAGAATATGGAGTCCAACCAAATACGCGTGGATGTGTGGATTAGTCTTCTAGTACTAAAGGGAAAAGGAAAATGAATTCATGCCTATCGTTCACGTACGTCTATGCTCCCTTTTTTCAGTGAATTATGCATTTGATTTAGATCTTTTTTGGATCTGCTATTTGTCACATCATGTCCATATCATGTCCGCCTCTCCTGAGCTTTAGTAAATTTCTTGAGCCTCATCATTGATCATGCCTTAATAAGTTACAATATGTCTAATCGTTGCTGATCAGCTGAATACTATGGGCTGCATTCCTCACTATTCACTGTAACAAACTGAATTTCATACAAAACATTCAAAGGCTCATCACGAGGGGCGTCATAAATCACAATATTAGAAGTTTTTCGACATCCCAAACTAGACGTGCCGATCAATTAGCTTCATGCAGTAGGCTTGCCGAAGCCGACAGTGGGAGGGTTTAGTCATGAGCGCCTCTTCAGCCATAAACATTAGAAATAGCACCAAAAGAAGTTATTGGCTGAATCTAATGGATTTTTATTCTCTCGCATCCGCTTTTTAATATTCATTTTTTAATATTTATTTAATTTTATCATAAAATGTGGACATTTTTTTTTCTCGTTTTTTAAATTGTGTTCATTTTTGTATCAATTGTAATTATGAATATGAAATAACGGATGTAAATAAGTGTAATAAAAAATATTTAGCCTCTCAGAAAATAAGAGTGTAGGATATAATTTTTGCTTCAATAGGTTTGGTTAACTACGATGCATGCACTACGATATCTACACGCATTTTAGTGAGACCATGGTTTTAAAAACCGAACCGGTCATAGAACCATTTTTTTTTTAATTTCCAGTTCAACCCCTTTTTTTGACCGGTTTTTGGCCAGTTTTCCGGTTATTGACCGGTTTTGGAGCTTTTAACCGGACCGGATTGGCCTCCGGTTCCCGGTTGAACCGGTCGGACCAGCCGGTTCGGTCCGGTTTTTAAAACAGTGAGTGAGACATCTCAAACCTTTTTTTTTTGTTGAGAAGGACGGAAGACACTCAGACACCTCAAAGTTGTACTTATGCTGGGTTTGGATAGCAACACGTTTGTATTTAGCAACGCATTTGCATTTTTTGGCTAGGTCCTGTGCATTGTTTAGGGACCCATAAGCACGAAAAAACGTAAATTTAACTTTAAAACTGAGACCCACGACTAGGTTTCACAGCACTATTCACAAACACAAATACAACATTGAAAGTATATAATTTAGAAAAGATAGAGATAAGACTTAGTTCTTTAAGAAGCTGTTGATATCTTAATTATATATGCCGGCACCGTATACCAATATACCAGAAGATTAAAAAAAAATGTCTCTAGAACTGAGCCACTGACTTTGATTATGCTTTGTTGAGTAAGGCCGAGGTGCCTGATTAAGCAGTAAAGTGCATGAAATTCGCACCAAAAAATCTATTGGTTTCCGTGGCATAGAATCGTTACTTGGAAGGCCTTTTGTCTCTAGTCTATGTCGGGTTATTCGAGCTTGAATACATAATCATATCTTGCAATTTGTGGGAACATATCATAAAGTTGTCTGTGTACGAATCCTTTTGAAAGTATATAATTTAGAAAAGATAGAGATAAGACTTAGTTCTTTAAGAAGCTGTTGATATCTTAATTATATATGCCGGCACCGTATACCAATATACCAGAAGATTAAAAAAAAATGTCTCTAGAACTGAGCCACTGACTTTGATTATGCTTTGTTGAGTAAGGCCGAGGTGCCTGATTAAGCAGTAAAGTGCATGAAATTCGCACCAAAAAATCTATTGGTTTCCGTGGCATAGAATCGTTACTTGGAAGGCCTTTTGTCTCTAGTCTATGTCGGGTTATTCGAGCTTGAATACATAATCATATCTTGCAATTTGTGGGAACATATCATAAAGTTGTCTGTGTACGAATCCTTAAAGAAGAGATGAGACCCCTGTATGATGTGCCACAAGTAGGGGCCACCCCCAAGCTCCACGCTCTTTGCTCTTTGCTCTTTGCTCGTTGCCTATGTGTAATAAGCCTGAGTTGAAGTAGGTTTGCCTAGCTAAAAACTAGTTTTGATGCCTTGATGGGATAAAGGATTGTTAATTTTACTACAATTAAAGTTTCTACCTCAAAGTTAGGCTGGTTAAGGTGAAACCAATCACATGGTAGAGGCAAATACTAAAAGCTACTACAAAAAGTTTTTAAACCGAAGTTAAAATGAATATGATCGACAGACAAACATAATGAATAACTGTTTAAATTATGTTTTTGAGGTGATTTATTGGACTGTGAGATTCATCGTGTGTATAAAATTATAGTAGTTACATTCGGACTTTTTTTTAATTTAAGTTTAAAATAAACTAATGTAACCGCTTTGACTCAAACATATCTTAGGAAAAGTTGGTACTTGTTATAGTAATTATTCATTTGATTTAAATCTCCTTTTTTTTTTTTTAGTTTAAACGACAGGATTTACATTTACTTGTTATAGTATTGTGCTATTTATTAATAAATGGTATTACTGGACTAACCTTTTGGTGGGAAATAATTTTCACGCACGCGCACATACACACACATATATATATGACCACTCTTTAATATATAAGGTTTATGACAGGAAGGTACTAAAATCGAACTAATTTGGAAAAATTAGGCAATTTATTTTATACCTACTATTTCGTCTTGGTTTTTAGTTCCTACTCTATGGAAGGGCCCTCAATGAACTCAACCATGAAAGATGGCAAAACCGGCTTGATATTACTTAATAGGGCTATAATTAAACCAAGCTGAATTAAAATTTTGAAATTCAAGATTAGTTTACATCTTTTTTTCAAATATGAGTTGAGTTCAAACCCATCATCAAGCCATGCTACATGTTTAAGTTTAGTTCATTTATTTTTCCAACTAGCTAGAGTTTGTTCACAAAAGTACTTAATTAATATTTCACTATTCACATAAAATGAATATGATGGTTAAAAGCCTAATCCTTTCATAAATCCAAACTTTTTTGTTTTAAAATTATATTTAAGGATTGGCTGAGTCATTTAGGCACAGTGATTTTTTTTTTTTAATGAATTTATAAAAATAAATTCCATCAACTTCGTATCTTTAATAAACCAACTAAGTAGATTAAAATGATATACTTTACAAACTCATATAAACCAATATGAACTTCATGATATTTATAATATAATACAAACATGTGTGTATACATATCAAATTTCATAGTCATAAGATTTTTCACAAAAGTATATACTAGAATGTTTGAGCTTGACTTCTTTGCTAGTTAAAGTTTCAAAGACTTATTAATCAAGTCTCAAAGAAGGGCTAAAACTTGGCTTGAAAATAGGCATACCGAACAAACATAAATGATTTTTTTCTCTTATCCCTATAACTAAATAATTATATTATAATATATGTCTATATATACGTCAAATTCCATGTTCATAAACTTGTTCACGAATGCATAAGTGAGTATATCTTGAGCTTG
Source organism: Quercus suber (assembly GCF_002906115.3). NCBI lineage: Eukaryota > Viridiplantae > Streptophyta > Magnoliopsida > Fagales > Fagaceae > Quercus > Quercus suber. Next base: position 518,273 of record NW_027069599.1, on the reverse strand, counting down.
GATTCCTTATTAGTCAAAGTCTTAAGTATATTAATCAGTTCTCAAAGAAGAGCTTAAGCTTGACTTGTATGTTAAGTATACAAACATAAATGTTTTTTTTAAAAAGAAATTCTTGAAATAAATCATATAAATAGTTTGATTTGTTACACCCTTATAACCAAGCCATATACATGATTTGATTTGTTTACATACTGGAACCAAATAATTATTTACAAAAAAAAAGAGAGATTCCAAGATTCCAACATAAAAGTTGGGGAACTGGTTAGGCCGGCCATTCTTTTCATTCCAACATTATATCCAAGCTAAAGCAGTGGCGATTTACTGTCTGTCCTATGCACAGGCATTAATTCCGGCTACAGAGGAAGCTTTTCAAAGCAAATCCTGAAAGATACGGAAAATCCAATTACATAGACAAGACCTTTCTAATTGCGCAGCTTAAGATGGCTGCCAACTGGATGTATGTACAGCTGAAGCCATTTCAGATCTGGATTCCATTCCAAATAAGCTTTTTATGAAAGCTTCAACGAGTAATCATGTTGTTAAAACAAGCAACTACCAGCTGCTGCATTTGACTGTAATAAATCATTTAAAGTGTTGGTCATGGCAATGAACTGTGTATTAGAATTACAAAGATTTCATGGAAGATATATAAACAAGTTATGCATTATTGCGCAAACAATAAACATGCTTTCACGACTGCAATATACACTATATATGTTGCGATTCCATGCTTTATGGTCTTTGATCCTTTTCCTTTCGTATTAATTAGTGAAACACTATTCAACCTTGTATATTTGTGCAAACGAGAACCCTACAGACTACAGTCATAGTGTCTTCGTCAAACCAACAATAAATAATTGTTGATTCTAGCTATAGTTATAGGTTGATAAACCATGACCAAATGTAAGTCTTGTAAGTGTGTTTTAAATAAATCTCGAAGTCAAGACTAATACCCAGGAAGATTGTTGTTTATGTGTTTTCATTTTTTAACACCTTTTCAACACTTAGTCAATCAATCGAAATTTAATAATTTTGATTGATCGAGATGACTATACCAGGTTATAGTTTTAAGCCCATCAACAGTCCAAACTTCTAGGTTTCCATGCCACCAAAGCTAAGCTAAAAATTAAAAAAATAAAATAAAATAAAACCTAGAGGATGTGATTAAAGACTTTTTGAGAGCTGCGCTTTGTACGTCTAGAGATAAAGTATTCAAAACTCTCTCAAAGCATCAACCAGTAATCAAGGCTGAAGAAACTAAAGATTCGGTGACGGTGAGTTGTTGCCTCTAGCTAGAATTATCAAGCTGTTAGAAGAAAAGCTTTAAGTGAGTATTTGAAGTAATTCATGTGCAAAAATTCATACGTAGAAGAGTTCATGGTTTTGGAGTTGCAATATTGGATAACTACAATAAGTTCTACAAGTGGTAGTAGTTTAGTATAAAGTTATTCTATATTGTAAAAATATCAATCCTATATAGTGATTATTTGTGTTGGGATTGGCGGCAAAGTCCGTGCAGTTGATTCCTTTGGAATAGTTTTCCCGTAACTAATTAATAAACTTGGCTTGATAAATGGCTAATTGGCACAACTGGGGTCTAAAGTATCTAACAATAGTGTTAGAGACACAAAAACAGTTATAATCTTTTTCACAAGTATTGATATGACAAATTGTGATTGAAGTAAAATTATTTTATATGAATCTACAACTAATACCAATTATAACGTATCACTTTAATAATTGTGAAAATAGTTAACATCATTAAACTAATTGTCAAAACAAAAACAAAAGGTTGGACATAGCTATCTGCTTCGGCATAGGATTCCAAACATATAGTTAAGTACAATGACAACATTAGAGTAAGGCAGGGCACCCTTTGATTCACAAAGTACTTTGTTTCTGCTTGTCAACATCTTCACTATAAAATAATACACACCCAACATGTGCAGTTAGGTAGTAAGGAATTTTAGATCATCATAGAGCTAGTAAATTTATTTCTTTTGTGCATCAATATTTATCTGCCTTGAACCACAAGCTATTATAGTAAAAAAAAAAAAAAGCATTAGATTCTCCAAAACACAAACTAACTTTTTTGTTTCTACTGTGAGATCCTTAGAGATTGGATAACACAAAATATTGTACCATATGCTTGGCCTTGTGGAGTATGCACTCCATATTCCCATAATTAAAGCCTTATGGGAGGGAACCAGCTTCTATGTGCAGTCTATTCTAGTTCATATTCATATACTTCGTAATGATCATCATATCCTCAAATTCCAGTAGTAAAAAGACATATTAAATTTGTAGCCGCAAGTCTCAACTAAGAGTGGTTCAGGTGATTAAGGCATAAATTTTGTGGACCATGGCTAGTCGGAATTGTAAAATTACACGTACGAATCAGTATGTTCAATTATATATGAAGTACACGAATTAGTATGTTCAACTAGTATTTAGTTGAGAACAAAAAAGTTGTATATATCTTATGTTCGGAAAATTTCATATCTCAACCACGGTAGTAGAATCTTTCTGTGCCTCCTAAGTGGTGGCTTCTCATTTTCATGGAAAAGGGCACAAGTAGAACAATGTGAAGTTCAGAAATTCTTTTATAGTAATACCAACGCATCCAATTTTACAACTAATAAAAATGGTTGATTCTAAATGGTAGAAGAAAAAAAGGTTATGAATAGAAAGGATTCGCTACTCGCGATCGACCATTTTATGTTAAGAAATTAGTGAAATTTTTTGTGTACTTCTATTTATTCTATGTTCCATAGCCGACGAAAGCTGCCACGCCTGTCAGATGCATTAGTCCTTAGAAAGTTCTTGACCCCAGGTTGCAATAATTTTAGCTTTGTAAAAAATAAAAAATAAAAATTGTACATGATCAATATTGCAACTGTGCAAGATATCACCAACGCCTTTTTCTTTGCTTACATTTTTTTTTTTTTTTTATAATAATTGTATCTTCTTTTTTTCTTGAGAGCAACGAGGGGGGGTTGCTTAATTGGTGCCACAAACAGCCACTCAATAAAGAAGATGAGCACTAGGAGCATTTCCATTTACTTACTTTTTTTTGCTACATGTTACTATAAAGTACAATTTGTAAATTTTAGATGTGTTTAAAAAAATATTTATTTAAAAAAAAAAAAAAAAAAAAAAAAAACTTCACATGGATGCCATTATTTTGGAATAACAAACTATGCTTTGCATTTATTTCCTTTTTTTTGTTCTTTTGGCTGTTTCAGTTTCAAGAGTAGCCTGATCTTAATTTTGACATATGCCATGCATGTTGCATTATTATGTCACTACTGTAGCCATTGGTAATGATAAATAATTAATAAATCAAAGCAAAGGTAAGTTTAATTAGCACTCTAAATTGTTTAAATATTATTATTAACTATACATTGCATTTGTAAAAACAGGGAGGTGGGGAAGGGGAATAATTGCACCTATCCACTTTAAGCTATGAGAATGTTTACAATCAATTCTCAAGATTAATTTGTAATATATGTCTATCACAACATTCAAATTAGGACCGAAACTAACAGAATAATCTAACATTAAGATGTTTGTTGCAAAAAATTTATAGTTTAAACTTTAAAGTACACATTAAGTATTCTTGTAATTTAGGAAAATAACTTCCTATTAATCTATTGATTTTTACATAAATTAAATGATAGATTATACATTACAAACTAACTCGAACAAGACAAGGGTCTTGAAGCTAATTTGACACATCTCTATTCACAAAGTACTTGGGTTTAGGGGAGGGTGGGGGTGGGGGGGGGGGAAGCGATTGAGCTGCCCTTAAGGTAATTTGTTAATAAACCATTTCAGAAAAAATTTGATACCATTTTTATGAGAAATTGAAAAAACTGTCAAAATATTATTTGCTTTTTTTTCTTTTTTCATTAAAACATTCTTAAAATAGTTCACTAAAAAATATATTTAAAGCATATGTTTACTTTTTTCATAAAAATTTAGAATTCAAAACTCGTCCCAAACAATAACTAATCTAAAAACATAAGGCATGATTTTTAACCAATAAATGTGCTTAAGTATACAAAGCATGGTCCCAAAAAATATGCTTAAAGTATCTGTTAACTTTTTCCATAAAATTTTGGAATTCAAAACACGTCCCAAACAGTTATTAATCTGAAAATATAAGGCATGAATCTTAACCAATAAGACTATGGACGCATCTTAATAATTAGGACTGCCATCACATCCCAAGAAAATACTACAAAGCATGGCCACAAAACTCACTGAAAAACGTGTGCCCGTAAGTGTGATCCTCTTTTTTACTGTCCTTGGTTCTTTTTCCCTCAACTTTAATGTTTTGGTAAATTTGTAATGACAGAATCCCATGCTTTCTTTTCATTTCCTAACTTGGGTTTTAATTGTTTTGTAGAGTAATCTAATAGTTGCATGGGTGATGATGGCCCTTTGTCGCGCAGTCTCAATCTTAAATTCTAGCTTCTATAATTTTATTGAGATCAAGAAACACATATTCAAGCATTAGGGTTTTGAGAATTTATCCCATGTTTTAGCAAAACACTAAGTTCTCACCAAGGAGCTAGGGCTCAACCTATAGGCAATTTAGGTAATGGCCTAAGACCGCTATACAATATTATATATTATATCCATTTATCTTAGAGCATAGCAAAAATAATAATAATAATAATAAAGCTTTTTCTACTGGAAAATAGAATGTATTGTTTAATGAATAAATTTTTTTAATTATGGCCCAAAATTTAAATGAATAAAAATTTTCTTAAAATTTTTATTTTCTTTTCAAATATTGTTATGCATTATGTTTATTTCCAAACACATGGAAGATGGGTGGACTCTCTCTCTCTCTCTCTCTCTCTCTCTCTCTCTCTCTCTCTATATATATATATATATATATATTAAAATTAAACTTAGAAGTGATAGTTTTTCAGAAAAAATCATTATTGAAATCTAATGTTCAATTCTTGAAGTTCAAATAAGTAGATAGTTTGTAATGTATAATCTACCACTTAGCTCTAGTTAGATTATAATGGGCTAGGTTTTTCACTATAGCTAGTTATTGGAGCTGACCACTCTGGTTTAGTATCTTTTTTCAATTAAAAGTAGTGTTTGTTGCATACACTGCTCTTTATAATTGAAAATGTGACTTTAAGTCATGTTTTTATTTTTGAAATTGTGATTTAAAGTTACGTTTTCAATTATAATTGGTTGTGTGTGCAACAAGTTTCTCCCTATGTTTAAATACCCCCTATACTAAACTCTAGGACTAGGGTTTCAATGGTAGGTTGCCTCCATGGGCACTCATTTGACCTTAAAGCATGGCTTGATGCCAACATCCACCCACTCAACCATGATGAGCAGTTGAGCACCTATCCAGAATGTATTTATCGCATCTATTCCATCAGTTTATTATGTGCGTACAATGGAAAATTGTCAATGGGAAATTGTCCGTACAACTAACAAGCCAAAACTGCATGGCCAAGACATATAATTAAGTTTAATCAAAATCAACATATAGTATAACCCCTAAATGAAACAACAACAACAACAAAAATGGCTTGCTATGCAATCTATCTAATCATGTCAGATTTGGGTTCTTTTGATCCCTCATGTCATCATGTGCTTTAACCAACTCAATACCATGCTTAACCGCAATAGCAAAATTATTTACTCACATTCATGTCCAGACACTTTGGGTCAACATGAATCCACTCAACTTTGGCTCAATCACTTTTATAGGACTGCCGACGAGGGTAAAAAAAAAAAACTAAGAGAAGGATGGAGTACAAAGTGGGGTAAAGAGTGCCTCGCAAAATTCCTGTCTCATTATCATCCCTACTTACAAATAATACTCAAGAAATATATAAAGACAGACTAACTCAAAACTCTAACTCACATATATATCTTTCAATCCCAAATGTTACTAAGATCTTTCAGCCTCCAAACATAATCGCATTATGAATTTAATTTAAAACCTCCGAATAAAATCATATTATATTTATATATTGTTCATGCAGGTCTATTTCAGATTCAAGGAACTACCAAATAATTTCCATATACGGTAGAAACATCTTAGACCAAAATCCCACCTAGGAAAAAGCCTCCACTTGGGATAAAGTTGCCAAAACTTTTACAATGGTGGTAATATATAACATTTTATTATCTATGCTTTAGAGAATAATACTACTAAATTAATTTTTTAATAAGAAAGATTCTTTCCTTTCACCCTTTAAAAACTCTAATAGATTATCGAATTTGAGTCTATATATACCTAACAAAATGGTATATAAACGCAATGCACGGCTTATTGTTAATAAGTTGTTCCATAATTATCAACTAGGTATATTAAGACACTTCATTCCTTATGTTCCAATACGAGTATTTTACTCAGCTTGCTGCACATGTTCGATTCCTTTTTAATCCCGTGGCATGGATATTTCATGACACTGTGGGCAGCCGATATTTTCTCCTTTTCTCCCTATTGTAAGTAAAGGATGATAGAACGAGAGCCGAGAGGGTCTTTTGGTATCGTAGGTGCATGAAAATACACAAATCAAAGCAAAAGAAGAGTCGTATTGAGACCTTCTCAGCATAAAGCAAAGGGGGTTCCCTCCTTGTCACGTTCGAAACCAGCTAAGCCCTCTCTCTCTCTCTCTCTCTCTCTCTAGGTTCGAGAAAGTGTATGCAACAGAATCCAATCCAACCTATAAAGAATACAATCACCCTTAACTCCATGAAGTAAAAAAAACTGACAAACCCCAAACCCTCACAAAAAATTCTTGCCTTAGCTAATGTGATAACCTTCCCTTTCTCTCCTATTCTCTTCCTTCCTCCAGTTCTTTTATAGACCCGATTATTATAACCACATTCATCATGCAATGATAGTCTTGTTCTGTACTTTTTTACTTGATCTGTCTCTTTGATATACAGAGGGCATCTTCTCCTAGAAAAATAAAATATAGAATGAAAAATATGGGTGGCAGTAGTACTAGTAGTCGTACTTCTTTGCTTTTCAAGATCATGCTTGGAGCACTAGCATTAGTGGGGTTTATTTTTCTTTTGCTGGTTGGTAACCAGGAAAGTGGAAGAGCAAAAATGGAGACAACATTATCGACTCAGTCTGGTGCAAATTTCAAAGGTAAGGAGAAGCTTGTCGACCATCCGGAGTTGGATCTCAACTACATGAGCAAAAGAAGAGTTCCCAATGGACCAGATCCTATACATAACAGGTATATTACTAGTACCAACACATACATATACTATATATTTCTGTACATATACGTGGTTTACATCTAATTTCTATTTTTCATTATGTGCTGTCTTTTCTGAGGTTAGAAAGTTTTAGTTTTAGTTTTTAGTTTGTTTAATTTGCATGTATCTATGGTGTATGCGTGTGTGAAAATTTTTACCAGGGTTTCCTTATCTCTAGCTAAAGCAATTAAATTTTTTTATAATTTGATTATTACACTAAGTACTAGCTAATAACGGGGATTTGAATCTTAGTTCTTTTTATAATAAATTAAAGGAGGCCAAGTAATGTTGCTATGCTACACTATTGGTTGAAGAATTTTAATTAAGGTGGAGCACAAAATTTTTATTTATTTGCTAAACATATGTAATTGAAAACTTTTTTTTTTATAATTTTTTTTATCACAATCAGTCAATATGCTATGGATTTCCAAATCTTACAAGAATACATAGCTTTATTGAGTGATCCCTTTCAACTAATAGAACCATAGTAATGTTTTTGTTCCATCTTTAATTATTGAACTGCCTGCAAAAATTCCCTCAATTAATGGCCTTTCCTTTCTTTCTTTCTTTTTTATTTTATCTGGCTTCCAACTATGAGAAGATTTGTTGGTTAAGTATAAACAATTAGGATTTTCATGCTTTAACTGTTACATTGAGGTGCTGATTGAAGGTCTCCAGATACTTTATTATATATAACAGTTTAGTAACCCCCAGTCCAAAAAAGGAAAAAAGGAAATAAAGTTTGTCTACTCACTTTATTCCATCCCCTAATCATGATTATTCAAATTAAAGCTAATTAACATTTCATTTTATTCTCGACGTAAGAAGCCTTCAAGCTTTTTAGGGTGCCTTTCTTATCACTTTCTTGTTTCCTTTACCATAATTCGCAAGTTCAACTCAGAGTTTGTCATGATTAGCAATGGTATCTGTTACAAATATCAGTAAGCTAGAACTTTTGCTTTCTCAACAGGATTTCTTATTACTCATCAAACGTAACTGAAGGCATTGTCGCTTATATAGCTTATTTTAAACACTTTTGCAGCATCTGAATTAAAATAAGTTGATGCTTGAAGGATTGTTTCTTAAGCAAGGAACATATCTTCCATATTGTTAACCTTTGTCCATAAGCCTCCACTTGAGTTTTTAATTCACTAAACTTTTCTTCATAAGATACCAAGTAACGGGTTTGATTAAGCTGCCAAGAGTCTAGTAGCTCAATGGCATTTCACGATTCTTCTAATAAAGAAAAACTTGGGATCAAATCCCCATTCCCTCAATTACCATAGGGAAAAGAAATTATTCAACTTTAAGAATTATGGTATGTTCTTATTTTCCGTTTTTATTTTCTTCAGGAGAGCTGGGAACTCTGGAAGACCTCCTGGTCAAAAATCCTAGACATCATCAAGTTCAACAAGCTTCATGAAACTCAATTAATTTGCAGGAGATGATACAAGCATGTTTGTATTTCTTAGATATGGGCCTATAGATAATCCTGAAAAATACTCAAGAATCCAATCATGCATGCAAATCTTATTTTACAATTACACCTATTTGTTATGGGGGAGTAAAGAAAAGGAAGCTTGTCGCACACAAAATACACTCAAAAGAATCCCAGACGAAGATTAATCAGCCTTTGTAGAAATTCCACTTTAGTTTTTTTGCATTCTCTTTGATTATTTTTTTTAGAGTGAGAAATAGAGAGTGAGCAATTTTAGCATATGAGTATCAATCTTTGCATGTAAAAGACCAAAAATATAATTAAGTTAATAGTAAGCATAGCATGCATATCTACGAGCGAGATTTGAAGAACCCAAAAGATGTCCTGGCATACTTAGCAGTGATACGCATGCATGGGAAGGGTACATGTACCGGTCACTATCTATCAAAGTCATCTTTGGCTTTGGATTTGTTCAGAGTTTTAAACATATATTTTATTCCATTAATTACTTTAAAGATGTGGCATGAGTTCCCAAACTAAAGTGAATCCCACCAATTAAAGGTGCTTGTACCTGTAAAAATTAAAGTTGCTCTCGAATCTGAGTTGTGTGTTGGTCTTTTTCTCTGGATTCTTTAGTGGGGGTGCTGGACTGTTTTGGTCTTTGGTCCATTCAAACTTGATAAACTTCATGAGATTCTTCTCTAGTCTCGTGGCAATCAAATAACGAAAGGAAGGAAAAATAAATATATAAATAAATGAACAAAAGGTAAAGGAGGCACAAACACATACGGTCATTCCCTTCAAAGTGAAACTTAAAGGAGGCATACTCAAGCTTTTTATTTGCTTTCACCTTTCTTGTTTTGTTTTTATTAGATTGAGTAGCAGAGAGACTAGGACCAAAGTAAAATGAGATTCAAATTGGGATGCTTATGAAAAAAGGGGGAAAAAGTAAAAGGGATTCAAACCGGTGCATTTTGATCCATGTGAGAGAATTAAAGCTTGTTTTGATAGTATGAAAACTTAGTAACATCACTAAGTTTTCATGATTCATCATCCAAAACAAGTGGGTTCCACATATGACAAAGTGTTTGGCTTGGTTTTAGATAATTGTTTCCATTTTTCAAAAATTCAAAATTTTGAGTTTTGATGATGAAAACTGAAAACACAATTTTGGTGTTTTTAGATGTTTGAGTTATGAGTTTAATGGCAGTTTAGTAATAAAATACAATTAGTGGGACCCATGACAAAGACTTATTGCAACTCAATAGTCACAGGTGGGTTTTTTTTTCTTTCTTTCTTTTTCTTTTGTCTTTTTTTTTCTCCAGCTTCTTTCAGTTCTTCCCATTTCTTTCTTTCTTTCTTTATCTTCTTCATGCCTATTTCTCTGGCTTCTTCTTTTTCTTTCCTTTTTTCTTCACCTATTTCTTTTCTCAACTTCGTCTTGTTTCTTTCTTTATTTTTTCTTTCAAGATCTGTGGGTTTTTTTTGTGGGTTTGTCTTGTACTTTCTAAGGGATTCTTTGTTTATTTATTTACTTCTCCTTTGTTTTTTTTTTTTTTTATGGGTTTCTTTGGTACTTTCTATGGTATTTTAATGGTGATTTCAAGCTTCTGATCTGATTTGTGGTTGTGAAGTTCGGACTTGAGAAGTGGTTGTGGGGTTTGGATTTTTGAGATGTGGTTGTGGGGTTCGGATTTTGTGGTGTGGCTGTGGTGGTTTGAATCTGAGATGTGGTTATGCGTGTCGGTGTGGGGTTTAGATTTGTGGTGTGGCTGTGGTGGGTTTGGATCTAAGATGTGGTGGCCGTTTCTATCTCTTCCTCTATGGGTTTGGGTTTATGTTTGTATGTTTAAGACAGTTTTAATTTGTTTTAGATTTGATTTTCAAAGATGGGGGTTGCTAGGTAGAGAAATTAAAGAGGAAGATGATAATTGTAGAGAGAAAAATGAACGAGGAATTAAGAGAGAGAAAATTTCGATGGTGTGGACTTTTGTGGTACTGTTACCATTTTGACTTGTGGGCCCGACAACTTTTGAGTTAAAGTAGTGAAAACCAAACCAAATATTTGAGCCAAACATGTTATTGAGTGAGTTAAGAAAAAATTAGAAAACAAGATATGAGATATGAGTTACAAGTTTGAGTTATGAGATTTGAGTTTTAAGAACTAAGTTTTGAGTCATCAGCAAACCAAACAGGCCCTTAATTATTAGGTATTTTTAGAGGGCCAATGTTTCTCTCCAAATTAGTCTGGAGAGAAACCCTCTAAACTTGTTTTATACTTTTTATTGAATGTGAATTTTAAAAATCTAGCCGTTAGATTACATATTATTTATGTATTTAACATACATATTAAATTTCGCTCAAATCGAATATTATTTACTATTCGATCAATGAACTTATTTTTTGTGCATAATTTTTTACCACAGAAATTTGAAATTTGAAATTTAAACATGTCATTAATAACAAAACTAGAGATCTTTGATCTTCTTAAAATTTTGCAAGTATGGAGAATATAATAAGAACATGCAATCTAACAGTTAAATTTTCAAAATTCATATAAAAAAAAAAAAGATGGGAAATGTTAACCAGGTTTAGGAGCTATTTTAAAAATATTTTATTAGGAGAATGATAAAATAATAAATATTTTTAACATCTTTTTATATTTTCCATAAAAGTGGTGTCAAAACTTTCCTATACTGGTTTATCAACAATTACCCTAATGGCATCCGTTAACATGACCCTAAAAGATATAGGAAGAGTTTGAATGATTTCTTTCCTAACTAATTTAGTGAAGAATCTTTTCATTCTCATAGTCATGTCTAGAAATACATGACTATCTACGGTCCACATCAATAAATATATAATAATAATTTAGGAATTAATTTTTATGTATTAATTTTTGAGTTTATGTCATATGTTTATATATTTCTCAAAAAAAAAAAGTCATATGTTTATATTGTATAAATAACTTTTATTTTTATTGTTGTGGAATGTGGAGTATCAATTCCCTAAAATTCGAAAATGCCTAATAATTTTCTGATAGTAAGACAACGAATGTGGAACCATATGGGTCATCAATTGCAATTGGAGTTAGGGGTCCTCAAAGAATTTAGTAGTGTTGAAAGGGGTCCAATAGATAGGAGCCCAGCTCCACAAATAGGCAACCTTAAGCTGTTGTTTCCGCCATTTAATAAGGCTTGTCCCAGCCAATTCTGTAACATGTTGGACTTGGTTTGAGGGCCTAATTCTGCCACCTAAAACAAGTCCAATCTACTTATTTCTATTGGTGCTTCCTTTTCTTATATATAGTGATTTGGTTTTGTGGCCCATATCAAAACCCTAACCTCTCAATCTTTAAATCTTATCAACTTACTTATTTTAATCCCATCCAGCAAATTATTTTTTTAAGACAAAGACTCAACCAATCACAAAAATGTATTTAATTAATTTTAATTAGTGATCAATCAAAATTAATTTCCATTAGAACTTACCTTGTAGATCTTGGCATGTAGAAACTTATCTGATAGCTGGAAAAAAAAAATTTCTCATTTCAAGATTTTCAATACCCCTAGTTGGAAACTAGGTTATTATTATTATATTGATTGATTGATTTGAAAAAAAATGAGGCATTAGCCGAATGCCCCTAGTTTGGTAACATTTAAAAAAATGGCAAAACGTATATTTAATACTCATGTGATGTTTTTTAGATTCTCTCTTTTAAGATTCAACTATATGGTTGTATTTAACTAAAAATATACTTTCATCTTATGAGAAAAAAGTCATATGGCTAAATCTTAAAAGAAAAACTTAAGAAATAGTGTTTAAGTACTGCACCTAAGTTTTGTTATTTAAAAAAAAAATGTATTTTATCAAACATGGATGCGGCATAGCCAAATGCCGTTGGTATGAAAATGAAGCACAGTCAAATGCCTCGATTTTTCTTTTACTATATTTTAAAAAGCTATTTTTATTATTTACAAAAAGAATGAGGTATAGTCAAATGCCCCTAGTTTTAAAATGATTTTTTTTTTAAATTAATTTTATTAAAAAGACGTGAGGTATGGCTGAATACTAAGGATGACAATTTTCCCTTGCCTCGCTTGACCCGCCCCTCCTTACTTCACCCCACACGGGTTTTGCCCAACTCGCAAAAGTGGTGGGGCAGAGATGGGGCAAGGTTTTAGCCCCGCACCACGAGGCAGGGTAGGGATGAGTTTAGACTTTTTAGACCCAACCCGACCTGCTATGCCTCATCCTCGTCCCGCCCTACCCCGCCCCTTGAGGTTTTGTAGGGCCCCAAGGGGCAGGGATGGGGCAAAAAAAAATTCCTCGTCATGCAGGGCAAAACAAAGATGAGGTAAGACAAAACCATGCAGGGCAGGGGCGAAGACCCCATCCTTCGAACCCGCTCTACCCCATTGCCATCCCTACTGAATGCCCCCTACTATGCTAAGATGCTATGCCTATATGCCATAATAAGCTCGTTTTTTATTTATTTATTTTACTTAAGAATATAATTCTATGTTGGTAGGACACAGCATGGAAAATTATCCCTGATCACCTTAATAGATATCAAATGGTAATTGAGTTCAATTATTTTTCTTGTATTTGCTAAAGGTTGTATTAGAAATTATTTTTCTTACCTAAAAAAAATGGACAATACTTTTAGGTCTTGTTTTGTTTCACGAACTTAGATTTTTTTTTTTTTTTTAACTCACAATTTGGCTCGTAGAGTTGCCTTTTGTATAGGAAAAGAACTCAGAGATGGAGAGGATGCTTCTCCCTCATTTCTCCTTTATAAATTATCATTATTCATTAAAAAAAAAAAACTTGCTACCTACCTTTGTAATGAAGGCAAACCTTATTTGGCAACTTCCTCTTTTCTACAAACTTAAGTTGGGCTTGAATCATTTTGCAAATTTGTTATCATGGGTAGTTCCTACAAAGGATCAAACCAATGACGTATACAATACTTGAATTCTCGATGTAGATGCTACATAGTTGGTTCTTATCCTTCGAGCTCATATTGGTCAAGGGTTGAGAACGGGAGTTGAACTCTATAAGATCAAACTCAGCATCCTTTTTTAAGATTTTGAGAAGAGTTTCTCTTTGGAGAGGAGTAACTCCCAACATAGCAATAAAAGCAAGACGTGTAGGTGGATCAACTCATCAAGTTCCCATTGAAATATGTACGAAGTATTTGAAATACAGGAAAGAAATACCATTCGGGCAATATTTCTAAAGAAGTTGTAAATGGATCTGCTTAAGCTCCCTTCTGCCTTTGCACTCGAGGGTCAATCTTTGTTTGGCCCGAGAAAACCTTTGCATGCCTCCATTACCTTTTGGGAGGCCTATGGCCCAAATGGTGTGAGGATTTAAAGGATTGGAATAAAGAAATGCATAATTTGATACTTGGAAAAAAGAGTTCGAAAAAAAATAAAGAAAGTTGAGCTTGAAAAAAGTATATTAGAATTGTAAATTGATAATTTGATACTTTATAAAGAGTTTAACTCTTCAAAAACAAGAGTTTAATAACTAATAAGATAATACTATAATGACTAGAGTTTTTGAGAGAGAGAGAGAGAGAGAGAGAGAGAGAGCATTTTGGGATAATTGACTTCATTCCAATAGAATAATTCCTATTCTAATTAAACGCGAGTAATTGAATGTACTAATTTAATATATACCGAGCCCAAAAACATGCCATTAACTTAGCATTTTATATAACTTTATTACATTTAAATAAATATAAAAGTTTTGTCTAAAGTTCTCAAGTCTATCTCTTTGGTTTTTTTTTTTGTACCTTCCTTTGAACAAATAAATTCAACACTTTCCACCTTTTGACTAATCGAACACCCTAATACCAACATCTAATTGAACCCCCTAATACCAACATTTTAAGCCAAATAAATCCCTAACTTAAATATTTAAAAAAAAATCATTCAAACTTCTCTATATCTTTTTATTGGATATAAATTTTGAAAATATAACTATTGAATTTTATGTTCTTATTATATCTTCCATACTTACCAAAATTTCAAGAATATCAAATTGAATATACTAATTTAATATATATCAAGCCCAAAAGCATGCCATTGGCTTAGCCTTTTATATAACTTTATTATATTTAAATAAATATAAAAGTTTTGACTGAAGTTCTCGGGTCCATCACTTTGGTTTTTATTTATGTACCTCTCTTTGAACGAATAAATTCAACACTTTCCATCTCTTGACTAATCGAACCCCTTAATACCAACATTTGATCAAACCCATTAATACCAACATTTGAGCTAAATAATTCCCCAACTTAAATAATAAATATAAAAAAAAAATCCCTTCAAACTCATCTATATTTTTTTATTAGTTATAAATTTTGAAAATCTAACAATTGAATTTTATATTCTTATTATATCTATCATAAAAATTTCAAGAAGATAAAAAATTAATAATTATATCATCAA
The DNA here is from genome assembly GCF_002906115.3 of Quercus suber. Classification (NCBI taxonomy): domain Eukaryota; kingdom Viridiplantae; phylum Streptophyta; class Magnoliopsida; order Fagales; family Fagaceae; genus Quercus; species Quercus suber. The sequence goes on along the minus strand of NW_027069599.1, from coordinate 503,111 downwards.
TCAAATGTTTAAATTTTAAATTTTTATAGTATAAAATTATGCATAAAAAAAATTTAATAATTGAATAATAAATTTTAACATACATGTTAATAACATAAATAAAATCCAAATTTAAGGGCCTGTTTGGCAGCCCTACTCAAACAAAAAACTACACATTTTAAACATTACACACATTTCCACCTTTTTTTTCTCCCACACATATATCAAAAACATTCCATCAAACCCACCAAACAGGCTCAATGAAACATGAAAAAAAGAAAAGAAAAAAGAAAAGCCAGCTCGCCTAAGGACTGCTAACTTGCGCGAGGTGAGTAGGTTTGAAACGTCCAAAAAAAAAGAGGTGGAGCTGGAGTGACACGCGTCGCTTCCTTTTTTGTGATTTTGACTCGGCGGAGCCACCGGAGAGAGAAAATCTTTCGTTCCTTACAATTATTTTGACGAAATTTAAAAAAATCATTTAATTATTAATTAATTAAATAATTCTTCTAATAAAACACACACTGTGTGTATTTCATTTCAAAGAAACATCGCAATCCCACATTTCATTTCGCATTTCAAAAAAGTTTCATCTTCATTTCATCTCATTTCATTTCTTTCTTTTGTGGTTGCCTCCATTTCCCTCTTTTTTTTCTCATTCACATAAATACGATTTTGATTTAATTTCTCTAATTTTTTTTTCTCATTTTTTTTTCCTCTTCCACCAAAAGATAGAGAGAGAAACTCTGAGAGAGAGAGAGAGAGAGAGAGAGTAGAGCGAGGAATGCTCGAAAGGTCGAGACTCAACCGATCTCCAAAACGATTCGTTTCGTCCGAAACCCTAACCCTAGCCCTATCACTTCACAGATCGATGGTTTCGATGACGAATCTTCGTGTCGACTGAAGAAAATCTTTGAATCTCGGAGATCGGTGTAAACCTTCGCGGTATTGATTTTGATTTCGATCGGTGAAATCGGCGATCTCGGCGGTGCAGATCTGATCGGAGAGAGAGGGAGAGTGAGTGAGTGACTGAAAAAGACACGAAACGATGCCGTCGCACGCGGATCTGGACCGTCAGATCGAGCATCTGATGGAGTGCAAGCCGTTGCAGGAGGCGGAGGTGAAAACGCTTTGCGATCAGGCGAGGGCGATTCTCGTCGAGGAGTGGAACGTACAGCCGGTGAAGTGTCCGGTGACAGTTTGCGGTGATATCCACGGCCAGTTCTACGATCTCATCGAGCTCTTTCGGATAGGAGGAAATGCTCCCGATACCAATTATCTGTTTATGGGCGACTATGTAGGTCAGTATGAAACAGTTTTTAGCTCTCTTTTTTTCCCAATTCTCCTTTGAATTTTGCTTTAGATGCGTTTAATTTATTTGGTTTTTTCATTTTTTTGGAAAAATTGTGCTTTTTAGCTATTGCAATTTTGAGGAAGAAATGTCTTAGACCTGTTTATGGTTGACTATAAACTTATATTTGTGTATAATTATTTGTTTTGTATATATTATATATATATAAATTCATTAATCTAAATAATTTATGTGTTAATTTTTGTATATAAAACCATTTGATGATCAATCTCAATTTGTTGAATGGGTGAGTAATGGATCTCAATTGTTACAGTTTGTTTAATCGTGATTATTTGAAGATTTTTTCATGCAAGATGCTAGTGTAGTTTTTTAAGTATTCAAGGCTGTAATTGGGCACCATTTTTTTTCTTCTAATGATTGGTTTATGGAAATTTTATAGCTCGGTTCATGTTTTATCTTCGAGGTCTGTAAAAATTCCAATGATGATACTGTAACGACTTTGTACTGAAAGTGCATTTTGTGGATTAATAATACATGTGCAAGAGGCTTAGCTATGCTCTGCTTAGCACATATTGGGGATGATTTGCATGTGCAACAAATGAGCAATATGGGTTAGGTCCGAGAATTCTAAGACATCCATTTTGTTTTATCTAGAGAATGAGGGAATCACTTTAATTCATTTTGGTTTGTACAGACTTCCCATGTTTTTGCTTCTTTATTTTGGTTGGTGCTAAATGTTGGGCTGTTAATTAAGAATCAACATATTCATAAAATATAAAATAAGTCTAGTTAAAATGAGAATTTTAAGATGGGTAAGTGAAATTACATGGAAAGATTGGATTCAAAATGAGGAAATTCCCTTAAAGATAAGGGTGACTCATATTGTTGAGAAGATGAGGTAGAGAGAGTCACTTGAGATGGTTTGATTATATTCAAAGGAGCAATTAATGCACTGGTTAGAAAAATGAGTCGATTCAAGATGAGAAAACAAAAAAAGGTAGAGGAAGACCAAAAATGATATTGGTAGAACCATAGAAGTAATAGAGAATATGGCTCCGGATAAAATAGAATGGTGGAAAAGAATATATGTGGATAACTTTGATTAATTTGTTGAGGATTCATCGGCGACCCCAACAAATTTGCGACTAAGGCTTAGTTGTTGTTGTTGGTGGTTCAATAATTCATGAAGGATGAATTGTTTCCTTTTACTTATCCAAAACCTCCCTTCCCTCCAAAAAAGAAAGGGTAAAATGTCGTTTATAAAACCATTGGGTGATACTGATAGATGAATTGGAATGGTGCTTGTAGAGGATCAAGTGAAGATTCATGTGTTAATAGCAGCATACTTCTCTGTACTGTTGCAAAGCCAGTCTTTGTTTTTATAACAAGTAATGTATTCAAGAAGTAGGATGAGGGGTTTCTGTTTTGGAGGTATTCAATCTTGGTTTTTATTGATGTCCAACTAATGACTAAATTTCAAAGAATAAATGATTTGTTTTCAGTTGAAGGTGAAGAGGACAATATCATTATTGAGATAAGATGCTGGATTGTGTTACCATGTCGTGTTTTTCTGTGGAAATATATTGCCCCCTACCTTTCCCCTCTCTTTTAATGTTACCATCTTAATTCTCTATTTTATTCTTTTTCATTACTTAAACAGGCTCCAAAAAGGCTATTCTTTTCTTTGTTAGCGAAGTCCATGTGATATGAGTTGCAAATTTGCTATACCCGTTTGAAGTGTTATATTTATGAATGTACTAGTATTTCTTATTCTCTTGGTTACATGTATGCAGATCGTGGATACTACTCAGTTGAGACTGTCACACTTTTGGTGGCTCTGAAAGTTCGTTATAGAGATAGGATCACAATTCTTAGAGGGAATCATGAAAGCCGGCAAATAACTCAAGTGTAAGACATTTTTTTTTTTTTTTTTTTTTTTTTTTTTTTTTTTTTTTACGCCTTCATTAATGTCCTCGTAAATTAACACGAATCCAACTGTCTATGGCCTCCTTGGAAATTGATAGCTTCATTATTAGCCCAGCTGATAATTCTCTTTTCGAACTCTGCATGAATTAATTCTCACCAACCCCCACCCCCTATAAAAGGTGGCGAGATGGTTTCTCCACAACCCATGGACCTTTCAACACAAACAGAAAAACAGAACACATTCTTCCAACTTCCCAAGCCCTTTTAACAATCCAGCCGGAATTGTGACTGGAACTGGCAAAAGCCGGTATGGCCGCAGCCCCCACTGGGCTTTCGGTGCGGCAGAATCTAGGCGTAACCCCGATGGCGCCTTACAAGGTGGCCCGGAGGGATGTTGTTAGAGTACCTAACGTCTTTCCTCGGAGCGCACCCCCGACGAAGAAGACGTGCGAATTCACCTCATGGGCGGTGCTTGAGTGTTGTCGTCTCCAACGGCCAACACTCGTGAGGATTGGAGAGAATCAAGGGAACATCATGGGGGAAGGTATCCCAGAGCCCCTGCATCTGCTCCTCTCTTTGTTCTAGCTCCGCCTGGCCGAGAAGAGAGTTGTCGGTGGCCTGGAAACATGATGGCCCTCCCCCTTCTCTGCCTTTTTTCAAGCTCTCCCATTCTCTTTATACCAATAAAGGGACGGCTTGACACTTCCCACTGGCTAGTTTTTTCTTAGGGCGGCTCCACCTGGGCCTCTGATTGTAATTTGTACTCTTTCTATTTATGAAATAACAATATCAAGATTTCTCTTTTCGCTGTCAAATCTTCTATATATATATATATATATATTTTTTTTTTTCATCTACTGTAAAACGAATACTTAGAACACTTGCCTGGTGCGCCGGCCAGCACCCTAATCCTCCCCACAGACGGCGCCAATTGTAGGGACTCAGTTTGGATTGACCCTGAGTATGAATAGGTTTTCAGCCCAACAAGCCCAAACAATAAATTTATAGAGAGTGGGTTAAAGGTTTAGGCGCTGGCCGTCGTTCATCAAGCATCAACTCTCATTTATAAAAAGATACTTAGAGTTTCTTTACAACTGGGAGGATGCTCCTCGGCCATGGGCCGAGAAGGCCTTTTGCTTCTCTTTTTCCTCCCCTCTTTTACTTTACTTGTTTTCCTTATATAGTCTTCATCTTCCTATCTCCTTATTCCATCTGTTGATCATTCATTTGCCTCTCTTCTGCCGTCCGTCCCATCAGAGGCCTTATCAGTACTCGAGTGGTTCACTCTGATCAACATTGCCCTGCTAAGGGGTTATATCCCCATTAATGCGGCCAGGGGGGTTAGGTGAATGCATTAAATGCGAGGGTGACAGCTTACTTTGGGCCTGGTCTTCCCCGAAAATCACCCTTGTCAGGCCGAGGATGAGGAGGTTCTCGGCGTGGATTGGGAAAAGAGGCTTTCCCCAATTTAGCCTTGAATAGTCAGTGTTCCTCGGCATGGGCCTGCTACCCGATGGGCCGAGGCTATCAGGCCCATGGGCCCCACAATAGCTATTGATTTTTAATTTTTTAGAAATTTTGCAGGCATGAAGAATACAAGAAGAAGATGTAATCCAATGGTGGATTTGTCAAAAGTTTTTTTTTTTTTTTCAAAAGTCATCTCCAAAGCTACAACTAATTTTGTAACTAAATTTTTTATTTTATTTAATATTTAAAATAACAAGTAGAACATTAAACATATATTTGAATAAATTTTATAAAAATAATATTTTTTATTAATTTCAATCTTTGGTATGGTTTTATATTTATGTTTAAATTAAATATNTTTTTTTTTTTTTTTTTTTTTTTTTTTTTGTAATGACATTTAGATCAAATGAAGTTGTATACTGGTCAAAGCACAAGTCACTGTGTTGATAAATCTTGCTAACTGAGTACAAGAGAGAGTTGTTGGATATTGTTGGCCCTGTGCAATAAAAACTCGATTTAGGTTAGAGATATAGTTAGGCTCCATCTCTCTCACATACACACATGCTAATCAATTTTGTAGAATTTTCCCCTTATTTCCTTATTCATTGCTTTTGTTTTCACCTTCTCAGGTATGGTTTTTATGATGAATGCTTGAGAAAATATGGAAATGCCAATGTGTGGAAGTTCTTCACTGATTTATTTGATTATCTACCCCTTACGGCCCTTATTGAGAGTCAGGTTTGAGTTAGATATGTTGCTGATAGTTTATTTAATTATATTCATGACATCTTCTGACGTCCATTATCATTGTAGATCTTCTGTTTGCATGGAGGTCTTTCACCATCTTTGGATACATTGGATAATGTTCGAGCCTTGGACCGTATACAGGAGGTATGTGTATCATTGCATGTTAACATTTTCTCTTACGCTTGGCTAACATTTTCAAGTGTTCATTATAGGCATTGGAGTAAAAAATTTTAGCAAATATTTTAGAATGCCGTATTGATACTCTCTGAATACTGATATTTATTTAACTTTTAAATCTATACTTTATATGTATGGAATGTTATATTGATGGTATGTATTCCTGTTTTATTTTCTACGAGTGCTTACACTACAGAAATATTTTTGTTGATCTTGCCTAGTTTTCCTCCTCCTTTTGTTAAAAGCAATGTCTGTCAGTCTGTCAAATTGGCATCCAATTTCCGTCTTCTTCCTTTTTCCTTATGATAATCATATACATGCATGACAGTCATTTAGAATTCGAATTTATATCCATTGTTTTCTAAATGTTAATGTACAAGGTTTTTGGTTACTCTGCACTTCATGACGCCTCTGTATGTGCATGATCAGGTTCCACATGAAGGACCAATGTGTGACCTCTTATGGTCTGATCCTGATGACCGATGTGGGTGGGGGATATCACCTCGTGGTGCTGGTTATACATTTGGACAGGATATAGCTGCTCAGTTTAACCATACCAATGGGCTCTCACTGATTTCAAGAGCCCACCAGCTTGTCATGGAAGGGTACAATTGGTGTCAGGTGTGTGTGAACCCATGAATTATAAATTTTCTTTGAAAATTGTGGAAAAAAAGAAGGGGGTGTTTGTACTTGAACTTTTTTCTACTGCATATTTGTTAACTTTCATATCTACTTGTTTTCTAGGATAAGAATGTGGTGACTGTATTTAGTGCTCCAAACTATTGTTACCGTTGTGGGAATATGGCTGCTATACTGGAGATTGGGGAGAATATGGACCAGAATTTTCTGCAGTTTGATCCAGCCCCTCGGCAAATTGAGCCTGACACCACACGCAAGACTCCCGATTATTTTTTGTAATTTTCATATATCTGTCTGCTGCTTGTAATTCCCTATTTTTCTGCTGTGTTATTGTAGATGTGTCTTTAAAAAGAGGAGTTTTGTTGTTTTTTAAGTTGAGGGTTATCATCAACATGATTCTTTTGTTTGGAGTTTGTCCTGCTGCTGCTTTGTTGATTTCCTCGAGAAACTCATAGGAGAACTTACAAAAGGCCACCAAACGGCCTGTTTTTCTTGTATATTTTCGGGAGGAGGAAGCGGCAATAACATGGTATATCTTGTTCTGTAATTTTGCAATTTTAAGGTAGAGAGCAGATTTCTCCACACAGTTGTATTTTATTTCAGAGTTCCTGAGGTGACAATTAAACTGCATAAAATGTTCACAATTTTGCAAAGAAGTAGAAGAATGTTTTATAGGTCGAAAGGTTCGTAGGTATTTGCTTTAAAAAGATTTTGACCCAAACGTTTTCTAGTCAATTCTCTGGATTTTATCCAATTTTTATCACGGAAGAGTGCAAGTGTCATTGGATGCTTGGATTTGAGTCATTTGACGGTAGGCCAGTGCTCTTTTGGGGCGCAACATGAGAGGTTATAACTTAGAGCATCTACAGCAATAGAGTTAAAAATTTAGTTATTTAGTTCTACTAAAAGTTTTTTTTATCTATTTTACTTGTATATATATTGCAGTAGTAGGTTTATTTTAGCTTTTAATACAATAAAATAATATAAACATTATAATAAAAATAATATATTTATTACAATAAAATAATTAATCTTACTATAATAAAATAATATATCTATTACAAATAACATTGTACAACCATCATAGCTATACACCAACCACCACCACCACAGCCCATAACAAAGAAAAAAAAAAAAATTAACCAATCCCACACCCACCAGGCAACACCCACACCCACCACCACAACCACCACCACAGCCCACAACAAAGGAAAAAAAAAAATCAACCAAGCCCACACCTACCAGACCCACCAGGCAACACTTACACCCACCACCACGAAACCCACCCAAGCCACCCATTGATGTTGATGAACCCAGCCACAACCCACTGATGTTGACGAACCTAGCCACCCACTGACATTGATCTACCCACACAACCACAACCACCACCACAGCCCACAATAAAAAAAATTATATAAAAAAAAAAAAAAAAAAAAAACAAGTAAGGGCGAGATGGGTTGGCAGTGTGGGTCAGCAGCATAGGGGTGGGCTGACAGCGGTGAGAGTTGAGAGAGAGATAATATTTTAATTGGGCAGGGAATATATATATATATATTTAGCTCAAAGCTACAATGTACATCTATAGATAGATGTGCACTATAGCAATGGAGCTAAAAAAAAAAAGTTTACCTCTACTGTTAGAGCATTGTTTTTAAGTGTTTGAGAAGCTAAAAATACAGCAACACTACTGTAGATGGTCTAAGGTGAATTGTAGGTCATTGTTATTTTATGGTTTTATAGACGCAACATGACGTTTGAGCTGGACTTGTAAGAGGAATTGGCTGGACAAGATTTAAATAAGTATTTCCTTTTTGTTAAAAATAAAAATAATAATAATATGGTACGACATAAACGTGCACAACAATCATCAAACATCTGGTATTGGAGTCTTCACGGCTGTACTAATTATTGGTTGGACATTTTATATGCTAATTGCAAAGTTGCAAACTAGTAATTCTTCCAAACTGGGTTAGGTGGCGCAATATAAAGTTGACATGTGTCCTAGTACATATGACCAATTTTAGCTAGTTAACCATTTTGGCCTTTTCTCTCTGTCAACTACCCCCGACAGCAAAATCCTATTCTTTCACTTCGGTGATTCCCCTACCCTTTTTCGTCTCCATTGGTCCCACCTCAATGGTTGCTACGGTCTCATTTTCACTCTCCCCATGCATGATTACTTATAGAATCATATTCTGTAGATTTTGAGTTGTGATTGACTTATTGAATAAAAAAAAAAAAAAAAAAACAAAACAAAAAACAAAATCTAATGCAAACAACTTTTATCTTACAAAACCCAGTAGATTCAGTCCCTCACTATCTGACCTCCCCTTACAAAATCACCAACATTTCCAATTTTGAACAACACCCACTTACAATCTGTGATTGCATTTTAAACACCACCACAAATCTCCAACTCTCACCATCAATCGAGTTCCTTTGGTAGTTCCTTTGAAATCAACCAAAGCTTTAATTTTGAACACATCCATTTGCAATCTCACTCTCAAACTAAATTCTCAAACAACCGTCACCACCGCTCCAACCCTCCAAGTCACTTTCCCTTTTTGTCGGTGAAACCCTCCAACTCCACCCCCTTCATTCCAATCTCCAACTCTCCTTAAAATCATCTGATTTGCACAAATATTCCTGCCTCAAAAGCTTCTCTTATGTGAGTTGTTCTTGCTGCACTTTGGAGCTTGGCAAGAGGACACGTGAGAGTAAGTAGTTTGGGGAGAGAGAACCGAGATTGTTTCTGAATCATCTTGGATTGGGGTTTGGTCGGATGGCTTTTGTGGGTCTTGAACTTGAAGCTCTTGTTTAAGGAATTGGGGATTCTAGTGTCAGAGTTGGGATGAGATCAGAGATTTTGGGTTTTATTATTAAACTCCACTCTCCTAAACTCTGGCCTCTTCCTTCATATCCTAAATCATATGACCTATGGATGGCCAACTTGGGGTCATTTTACACATTGTTTTACGAGGGCCTGAGTCTGCCACAATGACCTGCTCCTGCACTTACTCTTGTTTTTTACAAAATTCATCCCACTGTCCCACTTACCCTTGTTTTTGCAAAATTCGCATCCATCAAACTTGTTCCCAAATGGATTTTTTTCAGATACCCCAAACATTGCACATTAGAATACGTATTTGGATAGCATCTACACACTTGGAAGCCATAAACACATGAGAAGAGACACCAATCAACATATCCGTCGCTGCCCAGCAGATCAGGATTGAAACTTTTGAAAATTTTTCCTTGAACTGCAAAATTAAAGATGCATGTGGACCTCGTGTAAATATGGCTTTATATATTACAGAAGAAAAAATCAAAGGAAAAATTATCATTTAGGTATAGGAAATTGGGAAAAAAATAAAGAGGAACAAACTATGGGCAGCATATAGTGAACACTTGGTTTGATTCTTTCTAAAATCAATAGCCTAACATCACTCAGTTAGTGTTACAAATTGACTTCAAACGGAGCAACTCTTCATACCCACAGGTTTCTGAATCAAAACCTAGAGTTGGTCCTCCCTGCTCCAAAAGTAGTCATGGAAATGGTCCGCTTTCTTCTGAAGTATATAATTGAACTGCTAATGAGCAACAAACACAACACAATCCCCTGTCCAGAGTGGCATACAAAATACAAGTCAACACACAAATAATCATGTTCTTCCCTTTTTTACAATGCAAGTAAAAACACATATAAGGTTAACTGAGCTTGTAATTGATCTCCAACGCATGAAATGCGCTGTTTAAAATGTTAACTTATGGTATTCAAGAGGCCCTAGATATCTCATCCAAGAGATTATGCTGACCTTACATGACTTCTCACAAGAAGTAAGAACTTTCATGTCTTTCTATGTTTGCCTTTTGATTGTCAACACTCTTTGCTTAAGAAACTTATTTGATCAAAACAATCATGACTATAATAAAATGAAATCGCAGTTCAGATGCTTGTGATGCATACAAGTTCAAAGTGAAGAAACATAATATTAATCAATGCCTAAAAGGCTATAAAAAAAAAAAAGAGCATGGGATTATAAAGTGCACATTCTGTTTGAAATCAAAAGATTGATACTAGTAGGCCACAACCAAATAGACCCATAGCATCGTCAAATTGGTCACATTCCAATAGGACACTATGCTTTAAGCTGTCTACATTTAGTAGCAAAAGAAAAATCCCTACTTCCTATATTATATGGTTTTATTCTTGTTAAAAGTAATCAAGCATATGAACTAATCAACTAATAAAATACTACAAGAAAAGAGGGATGACAAAAGATAATGACACGTACCTCAAACTCAAGCACCGACATCTTCTCTTCATTAACTGGTGGTAAACAGCTTCTATAAGTAATATAAGCTTGCGGTCCACTCTCTGGTGTTGATGGGTCCTCCAGTAAACTTCTCTGTTTCATTGAAGTAGTGAGTTCTCCAGCATCAAGAGATTCTGCAAGTAATATTTCATTGCTGTGAGAGATTTCCAGAGTAGATCGACTGTTCCGAGAACTTTTCCCTTTCCCATTCCCATTTCCATTCTTTGAATTATCTTTGATTTCTACACATTTCAAAGGGATACGATAGCCAGTCTCACTGCATCGATATTTCTCATCAGTCTGCATAAAAATAAATATAGAAGATAAATGCCAAGGCATTTCACAGAGATCAAAGGAGCAACATGTGGACACCATACAAAATACAAGGAAAGTGGAGTGCTGAGCGGTGAATATACAATGCATTATACAATTTTTTTGATATTGGGGGAGGGGGGATTTGAACCTTTGATGTCTCCATTGGAAATAAAGGAAGTGTCAGATAAGCCACAAGGCTCTTTAAAATTGTACATGGGAAATAACAGAAATCGAGCCTCTCTTTTTTCTTTTCTTTTTTAATAATTCGATAGTTACAATGGGTAGAGGGGATTTGAACCCTGGATGTCTCCATTGGAAACACTAGGTTGTGCATGGTTAATATTATACAAATTGAGAACCAATATGTGGTTGCTGCCATTAGTAATGGTGGTTGATGTGGAAGCAGTTGGGGTAATATTGACTGTTGTGAGCATGATCTACCGTTTTCTTATTTAATGCATCTTTTAGTTTCATCTTACCAGGTAACATCAGTTCTGAAGTAGTAATAGAAAGTTGGAAACAAGATAAAGCCATTGAGAAACAGATCATTCTCCATAGAGGGAACCAAAGCACAGTAACAAACATACCGTACATCTCTCCTCCACATCCTGGTAGCAGTGGTAGTAAGGTAATAGGGCTACTTTTGGATGAGGATGAAAATAAATATTTGCATCATGTGAATTGCTATATAACCTGAATCCTACTAGAGTTGGGAGTGTGTGATGCAGGAAGCACATGAAAATATTAATTTTAATTGTATTATTTAATATTGGAGTAAATTGAATTTTATTTTAGGTATTAGTAATTAAATAGGTTTACTAGAGTATTTTTTTTTATAGTTTATGTTTAAATTTATTTATATATATATATATATAGATAAACCAATTATTAATTTAAAGGTGAGCCAATGATCTAACAATCGAACTAATGGGCTTCCACAAAAAAATTAAATAAATAAATAAATAAATAAACAATTGAACTAATGAACCGTCATACCTCAATTTAATGCTCTAATTGGTTCTTATAACTATTGTGAAAGCTCCCCATCCGTCCAAACCGATCCTCCAAGCTTCACCAAAATGCATTAGCTTCATGGGTTTTTGTTTGGCAAATGTGGTTGCCCCAGCTGATGGGTCTATTAGGCCAATGGGCCCTCTGCCCATTCGTCCATTTTTTAGCCTAAATGGGCCCGTCTCGTTTGTACATTTTGACATTTTGTGGCTTGATTTACAATGTCTTGTCATTTTGTGGACTGGATCTTAAAGCCCAGAGTAATGAGGCCCAAAAGTAGGTCTCTCTCTCTCTCTCTCCACAAAGAAATGATCAAGATGGTAATTTGAAAAGTTTCATAGTTCTTCTCGATGGCACTTGATCATGGGACTTGGTGACCAACAAAAACTGTGACCCGACCCACCCACCCAACTCGTCTAATTCAGCCTTACAACTAGCCGACTTGATGTTGGTGACGATCAGCAGCAGATCTCAGCCCCCAGAACCTGAAAACGGCGGGTCAGTTGGTGGGTTTTCTCTCCAAAACCCGAAGAAACCCGACCAAACTGAGATATGGAACATTTCCTGACGAAGTTTTTTAGATCCAACAAGGTCTCATCCATTTCTGGCGAGATCTTAGCTAGATCCATGGAATCTTCATCGGATTTGGCAAGATCTCATCGAATCTGGTGAGATTTCGACAAATTCAACGAAATTATCCCTGAAATTTCACTGATTTCATCATTAACTCACTGAATTTTGGCTGATTTTAAGATCTCCAGCTTTGACCGAACCGATCACCATCCGTTGAAGGTCAGATCCACCTGATTCGATCAACCACTTCGATCGGCGGCGGGTTGAAATTTTAACCATCTGGTCGGGTCGGTTCTAGGTTGAGCACAAACCCGACCTGTGGACAGGCCTACCTCATATAACTATAAGTACGCAATAATTGGAGTGGAAAATAAAATTATAGAAGCGTGACAATTTTTCTAATAGCCTAATGTGTCAATTTGCTGCCATTTATCCTAAGAAATGTGTCAATTTGATGTACTTATATTTGATTTCATTGCATTCTTTGCCAATTTTTCATAATGGTATCCAATCTTGGAATTGAACATTTTTCATGTTGAGGTAATTATAACAAGAAAAGAAGGAAATGCTGGGCAGATTGAAAGGTGTGCTTAGCTACATTCTTATATAATAATTAAGGGTATAGTGTGCTTAGCTACATTGAAAGGTGTGCTTAGCTATTTATTTTTGAAATTTTTTTTTATAAAAAATTAAAAAAACTGTAAAAATAGTTAATTATTTTTCTACTTTTTTTATAAAATTACATAAAGTAGTTTACTATTATGTACCCTAAAGGTACATATTAATAAAACCCAATAAATGGTTGTCTGCAATCAACTTAGCACTTGTAGTTCTGCCTTCTGACTAACTTTTACTGAAAAGTTTTTGTTATTTAGGAGGGTGTATTAGTCCATGCCATTTAGCATTGCAAATTTCTTAATCACACTCTTTTTCACAAATATCTTATTAGATTGTTATTAGATTGTCAATCACTTTTATATAAACCCACTATTTGTTCCTGCTCACATAAAAAATTATAACAAACAAGTATCACTTACGGTCTGCTGCATGAAAAATTATGATAAAAAAGTGTGGTACTATATTTTTTCCATCGCTTGGACTCTGTTCATGCAAAAGCTGACAAAGGTTTGGAAGCTTTTTTTTTTTTTTTTTTTTTTGAAGCAAGATTTGGAAGCTCTATGCGCCACAATCATACTCTTCATACTTCAAAAGCTTCCATCACATCCAAATTATTTTCCTGGTCTCTGCTCTCAATAACCAACACAAGACCAGAAGGAAAAGTTAATAAAAGTCACCATCTCCCTTACAAACAAAATGAATTAAAGGTTACCATTCTGGCATTCTAGCCACTCCTCCAGAAATTCACCTGACATTAAAAGTGCTTACTAAAAAAATTCCCGGTGCTTCCTGGCCACGGTATGTGTAGGACTAAGGCCTGAGCAAGCTATTAATTTAATGCTGCATTTATCAATTACTAACTTCATTGGCAAGGGGTTATCCAAAAAAAAATCATTGTCAAGGGCCTTAGCTTACCACATATTAGAGCATTCTTATCGAGCCTCCTAAATACTATAAATCCTATTTTTTAGCATTTTTGAGATAAAAACACAACTCCATCAAAATGGCTAAATCTTAAAGTTTTAAGATTCAAGCTACAGTGCAATCTCATATTTGAGACCGCATTGTAACTACAATTGTAAAACGAAAATTACTTTTTTATTCACCTCATGCTCTCTCTCTTCTATCTTTCTCTTTCCTCTCACCACTTCTTTCTTCTCTCTTCTTTCTCTATGCTTCGCCGATGTGGTTCATCGATCATCGATGAGTGTGCTCTGCCGATGATTGTGCTCCACCGATGGTCGTGGGTAGCAGTCTGATGTGCTCTGGTAATTTTGTGAGTCTGGGTTCGTGGATCATCAATGTGACCGGGGTTGAGATCGGGGTGACGGGTTTTGGCTGGGGTTGAGAACGAGGTGGGTGGGTGGTGACTAAGGTGGGTTCCTGTGGTTGAGGCATGGGTCTTGGGTTTGTGGGTTTTGTTCACCGCTCTATCCTTCGCCTCCCTCTCTTCCTCTCACGGTGAGGCTTCTCTTTCTCAAGTTTAGTTTAGTTTTTGTTGTTGTTGTTGTTGTTGTTGTTGTTTTTTTTTTTTTTTTTTTTTTTTTGCCTCAACAACGCAAAAACCCAACAAAGGCACCAAATTGGATGCCTTAACTGCCCCAATCTATTCATCTCCGACCGAAATTGCTTCTCGCTTAGCTTACACCCATTAAGCCGCTTAATCGCCAAGGCAGACCCGTCTGACAATACAGCCTTGTAAGAAACCCCAGTTCTCGACGAGATCACAACAGTTTCGGAATCAAAATTGTTTGTTGCAACTAACAAATCCGATAGCCTAACTTTGACAATTGGTTTTTGAAACAAAGAGACTTGAATTAGCTTATGAGACTTGAGCAGCTCAACCCAACTACTATCACCTTTAAAACCACCACATACCAAAACCATAGCTTTTGCCTTTTCCACTACTAACCTAACGAAGAACCACCACCAAATCACAAACCCTATGAACAAAGACGCGGCGGCGCTGACAACACCGGCGGCGACGATAATGGCGAGGCTTTTGCTACTCATACCACCGCACTTCGAGCCCAAAGGCTTCCCGCAGAGCTTACCGTTGCCGTCAAAGTCCGAACCGTCGAAGCTCGCCAAATCGGCCGGTACCGAACCGGAGAGATCGTTGTTCGCGACCGAGAATGTCTTCAACCGGTTCAACCGGCCGAGCCCGTACGGGATCGGACCGGAGAGGCGGTTGTCGCTCAAAATCAAGCTGTTCAAGAACTTACAGTCTGCGATCTCCGGCGGGATCGGTCCGGCGAGAGCGTTCCTGGAGAGATCTAGCGAAACGAGATAAGGCAACCAGTTACAGATTTGAGAAGGGATTGGACCGGAGATGGAGTTGTTGGAGAGATCTAGGGTTTGGAGGCTCCGGCAATACTTCAGACTCTCCGGAACCTCGCCGGAAAGCTGCATCGTCGGAAGCTGAAGGCTGATGAGCCGGTTCTCCTTCTCGTTCCAGCACGCAACTCCTTGGAGCTTGCAGATTGAAGCGACGGACGAGTTCGTGAAAGTCCATGAACTCAGCTTGTTGGCCGGATCGGAGAGCGAGTTCTTCACGCCTTGCAAGCACATCACATCGTCTTCAATGGAATTGCTTAGAGAAAAGCAGAAGATTGAAGCTAATGAGAGAATCAGAAAAATCTTCATAGCGTTTTAGACTCAGCGTTTTGATTTTGATTTTTATGTTTCGTTTTGTTGTTTTTTAGTTTGGGTTTTTGAGAGTGAGTGAGATACAAAGATTGGTGATGAAGAAATGAGAGTGGGCGGCCATTTGACTGTTAAACTAAGAAAACACTCACAGAGAGTGCTGCTTTTGACTGCCAGTTGATTTTTCATTTATCTACCCATTTATTTTATTGGGTGCCACGCACTTGAATCATGCCCCTTCCTCTTTGTCCATGAACTTTATATCAGTAAAGTGACCATCACGCTAAAAATAAATAGTTATTAGTAGGTTTTAGTCTTGAAATTTTTATAATATTTTTAGAACATCACCATCAGATATGGTAAATATGCCAAATGCTAAATATTTAGCACATTTACCACACCAAACATCAAAAAACCCTTTTATCAGATGTGTCAAATTTTATAAAATTTGTCACACGTGAACAATTACGGTCTCAAAATAGTATAAGTTTTATTATTTTTTAATCTCTTTTCTCTCTCCTCTCTCTTCACTTTAATCTTTTCTCCTGAATCTCCTCTCTCGCCTCTGTTCTCTCTTACAGTTCCCTCTCTTCACAGCCACCATTCCTTCTGTTCACGGCCATTATCACCGGAGGCGCAAACAGCATGGGCCGAGCCATCGTCATTCGCCACTCACGACGCATGAGCCATCATCGCTCACGACGCACGAGCCCTCGTCATTGCCGACGTCCAAGACGAGAAGGGCCATCGTCATCGCTCTCCGATCTCGTCGATCTCTCTCTCTCTCTTTTGTTGGTTGGTTGTTTTGATTGTTGTTGGTTGGATGATTTGGGTTATTGGTTGATTTGGGTTTCGATTTGTGCGATGGGTGGGTTTCGGTTTGTGTGATGGGTGGGTTTCGGTTTGTGTTGTGTGTGGTGGCTTGCGTTTCGGTTTGTGGGGCTTTTGTGGGTTTCGATTTGTGTCGTCTGTGGGTTTTGGTTTGTGTAGTGGGTGGACTTTAGTTTTTTAGGATGTGCAGTGGGTGGTGGCTGTGGCTAATTCAGCGGAGCTGTGGCCGTGGCTAGTTCGACGAGGCTGTGACTGGGTTGGATAGGTGGTTGTGCCGTTGATAGGTGGGCGAATCGGTGATTGTGGCCGCATTGTTGTAGTAGTTGCTGTTGTTGTTGTTGCTACGGCGGTGGTCGGCGGTGGTCGATGATGACGATGATGATGGGAAGAATTTTTTTTTTTTTTGAGAAACTGATGGAAGAAATTTAATATATTATTTTAGTGTGTAGGAAATATTATTTTAATGTATAGAATTGAAGGATAAAACATCTGATAAATAAGATGTTGTAAAATGATGTGGTAAAATAATAAAATAGGGTTTTAATGTGGCAAAATGGCATAATTTTTGACACATCTGATACGGATGCTCTTATAAGTCATATTAATAAGTGTCTTTAGTGTATTGATTAATACTTCTTCCGTTCTAATTTATTTGTTCTGCTTAAAAAATTAAATTTTTTAAAGAAACATCAAATATGACAAATAAATAAACTTTTACTAATGTTTCTATTATATCCCTATTTTATTTTAACAAAACTACCCTTAAATAAAAGTGCCCAATTAAACTGATTTTTTTTTAATATTAGTTAATTTTCTTTTTAGATAGTTTTGAAAATAAAGTAGGTATATAGGAACATTAGTAAACTAATAATTTTTATTTTTAGAAATAGAACAATATTTTAGGACATCTCAAAATGGAATAGAGGACAAACAAATGATACGGAGGTAGTAATCTATTTTAGGAAAATTTTAACACTACTTTTATGGGAAATTAAAAAACTACCAAAATATTAATTGTTTTTTTTTTTTTCTCATAAAAACTTTATTTAAATAAATTATTAACCACTACCCTAAGAACATTTGTTAGCATTTTTCTATTTTTATAAGGGTTACGTCAACAAATGCCCTTAAAACAATGATTAATAAATCATAATAGAAATTTTTTGATACTATTTTAATGTGAAATATAAAAAACTATCAATAATATTTATTATTTTATCATTCTTTCAATAAAAACATTTCTAAAAATAGCTCCTAAATGCATTGATTAACATCCCCCTTTTATAATAGGCCGTTTGTTATTGAATGTTATCCGAGGATAAAAAAGTAATTAAAACAGTAATTTTAGTTGTAAATTTAAATTTAAAATTAATAACATTTTTAGTGTGAAATATTTATTATTGCGTAGTGTTGTGAAAATGCAGTAAAGATAATATTTTTTTTCCCTAGTTTTTGTTTGTTTGTGTTTTAAGAAACGTGAGAAGCAACGACTTTTACTGTTTAGGAGAGAAACTTAACTGACTTGGCAAGCTTTAGCTAGTTGGGAGGTGAGTGTTTGTGACAGACACGTAGTTCCTTTTTTTTTTCAACTCGCATTATTATTAGCTAAAAAAAAGTTTGAAAGTAGGTGAGTCCTCTAATTAGATTGGTGTCTCTACTCTATCACTATCAAGGATGGATGTGGGAGTTCTAGATGAAATAGTTAATTAGGTCAAGTTCCACTTATCTTATCATTCGGAATCTTTGTCCAATATTTAAGAAAATTCTAGTATTAATTAAGAAAGAGAGTAGTATTTCTCAATAATAATATAAAGAAAGAGTACATATTAAATCAGATTAAAATTCTCAATAAGTTAAATAGATACGTTTTTTCGGGGCACTTGAATGGTTGACTCAATAAACTTAACAAAGGACGTGTCGTAAGTCCAAAAATTTCAATGAATCAATTACTGATTGGTAAAAAATCCATAACAATTCCCAAAAAAATTGGGACAAAATATTGGTTGTTATATACGTATATATATTCCCAAACTTTTCTATGTATTACACAAGATATCGTCTAGCATGTTTCTTAAATTTTTTTTTAAAAAAAAGTTAGTGTCTAGTGATAATAATATAAAATGCAAGTTTTAGTCTTTTTTGATGACTTGTTCTAATATTATCCTATTAATTTTTAAAAGTTAAATCATTACACATCATCATTTTAATATACCTATCCGTTTGAAAATAATTTATTTATCTGAAATTGAAATTTTTTTGTTAAAAGTACTGTTGATAAAACTAAAAAGTAGCTGAAATAGTACGATAGAACCCATAAATAGTGTCAAAAAGTATAATTAAACTCATAAATAATAGCAAAAATAAGCTAAATAGTAAAAAAAACTAATATCTAGTATGTTTCTTAATATATATATATTTTCTAAAGCTACTGTCTAGTAATAATAATATAAAATGCAAGTCTTGGTCTTTTTTGATGACTTGTTCTAATATTATCATATTAACTTTTAAAAGTTAAACTTCGTTCCACATCATCATTTTAATATACATGTCTATTTAGAAACAATTTATTTAACTGAAACTAATTTTTTTGGTTAAAAATACTATAGATAAAAATAAAAGTTAACTGAAATAGTACAGTAAAACTCATGAATAGTATAAAAAAATGTAATAAGACACATAAATAATAACAAAAATAAGTTAAATAGTAAAAAAAAAGAAAAAAGAAAGAGGGTATTTTTCAACTTATCCGGAAGGCAACCGTACTCCTCTTTTTTAATTTGTGTTTAAGAGTCACAGATAGTACTAAACAAATTCTAACTAAATCGACTGAATTCTTTTGTACAAATTCTCTAGTCTGAATTTCATTTATTAATTAAAAATGTATTATATATAAACATGTCTTGTCAATAAACGTAAGTGAATTTTGTCCTCTTCTCCTCGTGCATTTTACTAGTTAGCAAAGAAATTATTATTATTTAAATATGTAATGAAATAGTTTTATTTGTATTAGTCAATTGCCTTATTTTAGAGGTACTTTCATCGTGCCCTAAGTAAGGATTTGTGTGGATAATATATATATATATATATATATATATATAAGAGAGAGAGAGAGAGAGAGAGAGAGAGAGGTTGTAATTTTTAGAGTATAAAGTGAAGTATAAAATGAAATACAAACCATTCGATTGATCATGATCAATTATTTGTGATCAAATTAATTTTTAATTGATAATGTGTCAACAATGGACAACTAGCGAATGAAATCAAGTGACATGTCAAATCTTTAAATTACCACCACTCATGGGTTTCAGTTAACTCAACTAGTAAAGTTTTTGATGGTTGAATAAAAGATCTAGAGTTTAATCCCAACTTACATAAAAAACTGATTAGTGTTTTAGTCTGATGATTAAGAGCCATCATCAGGAGCGAACGCCATAGGTTGACACACGCAACATCAAATTAAAAAAGCCATGCAACAATGTCATATGAAAAGTTCTTATTAAATATAAGACCAAATTAAATTCAAATTCAAATTTAAATTTAAAATTCATATTTCATAATTAACTCTTAATAAATGCTAAGAGAAAATTTTAAATCAAATGCTATTAAGCTACCTATAAATAAATGCCACCGCACACCCTTGGTTACTTCAAAAGTATAAATGCTTGTGGAGTGTGGAGGGCAAGGGCCAAGGTTCAAGTGTACAGAAGGGAGCCTTACACACATATACACTTAGATTAGGTTAGAGTAGAAATTCCACCTTGTATNTTTTTTTTTTTTTTTTTTTTTTTTTTTTTTGGCTATGGGGTTGATTTTTGGATGGATACTGATTGTGGTAGCTGTGGGTTGGCCATGGGTCTGGGTTTGCTGTTGAATGTTGATGGTTTATGGTGGTGGTGGCGAATAGTGGCTAGCCGTTGAAAAGAAAGTGGTGGAAAGAGAGAGAAAGTGGTAAAATAAAAATAATATTAGTTAAATGAAGTTGTAAAAAAAATAGAATGTTTGATGTTTGGTGGATTGTAAAATGGTATGTTAAAATTGATAAAGTAGGATTTTGAAGTGGTAAATGCTAAAATATTTAGCATTCTTGATGAGAATGCTCTTAAATTATATAAACTATGAGATCTAGTTCAAAGGACTAATCAAGCAATAATTACTTCTCAACATATGGTTCTCGTTCCATACAATATGAATCTTTATATTGTAAATGACAAAACTTAAGTACAGTACCTTAAGTGTTGTTCCTTAAATTCTCCTTTTAAGATTCAGTTGTGTGGCTACTTAACTAAAAAAATATATTTTCAT
This sequence comes from Quercus suber, assembly GCF_002906115.3. Taxonomy (NCBI): domain Eukaryota; kingdom Viridiplantae; phylum Streptophyta; class Magnoliopsida; order Fagales; family Fagaceae; genus Quercus; species Quercus suber. The sequence goes on along the minus strand of NW_027069599.1, from coordinate 482,255 downwards.
CCTATGAAAAAAAATTCACATAACATAATTTTGAAAGAAAAACCTAAAGAATAACATCTAAGTACTATACGTAAGTCTTGCTCATAAAAGACAAAAGATAATGGCTCGTTCGAATCTCTTGCTTCTCCATATCTGGGTCTAATGAATAGTGTTACTATAATCACATCTAAGTAGAAGCCGTAAATTCAAATAATCCTTCTTCCCATTTTTGTTTATCAAAAAAAGAGATAATACATATATGATATACTTCTTACTCGAGTGTGGGGCATGAACATGTGCTCAAGCATTCTGAGCACAGAGGCCAAGGAAATGCCATAACTGGCCTCTAGTACTAGCACAGATGCGTGTACTCTATGTACGTGTACTGCGTAACCTCCCAAATTGGGTCAAATTAGGCCCTTTATGGGCCCACAGAAAAAAGATAAGGCAAAAATTAATAGTTTCCAGATAATGACCGCTATTTAACTCTCCTGCAAAAATGTTTAATGTTATCACGAGAATACTGTGTTGCTGAGCGTTCATATGGTTGTTTCATTCATTTTCAGAATGTATGAGCTGGTAAATTGGGCTGGACCAACATGGAAGGATTCAATTTTTAAAGAGGAAAAAAAGGGATACATGGCACTTCAATAAAATTCACATTTGCTCCGCGCATGAGAAGGTCAATTATGTCAAACAAAGTTTTATTTTCATCATAAAAAAACATAAATAGTCTTATAGAGTTCTTAGGTCCCAAGGTTCCAGAGCAGTGCTCCAGGACTATGTATGCCATTTTTTTTGATAATGCAAATCTGTTCACTTTGACAAATTGTGACCAGCGGGAGCAGGTATTGAAGATATCTTTCAATGTCTAGGCTACCTATGCAATTATGCGTGGGGTGGGTCAGAGAGCACCAAAAACTTGTGGCTTGTTTGAAGACATTATCTTAATGCAAATCATCAATAATGACTAATGAGAGTGTTCATGACTAGTTTGTTTTTGTCACCATGTCTATGTCTAGAACTACGTTAGGTAAAAGGGCAATTACATCAATGCTAGAGAAGATAACACATCTACTTTTTTGTCATCATATCATGTTTCACATTAACCACGTAAGAAGAAAAGCATCAAGAATCCTCCACAATTGGAGTTGGTAATCATGTGTCTATTTGGACAGTCCATGTGCCTAACTAGAGAATAATGCATTCTGAAAAGTGTAAAAGCAGTATTGCCTGCATTAGTATTGTTTAATGAGGACTTTAAAAGACTTTAAAACTTAAGGTACAATCATTCAGCTTATAATTAATAACATCTCTTGCTCATTAGGCATTTTGATCAAAATCTTTTCTTTTCTTTTCTTTTCTTTTTTTCCTCTCGAACCTTTTTTTTCTCAAAGCCTTCAAACACGTGTATGAAAATATATCAAATTCAATGACGAGGCCCTTTGCATTTTTTATTGGAACATTTTATTTTTATTTATTTTTATTTATGGATTTGATTGGGACCTTTAATAGTATTTCTTTCCAAGGAGACATTAACTTTTGGTATTTGGTCAGCGATATTGCTTCATTGAGCCCCGATATTGCTTCATTGAGCCCCTATATTGCTTTTTACTAGAACTGCCCATGGCCTGAGTAAAGTTAGGGCCCACAATATTTTTTACAATTGATAATTTGATACCACTGTAATAGATATATATATATATATATATATTTGGTACATCGCAATTGGGGAGGAGGGATACAACTTTAATAAATTATGCACACAAAAAAATAAAAAAATGATGTGTACTTAATACTTATATATTTCTAAATTTTTATATACCTCTGAGTTTGCTTCAGAACTGAACTTTGACCGAAAAGAAATTGGAACTGATTTGACTATTCTCTTTCCCAGCATGTTGTTTACCAAAAGTTCCGCCAAATCATTGAAGCTTCTCCATGATTCAAGCTCAAATCAAACTAAAATTTCTTAACATCCACAATATTCTGATCCTACACAGACAAGATGAAATGTGACAAATATAATTATTAAATAAACAGCACCTCCAATTATTGCCTTAATATAAGGAAAATGTTTTACTACCACTCTACCAGTTCCAAAAACTTTTTAAGTGGTGTAACAAGTTTTGGAATTATCTACAGAATTAAACAATGCAACTTCAAACCAGCCAGCACATACCAATCTTTTCCGTTTTAGTTTACATATAAAATCCTTACTGAACCCACTATGAGGTCAATTCATAATGTGTGTTGATAGTATTGAAGAAATATATTTAATATTTAGTATAATCTTAGAAACATTTTGGAATAGTGGATTTGGTAATGAACAAGAATAACTATGTTCTAATGGGATCCCAGTGCATTAGTTTGAATAAGAATAGCTATGTTACATCAGAATCTGGAGGCATCAAGTAACAGCAATTTGATCATAAATAATATGGCAATACCATTTCCTTTCGCAAGTTAGTACCATAATGTTCAACCAATATTGACCAGTCTTTAGAACAGCATGTTACAAACAACAATAATTCAGAAGCAATTGAATCCAAAATGAAAACAGAAATTTTCTTAAATAAAGCTACAGTGCATAACAAATTCTTGTATCATACAGCCATGCCCAACAACAAATGAGCATTAGAACAGGGAAACCATACCAATGGCTAAAAACGCCTTTCAGATCATAACACAAAATGCAGATATGTCCTAATGCTGCAATTCTCAAAGCACTCAAAGCTCTTCCTTTTTTTTTTTTTTTTTTTTGGGTGGTTCTTATCTTTTCCCAACCTAGGCTACTCCTTATAGTCAGGATCGTGTTTGCCAAATATCATTGGAAATTCATCATACTGTTCAGAGAAACCATGTTTCTCAGCCATGCTCTTCAATGACTCATAAACTTGATACATAGAAGGCCTATCCTTGGGCCTAGAAGCAACACAAGAACAAGCAACCCTCAAAAACTGCACGATTTCATCGTCATGACCTTTCCCACTTAGAGCCTTATCTATAGCATCCTTGCTCCCACCATGGATCAACTTCTGACTCACCCAATCCACCAAACTCCCCTTAAACACTTCCCCTCCAGCAGTCACCTCAAGAGGCTTCTGCCCTGTCACCAGCTCCAAAAGCACAACCCCAAAACCATAAACATCTCCTTTCCACGACGCGACCATTGTGCTGGAGTACTCCGGAGCCACATAACCACACTCTCCCAAATCCCCATTCACATACGAACTATCATTCGAGTCACGAGACGAACAACCCACCAGCCTAGCCAACCCAAAATCCGTGATCCGAGCCTCGAAATCATAGTCAAGAAGAACCACGTTGGAGCTAATGTTTTGATGCATATAAGGTGGCTGACAAGCATGGTGTAACCAAGCAAGTCCTCTAGCCGCACCCACACCAATCCTTAACCTCGTCGGCCAATCCAAAAAACCATACTGACTATTAGCATTGCCACTTCCGTGCAATTGAGAATACAATGTCCCATTAAACATATGCTTATACACCAAAAGCTTCTCTTCCTCAACAACACAAAAACCCAACAAAGGCACCAAATTGGGATGCCTTAACTGCCCCAATCTATTCATCTCGACCGAAATTGCTTCTCGCTTAGCTTACACCCATTAAGCCGCTTAATCGCCAAGGCAGACCCGTCTGACAATACAGCCTTGTAAGAAACCCCAGTTCTCGACGAGATCACAACAGTTTCGGAATCAAAATTGTTTGTTGCAACTAACAAATCCGATAGCCTAACTTTGACAATTGGTTTTTGAAACAAAGAGACTTGAATTAGCTTATGAGACTTAAGCAGCTCAACCCAACTACTATCACCTTTAAAACCACCACTATACCAAACCATAGCTTTTGCCTTTTCCACTACTAACCTAACGAAGAACCACCACCAAATCACAAACCCTATGAACAAAGACGCGGCGGCGCTGACAACACCGGCGGCGACGATAATGGCGAGGCTTTTGCTACTCATACCACCGCACTTCGAGCCCAAAGGCTTCCCGCAGAGCTTACCGTTGCCGTCAAAGTCCGAACCGTCGAAGCTCGCCAAATCGGCCGGTACCGAACCGGAGAGATCGTTGTTCGCGACCGAGAATGTCTTCAACCGGTTCAACCGGCCGAGCCCGTACGGGATCGGACCGGAGAGGCGGTTGTCGCTCAAAATCAAGCTGTTCAAGAACTTACAGTCTGCGATCTCCGGCGGGATCGGTCCGGCGAGAGCGTTCCTGGAGAGATCTAGCGAAACGAGATAAGGCAACCAGTTACAGATTTGAGAAGGGATTGGACCGGAGATGGAGTTGTTGGAGAGATCTAGGGTTTGGAGGCTCCGGCAATACTTCAGACTCTCCGGAACCTCGCCGGAAAGCTGCATCGTCGGAAGCTGAAGGCTGATGAGCCGGTTCTCCTTCTCGTTCCAGCACGCAACTCCTTGGAGCTTGCAGATTGAAGCGACGGACGAGTTCGTGAAAGTCCATGAACTCAGCTTGTTGGCCGGATCGGAGAGCGAGTTCTTCACGCCTTGCAAGCACATCACATCGTCTTCAATGGAATTGCTTAGAGAAAAGCAGAAGATTGAAGCTAATGAGAGAATCAGAAAAATCTTCATAGCGTTTTAGACTCAGCGTTTTGATTTTGATTTTTATGTTTCGTTTTGTTGTTTTTTAGTTTGGGTTTTTGAGAGTGAGTGAGATACAAAGATTGGTGATGAAGAAATGAGAGTGGGCGGCCATTTGACTGTTAAACTAAGAAAACACTCACAGAGAGTGCTGCTTTTGACTGCCAGTTGATTTTTCATTTATCTACCCATTTATTTTATTGGGTGCCACGCACTTGAATCATGCCCCTTCCTCTTTGTCCATGAACTTTATATCAGTAAAGTGACCATCACGCTAAAAATAAATAGTTATTAGTAGGTTTTAGTCTTGAAATTTTTATAATATTTTTAGAACATCACCATCAGATTGGTAAATATGCCAAATGCTAAATATTTAGCACATTTACCACACCAAACATCAAAAAACCCTTTTATCAGATGTGTCAAATTTTATAAAATTTGTCACACGTGAACAATTACGGTCTCAAAATAGTATAAGTTTTATTATTTTTTAATCTCTTTTCTCTCTCCTCTCTCTTCACTTTAATCTTTTCTCCTGAATCTCCTCTCTCGCCTCTGTTCTCTCTTACAGTTCCCTCTCTTCCAGCCACCATTCCTTCTGTTCACGGCCATTATCACCGGAGGCGCAAACAGCATGGGCCGAGCCATCGTCATTCGCCACTCACGACAAAAAAAAAAAAAAAAAAAAAAAGTTACCTATAAATAAATAAAAGCTTTTCATATGAGAAAAAGAAGACAGAAACTTAGAGAGAAAAACCCTACTGACACTTTGATAAAATAAAGAATCATTTCTAAGTCCAAAAGAGCACCCTTATTCCCTCAAAATCAAGGCTTATTTCTACTTCTTCAAATCAAAGTAGAGATTTTTCTTCAATGTAGTTCGAAATCAAGCCAACGGCCCTTGATTTTAAATCAAATACATTCAATCACACATCCAACTTGGAGACATTAAGGCACAATTCAAGATCAAGCTTTATAGCCCCTTTAGATTGTAAAGCTTCTTGGAGATCAAATCAGAGGAGTTCATTGTATCCTTTCATTGTAAAGAGTCATACAAAAGATTGTACTCTCATATATACAAATCATTATAAATTGATAATTTATTATACTATTTCGTGACCGTATGATTTATTTTTTACGAATTTTGTGTGTACATTATAAAATAGAATACAAAAAGTGGGATGGTGGATTTGCATTCGTCAATAATAAATCTATATAAAAACTAATAAAAGTTTGTCAGTTCAGTCATTATAAAAAATGTTGTGAAATTGTTGTTTATATGCCATTACTTCCATAATTTTTTTTTTAATTGAATAGATTTTCCTTTCGTTAGAAGTGGGCTTCATACGTTCAAGGGCTTATAAGGCCCAGCTTGGGGGTTATACTTCATAATAAAATCGTCATGCTATATGCTATCGGTGGTGCTGAGCTACTATAGCTCATGCAGGCACACCTGTGAGTTATCCACGCTCTTATACTCTAATTTGCAACCAATTAAAGCTTCAAATTAACACTACACAGGCCCTTAGGCTTGGCTGAGTTGCTTAATAAATATGTTTTCTTATTCAAATGTATTTTAGCAGAATCTGCCCAAAGAAAAAAGAGCAGAAGAGCAAAGAACTAGTAATAGTATCTGCATTATTGAAAAGCTGGTATCTAGAGTTTGGACAGTACTGCTTGGATGAACAAAGATGACGAAGATGGAGTATTTGGGACCATGACCATCAAATGGAAAGAAGTAATGCTACCTGCAGTCATGTACGCATGCACTCGTAGATTCTAATTAGATCAAGCTCAGAAAGGCCACCTTTTACAATGGACCAGATGATGTGATGAGAGAAGCAAAACCAAGAGAATCGCTTCAGTGAAGAATCTTGTCCAAAGTTTTTCTACTTTTCTAATTTGGCATATCTGTGAAAAGCAAATTGGAGTTTAAACATTGCATGTATAGGCAACGGAGACAGAATAGGAAGCTCATGGCATAGTAAGAATCAGTACTGTTCCTTTAATTATTGCAGGATATTTAAAGATGACAAAGTTGAAACTGAAAGCCACATCTACTTATCATTCTTCTATAAGTGTGTGTTCGCCTAGAATTTGACCATCTTGCTCAACAGTATAAATCAAACTTCTAGAAATCCTCACGAGGACCATTCAAGTTCAGCAAAAGAAATTTACAACTGGCATCATATAGAATAGAATGTATTGAATTTGAAAAGGCCCCTATTGAAAGCTTTTAAGAGACATGGTTACCAGTGAGTGCAACGTAGGTACTGCCAAATCTGCTGTTTGGGTTATGAATTACTTTCAGAATAATTTTTAACTGATTAGATTTAAAATTTCCTAACAGCTTAAGCTTTTGCAATAATCGGTAATTTTCATATCCTAATTCTTAACGTATGCAAAGATCTAGCTAATTACACAATGTCACAAAGTCATTACTACAAGATATGGAAGCATTGTCAGGGGAGGGATAGGTTTATCCGTTTATGCATCAAATTCTTCTTGCATAGTCAATAATAGATGATAGAAAAAGAATCTAATTGTGTAGAGTAGAAGTCATAGATACTTTTTTATGCAAATAAGTCATAGATATTTACTTGGTTAATTGGGGAAAGAGAAATGCTCGTCCTTTTCCATGACAACAGGCTTCAATTTATGGAATGGTTAGGGACCCGCGCGCCCATTAGCTATGCCTATCAGCCTGTACATTCTTTGGCTCAATCATGCCTTTCCACCAATTTCATGGAACCCCACAGAACAATATGACTTTGATTGCTTAATAACTTTCTTTTTGAAATTGGAAGGCACAATGACCATTACTAATTTAAAATCCCACTTCGTTGTTATTTTCTGCTTTAAGTTCATCTGTGTTCTTGAAAATAGTTTAAAAGTTCATCATTATCTGCGCGCGCCATGACTAACGAGACCAGTCATAAGAAAAAATCTCTTTGTAAGAAATCCATGATGTTGGTGGCAAACATCATGAAATTGTCGACTCTTTCTCTTGCGAGTATGAGTCTTGGAACAACTTTCAAACAGCCACCCATTGATTGTGTGCCTGCAACAGCTAAAGTTCCTTCTGTGAATGCTTCAATGGTGCCTGAATTTCCCAGAAGCCAGAGGTCCCAGGAGCCAGAGAACAATCCAAAACAATATTCCTACTTAATTGAACCAGAAAAGGATAAATCATCGTATGCAATTTGTGAGAGCGATATTGATGACAAAGCTGCAGAATATATTAAGAGGATACATGAAAGAAACCGAAATGATTCGAACACTGCAGCTTTCTCATCAATATCGCTCCACCAATAGCCAAGCATGCTTCCTAGTAGCGTTATCTTAATTTGTTGTCCAGACGCACATAAATAGTAATACACACATATATTACCTTCTCATTTCTTTCTAATGAACCAAAAAGCTTCAAAGTAGCCTAAGTAGGGAAAGATAATTCATAGAAGTGTGGCCTGCATCCACTTTTGCCAATTTATAAACATATTCAGAGATGGAACTCTGTATTTACCGTGGGTGCTAGTATATTTTCTCCCTCTGTAGATTAGAAAAGCATATCCCCTATGCATAGTTCATTCTCTTGTTAAATGCTTCTTTTGTCCTTACTATTACATAGTCTTTTGTACTCGCAACTTCTAATGATTGTAATATAAAGTTGTTTTTGTCAATATTAACGTCATATGATTAACATGACAAATATTACTCGAAACAAGATAATATAATCTTTTATTTATATGCTGACATTAGCCCAGGAGAAGGCTTGCAAGTTTCTTTCCAATTGCTAGAATCATTAGAGCAAGGCAGAAAGAGTCATCTTGGTGGCTGCTCCATTAAGTTTAGATCTTACTATTTCCGAGGGACATGTCCTTAAGAAACTTCTCGTTAATGGAATATGGATCCCCTAAATCATGCCATTTTCCATGGGGTTTGGCTTGCATCAATGTTCCAATGGATTGGACACTAAACTTGTTTAAAATTGACTATGTTTCATCATTGTGTCCTGTTTGATGTATTGGAGCACTGGATAGAAGTTTTGCCCTTTTTCATGGGTGCCATGTTAGTATTGTTATCTTAATGAGAAATCATCTTGGGCTATTTCAAGTTTTCAACTGCCTTTCTTGGTTCAAAGACATGAACAAACCAATATTTTATCTTTGGGATCAAAGGATAAACCCAATTTGTTTTAATCAAAATGATGAATATACTAATATTTAAATTAATTAATATATGAAAATAAAAATTGAATCTATTCAATATTAACAAAATATAAACAAAATAAAAGTCATAAAATAATTATTGATTAATAGGTTTCATCACACTTATCAACATAATACTCCTATATAATTTGTGAATGAAATTTAAGATCAAGCTTGAAAGAACCAATATTAATTTTACGTGATTTTGCATACAGATTTTCAAAAACTAAGATATTAGTAACGGAGGTATGCTACATCACCAGCCTTGTCTTTGAATTATTTAAAATTTTCTTATGAAAAAGTCAAATGTTGAAGTTGATTTTCCCATCATCCACAAATCAATAAAAGTCATTCTTTTAACTAAAAACCATATATTGTTGCTAAAAAAAAAAAGAAAAAAAAGAAACAAAACAAACAAACAAACAAACACAAATAGTCATATATATGAAAGTTCTAAATTACTCGAACTCAGCATTATGTTCCAAAATGTCCAATATTTTTTTTTAACTATAACAACCAAATAGTATTTTTAAGTTCAATTTCCTTCAAAGTTCAAACAATGATTTCCACAATACCAAAGCAAACATAGCTTGCGCAAAAAGTTTTTTAGAGAGAAAGAGAGAGAGAGAGAGCTGTGAATGTCAAGTTCATCAATCCAAGGTTTGGTGAAACTACAATACGCAATATCTTCTCATTCCTCGACAAATTGTCATTTAGCGTCTTCCAATCCTTATTATCATGAATTATGTAGACACCCCACTTTGTATTTGTTGATAATCTTAAATCTCCATCCCTAGTGAGAAGATTTAAAAATGTCAACCAATGGTAATTAAGGTATTTTCAATAGTTGAAGTAATTACAACTTAAAAGTGCTAAAAAATGCTTCAAAATTGATATTCAAAAAATGACATTTTCTAAATCTTTTGCCAATATCTCTTGAATCAAAACAAATTTTTGAGTGAGACTTGTTTCATTGGAAAATAGACATCTAGGATTTCAAAATGGACACAAGTTTAACCCAATTTGGATTTAAAACAAGTTGTAAATGTTTGTTTGAAGTTAGGGAAACAATGCTTTCAACGTAGCATGTATATGCATGTGGGTGTGTAAGCACCCAAGCAAGGTTTCAAAGCCCACGCAAGATGCTTAATCTAGAAACCCCAATTTTCCATAAATGCGTCCCAAAATAATTCAATCTTGAAGATGGGTAGCAGAATCATCTAGGGAAGCTTTAGAACCCCTCCCAAAACCCCTGCTAGTTTGAGCCTATAAATATTCACCTTATGCCTCCATATCAAATCAATCGTAGAGAGAGTTTTAGGCCTTTAGCTACTATTATCCCCTAAACTCTTGTTCTTCCTTTAATATTATTCACACAGCCCACTAACTCTCTTTTTTTTCCTCTTCAAAATCCACTCCCTGGTAGTCATTTTAGGCATAAACTTATTTTCAATGATACGGTGAGGTTCTGGTTTATAGTGGTTCCGGCCATCGATGTTTAGGGCATTTGTTGACAAAAGAAAAAAAAAAAAAATTTAGGAGTATTTGAGTTTTAGAAGACATGGGATCTGTCTGTCACATCAGCTTGCTGACTTATGGCCTATTTGGATGTTTAAAAATGGAGGGAGAGTAGAGTAAAAGGAGAGAGAGTAATTCAATTACCTTGTTTGGAAGTTTTTTAAAGAATGAGGAGGAGGGGTTTGGAGGGATATAGAGGGGTTTCAACTACCTCTAACCCCTCATTTTTAATTCTCCTAAATTGGAGAGATTTGGAGGGAGAGTAGAGTAGATAAATTATTGACCAAATGAATTCCCCAATTTACCCTTTCTAAATTAACAAAATTACAAACAAAAAAATTAACATAGAGAGTGATGTTAGATGGAGAAGGCATACGAAGTTTTCTTTTTTCTTTTTTCTTGGCATCCAAACAGCGAAAGAATAGATAAAAATAATAATAATAATCAACAAATTGATAAGAAAAACTTCTAACAAGGAAAGAAAAAAAATATAATCAACACAAAACCAACAAAAAAAAAAAAAAAAAAAAGGGAGAGAGAGAGAGTGAGAGTTGGCACTTTTTTCTTTGTTTTCCAAAACAAAATAAATAGTACACATCTCAAGCACCACCACCAAACTCAAAAAACCCAAATAAAGAGTTATATTTATATATTTATATTTACAGAGAAGAGTGAGGAAATTGATCTTTCAAGTAATGGCTACTTTTGCTGTTCTAGTGTGGTAGAAGTGGAAGAAGAAGGGCTGTGGTTTTCTTTTTTTATTGTTGTTGAAAATGGATTACGACAATGACAAGTAAATATCTCTCTCTCTCTCTCTCTCTCTCTCTCTCTCTGATTGGGTATTGGGTTTGCATGTTTATTGTTTTTTCGTGAAATGTGTTTCTGGGTTTGTTCAGAAAAATGAAAATGTACAATCTTATTTGGGTTTATTATCTTCCCCCAAATTTTTATTTTGTTGGGAAAATGCATTTTGCTTGACTTTCTTTGATTTTTTAGTCAAAATATTTGGTTTTTTTTAAAAAAATAATAATAACTGTTGGGTTTATCTTTGAGGGTATGATGAGAATGGGGATGAGATGTGGGCTCTGATTTAATTGGTGGGTCATTATTCTCCCCCCCCCCCCCCCCCCACCCCCTTTTTTTTCTTTTTTCTTTTGCTTTTTCTTTACTTATTTGTTGCAAGTCAATTTTCAAATAGGGGTAAATTTGTCTATTTAAATCATTTCCTCTCATTTCCATCCTAATTTTTAAAATATTCAAACAAAAGGAAGGGTTAATTACTCCCTTCCCCCTTACTAATTTTAAAAACGTCCAAACAAGGTGGAGGATGACCATTCGCCTCTACTCTACTCCCCGCTACTCTCCTCTCTTCTACTCCCCTCTACTCTCCTCCCTCTCTAAACTTCCAAACAGGCCATTAGAGTTGAGATGTTCTTTTTAATGACTTGGCATTTTATCATTGGCCCAATTGGACCACAGTACAAGGATTGCATCTCACCTAAATGCTAGTGGTATGCTAATGTTCTTTGGTCCAAAAATTGAGGAAAAGGAATTTAACGTAAAAAATTTTGAATTTGAGAGAAGTTGCTAACAATATGTGAGTATTTGCATATTGCAAATCAAAATTCAAGGGAGGGGACATGGCTGGATTTTGTTGTTTTAGGGAATTAAGATAGATTTAATAATCCCTCAACCTCAAGTAGCTTCTAGTTAGGTCAACTAGTAAAGTCTCTACCGGTTGAATAAAAGATTTGGGTTCAATTCCTACCTACACCAAAAACCAATTGGTGTCTTGGTTTGGTAACAAAGAGCTATCATCAGAAACGGATGTCATAAGTTGAAATTCTCTCAAAAAAAAAAAAGCCCCTAAAAAAAAAAAAAAGATGGACTCAATAGTTTTTTTTTTCTTTTTCAAGAGAGTGTGCAATTAAACTTATATTCTTTCATGTAGGGGTGTTTGGGGTGCAGTACAATTTTTGACCATTTTTAGCACCACACTTTGTGGTGCGATTTAACCAAAATCATAACTACATTGTAACTCATTTTTGCAGTCACATTTGCAGTATATAGTTTAGCCAAAACCATAACTGCAACACATCTCATTTTTGCGGTCACATATACGATGCGGTGCAGTGCGGTGTATAAAATGCAGTTTGAAGCCCATAATCCACTTGCTATATAAAAATTCAATATGTATCACCCACAAAAATAAAACTTAAATATCTAACATAGCTACTGACCCATCACTTCCAAAGTTCCAAGTGCCAATATACCAATGGCAACAATCCATAAAATAATAATATAATTAACAATTTTGTCATATACAAGCTACTTTGTCCTTAGTAAATAGTGCAACAAGCCAATAGATTAACTTTAACAAAGAGAAATTTGAATTGAACACATAAGAGAGATAAATACTGCAATAGTAGATTGAACTGGTGCAACGGCAGTGATTAGTCTAGTGACAACTTGAGTGAAAGTGTGGCGGCTAGGGTTTGAGGGCTAAGAGAGAAATAAGATTTTTATTTTTTGAGAAACTGATACAGTGAGATACAACTAGGGCGCTGCTATTGGGGTATTAAATTATTAATGTATAATGTATTTGATATTATATATATATACATATATATATATATATATAGAGAGAGAGAGAGAGAGAGAGAGAGAGAGAGAGAGAGAGTATTAAATTATTAATGTATAATGTATTTGATATTATATATATATACATATATATATATATATAGAGAGAGAGAGAGAGAGAGAGAGAGAGAGAGGAGCAGTTTGTGCAGTTTTCATATTATAAAACTGCAAACCGCAGTGCACCATGCGGTGTGATATGGTGTATTGGTACTTGCGGTGCATTGCAGTTATACCATATTGCAAGCAATTTTGATGCAGTTTTTGCGGTTTGATGAACACCTCTACTTTTATGCATATGTATGATTAAAACAATAGTAAAATGCTAGATTCTCTTGAAAGCCCAGATGTTAACAGATGGCTTATAATTAGTAAATGTAGTTGTAGATCGGATAAATATATATCAAATTTGGATTATTATTCTTTTAAAAATACAGTAAATTATTTCTTGTCTTCAAAAGTGATTCAACTTGAAGATTTTAAAAAGGATAAATATTTGGATCAACTTGAATATGATAGAACTTCAATATTGCGAGATTTTAAAGTTCTTCAAAACATTAGAACTTGACCGGCGGCATTCAATACTTGAGAGACCAATGTCTCTATTTTATAGTGATCTTCGGTGGTTTTACACTTTGACTATGGTTTATCCTTTTAAATCTACCAAATCTAAATAGTCAAAGAATTCTACTAGGATTTTTATTTGTTGATAATTATATCTAATTTTAATAATTTTATTAGAGATAAATATTAATAAAACATTATTTAAATTTGAGTAAAAAATTACTTGTATTCAAATCCAATTGACATATAATAATTTTTAATTTGCTAAAATTATATCAATTTTGAGAATTTTTAGATGACACACATCACTATTTTTTTTTACGAGAAAATTGTAACATTTATTAAAAAGAAGATAAATTCAACACATCTTGAACCACCACTAACTCAATTATATAAGAATTTTTCCTCTATCCAACTTACAAAACTATCAACTTGGCGTGCTTAGCCAAGATCACACACATTACTATTTAATTTGTATTATTATGACATCTGTAAGGACCAGATTTGAGTTCCTAGTTCAAAAGGTGAATGGACTTAGGCCCAAGAAGCTCAAGACAATGAATTTGTAGAGAATGGGTTGAAAAATCAGGCTTTAATGAATCAGACAAACACTAAAGTAGATTCAGATGATAAATAAATGAAAATAGACGGGTTTATATTGAAGAAAATCATCCTCGGCAAAGTTCGAGGAGATCTGTGCTTATATATTTCTTTCAAGTTTGATTTCAAAGTCTATTCTTAATGCTATAGTGTTTTTTCTCTTAGTTTCTCGATCCCCTTATCCCATTGTCTCTTCTTTCTTTTATACTCCCTTCTCCTTTCATCTTTGTCCTCCATGTGCATGCCAGATGGCTGTTGTTGATATTTATCCCATCAGCAACTTCCATAAGTCTTCATGTAATAGCTGTAAAGCTGATAGCCACTATTCAGATATCACTTCCATATTAATGCGGTCAGAGAGTTAGCTGTAGTGCATTTAATGCGATGATAGCAGGTTTCTTCTTAGATATTTTAGAACTTTCCCTTGTCCTATGTCTCTGCCATGCCTATCCATACAAACAAAACTTTATGGAACGTTCTCCTGAACAGTAGATCACTTCTCTTGGCCTCGGCCTTTATTAGCCAAGGAGGCATTCATCATCGGCCCACCCTCCTAGGTAATTATGACCAAGCCTAACTTCTTTATTTACTAGCACAGACTCCCTTGACAATGTCTATTACCATTCCAACGACCTCTCGACCTTAGACTGGGCCTCAAGCCCAATATCTATATAAATAATGAGCTTCTGCCCTATACTCCTACAACATCTCTAATATAATTTTTTTCATGAAATTATGAAAATTACTATCATTTTTATTGCAAAATCTTACAAACTAAGAGCATTCGCATCAGTGGGTTTAAAGTCATGTAAAATCATGTAAACATCAATTTTTACACATTTTTGCTCAAAAATGCACTCCATCAGCTCTTCTAAAATTGTATAAAAATGTGTATTTCTTTACACGAGCTACAGTAACCGTGTAAATATACACGGCTACTGTAGCTCGTGTAAAGAATAATTTATTCATTTCCTTCGCTCGTTTTTTTCTCTCTCTTCTCCGGCTCAACAACCTCAGTATCTCATCTTCCTCTTTTTCCAGATGCACACAACCAGACAAATCAACACACAAACACATCCGGACAAATCAAAACACAAACACATCAGACAAATCAACACACAAAACAGATCTACACTTGCTTTAAAAAAAAAAAAAAAAACACAGATACACAAACACGGAGATCACAAACACATCAGACAAATCAACACACAAAACAGAGATACACTTGCTTTAAAAGAAAAAAAAAAACACACAGATACACAAACACAGAGATCGGAGATCGGCGATGCAGAACGGAGATCGGAGATCGACGATGCAGATCGGAGCTGTGGCGGATGGGTTTTGTGATTTGGTGGTGGATCGGTGATGCGGCTGTGGAGATCGGTGATGCGGAGCTTCGGTGGTGGATCGGTGGCGTTTGGTGGTCGGAGCTATGGCGGATGGGTTGGGAAGAGAAACCAGAGAGTGGGTTGGAAGAGAAACCAGAGACTGGGTTTAGAGAGAAAGAGAGTGAGAGCGTGAAAGCAACCAGAAAAATGAAAGAGAGAGAGAGGGCGCGGGTATTTAAGGGAGGTAGGTAAAAAAAAGAATAAAAAAATAAAGTGTAATAAATATTTTATTGAAATAACTTGTAAAATAAATGAATTGATGTGAGTATTTTGTAAAAGTGAATGTGTAAAATAGAAAAAGTAAGTTTTTAGTGTAAAAATGAATGTGTAAAATAGACACACTGATGCGAATGCTCTAAGTGGACAAACAATAAATAAAAATTGGTGACACATCAACTATATAATAAATAAATTTCTAAATTTTTTATTTTTAAATTTACACATCAATTTATAAAATTTATTTTATTTTATAAATTTACTGTCACTCTATTTTCATCTGTCTTTTTGTTAGCATCCATTGAATTACATATAAATTTAAAATTGGCCACCAATTTTGTCAGTAGGACTATCTCATTGATCCACTTGCTTGTTGACGTGACAACTTGACTTAATTTTTTAGCACAAGTAAGGAGTGAGAGGTACGACTTGCTAACTATCTTAAGTTTTCCGCTGCCTATGCCCTATAGTAGTAAGGAGCTAATTATAAAACAAGTGGTACTAGAATATTAGTGCAGTTTGGTGGTTAGGAATTAAAGATCATCTTATTTTACATTTTTTTTGCTAGTAGTAGCAGTACAATTTGGTGGTTAGGGATTAAAGAACATCTTATTTAAAATAGAGGGTGTCTATTTCATAATTAAAATTATATTTTTTTACACTTACTTGTGTAAATGATCAATGATGTTAAATTATTTAAAATTTTAAATAATGGAACATTAACATATTTTTGAATTTGTAGTATTTAATCAAACTTATGAATTAAAGATCATATTGGTAGTTAGGAATTAAAGATCATCTTATTTTACATTTTTTGTAGTAGTAGTAGTACAATTTGGTGGTTAGGGATTAAAGAACATCTTATTTTAAATAGAGGGAGTCTATTTCATAAAAAAAATATATACATAT
Source organism: Quercus suber (assembly GCF_002906115.3). Taxonomy (NCBI): domain Eukaryota; kingdom Viridiplantae; phylum Streptophyta; class Magnoliopsida; order Fagales; family Fagaceae; genus Quercus; species Quercus suber. Next base: position 465,603 of record NW_027069599.1, on the reverse strand, counting down.
TTTTTACATTTACTTGTGTAAATGATGTTATATTATTTAACATATTTTTGAATTTATTATATTTAATCAAACTTATGAAATTGATTTATTTAAAATAGAGAGAATCCTTATGATTTAATTGATTTACTCCCTATAAATTAAAATTTTTTGTTACCTATACCAACAAAACCATGAAAATTGCTTTCTTTTTCTCTTCTCTTTTTTTTTTTTGATAAATTTAATAGTTACAATGGAGGAAGAAGAATTTAAACTCTAAATATCGATCTCACTTGAAAATTAAGAACTATTAGTTGAGATACAAAAATCTTGATAAAATAGCCTCTTTTTACTGCAACAAATACTAGTTTCCTAGCAGATTACAAAACTTGGCAAATTCTTGACATTACATTGCAGAGAAGAATATGGTAGTATATAATTTTTTTTCCCCTATAGCTTACAAAGATAAAACACAATAACGTTATTTCAAAAACTTTCAGAACAGTGAAGCTTTTATGAAAAACCATTTGGAAATTCGCATTGGCACAGTGCACTGCAGCATATATGCTTTTTTAAAATAGAGCTACTATAGCACATAATCTTTGTCATATTTCATGATGATTTTTTTTTTCGTAAAGGCATTCCCCATGAACCTAAGATAAAACGAGCGTGCATGTTTAATTAACTAGCTAGTGTGGTGAAGGAAACGCACCGACCTTACAAAAGGAAAAGGCGTAAAGCACATTTAGTATTTCTCCTTTTGACACACAGTTGATTGAAGAAAGTTTTTGCCATTTTTGTGGTCCTTTTTGGTATATCATGCAAGTCACTGTTTAAGCCTTTAAGGAACAACTTAATCAAAAGCAGCCATATTAATTTTGACAATAACATTAGCTTTCCTATATATTTACGTTTACATAAATAGTAACACGTAAAGTATACCTTGTAAGCAAAAATGTAGCTAATATTTTTTTTTTCCCTCTAAAAAAAAAGTTCAATTTTTTTTTTTTTTGGGGAAAAAAGAAAAACCTTCAAAGTTCAAACAATGATTTCCACAATACCAAAGCAAACATAGCTTGCGCAAAAAGTTTTCCTTTAGAGAGAGAGAGAGATGTGGATGTCTAGTTCATCAATCCAAGGTTTGGTGAAACTACAATATGCAATATCTTCTCATTCCTTGACAAATTGCTTGTTTAGCGTCTTCCAATTCTTATTATCATGAATTATGTAGACATCCACTTTGTATTTGTTGATAATCTTAAATCTCCATCCCTAGTGAGAAGTTTTAAAAATGTCAACCAATGGTAATTAAGGTATTCTTAATAGTTGTTGATGCCCACTTTTGACAAAAGGGCTCAATAGCAGAAGAAGTCTAACAATACGAAAGAGATGGAGAAAAAAAAATAGTAAAATAAAGACCATTAGGCCAAAATGGTAAGAATAATGATCAACAAGCCCACAGAAATAGTAAGTGGCCAGGAAGAAAGCAAATGGCTTGAGGAATCCTAAGGAATGAAGTAGTAAACTCATGGGAATTGCAAGAGTTGGAGAGAAAGTAAAATGGGCCGAGAAAGTCCAAGAAGGGAATTAGTAAATTTAGGGGTGTTTGCGGTGCGGTTTTGGGCCATTTTTAGCTCTGCACTTTGCGGTGCAGTTTAGCTAAAACCATAACTGTACCGCACCTTTTTTTGCGATCACATGTATAGTGTGGTGCGATGTGGTGCGGTTTAGAGTTTAGTCAAAACCATAACCGCACTGCACCTCATTTTTGCGGTCACATGTTCGATACTATGTATAAGATGCGATTTGAAGTCGGTTTCCTACTCAGCTTAAAACTAATTTTTCCCTTTTTTGGGCCAAGTTTTAAATTATTGAGCTAATTTTTCTTTATTTTGGGTTGGCTTTTCTAGTCAACACTTGCTAGGATTATTAAATTTTTTTTTTTTTGAAAACTAGGGTTATTAAACTATTAATAATATATTTAATATTAAAGATAAATAAATTAATTAATATATAGAAAGGGTGCGGTGCGGTACAGTTTGTGCAGTTTTCTTATTATAAAACCGCAAACTGCACAACATCATGCGGTGTGGTGCGGTGCGGTGCATTATTACTTGCGATGCGGTGCGGTGCACTATTACTTGCGGTGCGCTGCGGTTATGCCATTTTGTGGGCGGTTTTGGTTCTGTTTTTGTGGTTTGTGCGATTTATGCGGTTTGGTGAACACCCCTAAGTAAGTTCATAGGGTTGGCACAAAAGCCAATAAGCCCAAAAGGTAAGGATGTGGTAATTGGGCTAAGGAAGCTCAAAAGATTTAGCAAAAACCTATGGGAGTGAAAGAGGTAAGGAAGAATGAAATGGGCCGAGAATGCCCAAGGAATGAAATGGACCAAGAAGCCCAAGGCATGGAATGAGCTGGGCCAGCAGGAATGGTGGCCAGTAAGGCCTAAAAGAAGAAAGGAATGTAAGAAATGGATTGGCAGGAGCTTCAACTCGTAAGCTCAGAGGTAACAACAAGGTAAAAGGATAAGTGATATCATAGCAAGAACAACATAGTGGCATGGCAGGAGCACCAACTAGCCCACAAACACAGGATAAAAAGGGACACAGGCCAGGTAAAAGGGAGAGAGCCCACACCTAAACAATGCTCTGCCCGAAGAGGAGATGGAATGCAGAGAACGAAAGCCCAAAGGTCCACGTATCATTCACGCCACAAGAGTTAAATCAGACAAACACAAGGGCAATGGTAAATGCGTGAAGGCTAGAAAAGTGATGGATTCAGACAGAAGTGGAGCATGCACATAAGGCTCAAACACCACTGATCTGTACCCAGCCAATATAGGGGAGGTGGGCCATGGGTCAAAGGTATGAGAGGGTGGGGTCTAACAGTAGGGAGAAAGGGGAGGCTATTTTGGGGTTCTTACTCAAACTATTTTGGGAGAAATATCCTGCTAGAATGACATATCACCCAAAAGAAGTAAACATGTGCTGGAATTACTAGATGCATGCCATAGAGGGTGGTAAGGGAAATGTTTAACCCTTATCTGGATGAGAGTGTTAAGGGAGGTAGGAGGCAAAACAAAACCACTTTTTTTTTTTAGAATGAGGCGTGGTGCAACCAACACAGTGTAGTGGTGGTGGTTGGGCACCCAGTGGGCAGTGGTCAATCTTGGAAGGACACCCACAACGAGCCAAAAGTGGTTGAGGGATAAAAATAGTAAATCTTATCATGGCAGGTAGTATAAAAGGCTATAGTCGTGAACAATGAAAGGAGAAGAAACAATGGCAAATAGAAAACAAAGAGATAGAAAGAAAGAAAAGAAAATAAAGTAAACAAAGAAGAAAGGGAAAATTATAGAAATCCAAAAAGAGAGAGATGAAACGTGAGTGCTAGGAATAGAGGCATACATCAATAGGTTACCCATTTCTCTCCCTTTCAATAGACCCACTCCATAATAAGTTAGGAACTCAAATTTCAGTCATCTAGGTCCTTTTCAAAGTGAGTAAGCTCTACAGCAGGAATTCCCTCTGAGGTTACCCACATTGGAGATCAGCTCTTTTTTGGGCTTGTGTCCGCTGAATAACTAAGCCAATTCCTTTGGCAGATGAATCATATTTTACTGATGAATGACTAACTTGTTATCTTACTATTAATTTCTTTTTGTCGTGACCTTGTCATTCGTAACCATGTTGTTATGTCTTCCTTTGTGGTGTTATTCATGTATTATTGTTAATAGTAGAAAAATGTTTTAGTTATCCTACTGCATCGTGTTTCCTACTATAATATTTGCAACAATTTTTCCTGCCATGAGCCCGTGGTACGTTCAAGGTTCCTGCCAAGACACGTCTGTATGGGGATGGCCCAACTTGCGCACAAGTTGGCCTAAGGTGTGTTTCAGTTAGGCCAACGCCGACTCTCATACCCCAGAATCACGAGCTATGGTATAGCTGGAGCAATCAAGCCCAAAACACAAAAAAGGCCCACCACAATAGTTTGGAAGTAATTACAACTTAGAAGTGCTCAAAATTGCTTCAAAATTGATATTGAAAAAATGACATTTTCTAAATCTTTTGCTATCTCTTGAATCAAAACAAATTTTTGAGTGAGACTTGTTTTATTGGAAAATAGACATCTGGGGTTTCCGAATGGACACAAGTTTAAACCAATTTGGATTTAAAACAAGATGTAAATGCTTGTTTGAAGTTAGGGAAACAACGCTTTCAACATAGCATGTATATGCATGTGGGTATGTAAGCACCCAAGCAAGGTTCCAAAGCCCACGCAAGCTGCTTACTCTAGAAACCTTGATTTTTCATAAATGCGTCCCAAAATAATTCAATCTTGAAGGTGGGTAGTAGAATCATCTAGGGAGCTTTAGAACCCCTCCCAAAACCCCTTCTAGTTTGAACCTATAATTATCCACCTTATGCCTCCATATCAAACCACTTGTAGAGAGAGTTTTAGGCCTTTAGCTACTACTACCCCAAAACTCTTGCTCTTCCTTTAATATTCTTCACATAATCCACTATCTTTTTTTTTTTCCCCTTCAAAAACCTCTCTCTAGTAGTTATTTTAGGCATAAACTTATTGTCAATCACACGGTGAGGTTCTAGTTTATAGAGGTTTCCACCATAGATGTTTAGGGTGTTTGTTGACAAAGAAAAAAAAAATTTAGGAGTGTTTGAGTTTTAAAAAATGTGGGATTTAAGTTAACCAAAAAAAAAATGCGGGATTTGTTTGACATGTTTGTCACATCAGCTTGCTGACTTAGGCTCTGAGATTTTTTTAAATGACTTGGCATTTTATCATTGACCCAACTAGCCCACAATATGAGAGGATTGCATCTCACCTAAACGCTGGTGGTATAAAGTTCTTTGAGCAAGCCTCTGTCAGCCCCCTACTCCTCTGAAATTGCTAAAGTTCTTGCTTTGGAAAATAGTGTTAACTTGGCTCATGAAATGAAGGTTACCCGGGTGATCTTTGAATCTGACTCCCTTGCAACGGTGCAATCTGTGGTTTCTATGGAAGCTGGTGGTCCGCTTGGCCATATCATCAGTGGAATTCGTAGCCCTCTGCTCCTTTTTTGCAGTTGGCATCTACAACACCTGAAACGGGATCACAACAGAGCAGCCCACGAGCTCGCCCAACTGGCCAAATCAGCTGGTTCTGCTCAAGTCTAGAAAGGAACCTCACCTCCATTGCCACGTTCTTTTCTTTTTCCAGACCCCACTTAGACTAGAAAATGTTGTCTTTGTGCTCTCCTCTGTTGTAATGCCTTTTTGGGCTCTTTTATGATTATGAATGAAGGTACTCTTTTCAAAAAAAATAAATAAATAAAGTTCTTTGGTGCGAAAATTGAGGAAAAGGAATTGAACGTTCAAAATTTTGAATTGAAGAGTAGTTTTTTTTTTTTTTTGGTTAAATGAATTCAAGAGAAGTTGCTAAGGACATGTGAGTATTTGCATGTTGCATGTACGTTTGACATGAATTATTTTTGGCAACTTATTTTTACTATTTAACTCAGTTTTTAATACTATTTATGAGTCTTACTATACTAGTTTAATAAATTTTTACTTTTATCTACCGTACTTTTTTAGAAAAGTTTTCTGTTTCAGCAAAATAAGTGGATCTCTTATAGACACTGCAAATCAATTCGGGGAAATTAAGATGGATACAATAATTCACTCAAAAAAAAAAAAAAAGACGGACTCAATATATCTATATATATATATATATATTTTTCCCCAAGAGAGTGCGCAATTAACCTTATATTCTTTCATGCATGTGTATAATTAAAACAATAGTAAAATGCTAGATTTTCTTGAAACCCGGATGTTAACAGATGGCTTATAATTAGTAACTGTAGTTGTAGATCGGATAAATATTATATAATAAATTTGGATTATTATTCTTTTAAAAGTACAGCAAAATATTTCTTGTCTTCAAAAGTGATTAAACTTGAAGATTTTAAAATAGGATAAATATTTGGATCAGCTTGAATATGATAGAACTTCAATATTGAGAGATTTTAAAGTTCTTCAAAACATTAGAACTTGACCGGCTTTCAATACTTGAGAGAACAATGTCTCTATTTTATAGTGATCTTCTGAGTGGTTTTACACTTTTACTATGGTTTATCCTTTTGAATTTACCAAATCTAAATAGTCAAAGAATTCTACTAGGATTTTTATTTGTTGATAATTATCTATAATTTTAATCATTTTATTAGAGATAAATATTAATAAAATATTATTTAAATTTGAGTAAAAAATTACTTGTGTTCAAATCCAATTGACATAAATAATTTTTAATTTGCTAAAATGATATTAATTTTGAGAATTTTTAGATGACACGCATCACTATTTTTTTTTTTTTTTTTGGGAAGATTGTAACATTTATTACAAAGAAGATAAATTCAACACATCTTGAACCACCACTAACTCAATTATATTAGGATTTTCCTATACCCAACTTACAAAATTATTAACTTGGCATGTTTAGCCAAGATGACACACATCACCTTTTAATTTGTGTTATTATGACATCTCTAATGTGATTTTTTTCATGAAATTATTAAAATTACTATCACTTTTATTATAAAAATCTTACAAACTTAGTAGACAAACAATAAATAAAAATTTGTGACACATCAACTATATAATAAATATATAAAATTTCTAATTTTTAAAAAAAAATTTACACATCAATTTATAAAATTTATGATATTTTATAAATTTACTATCACTCTATTTTCATTTGTCTTTTTGTTAGCATCCATTGGATTACATATAAATTTAAATTTGGCCACCAATTTTGTCAGTAGGACCATCTCATAGATCCACTTGCTTGTTGTCGTGACAACTTGCCTTTATTTTTTAGCACGAGTAAAGTCAGGAGTGAGAGGTACGACTTGCTAACTAGCTTAAGTTTTCCGCTGCCTATGCCCTATAGTAGTAATTGCATGTGGAAATTAAGGAGCTAATTATAAAAAAAATAGTACACTAGAATACTAGTGTAGTTTGGTGTTAGGAATTAAAGATCATCTTATTTTACATTTTTTTTTTGCTAGTAGTCGTACAATTTGGTGGTTAGGGATTAAAGAACATCTTATTTTAAATAGAGGAAGTCCATTTCATAATTAAAATTATATTTTTTACACTTACTTGTGTAAATGATCAATGATGTTAAATTATTTAAAATTTTAAATAATAGAACATTAACATATTTTTGAATTTATAATATTTAAACAAACTTATGAATTAAAGATCATATTGGTGGTTAGGATTTAAAGATCATGTTATTTTACCTTTTTTTTTTTTTGTAGTAGTAGTACAATTTGGTAGTTAGGGATTAAAGAACATCTTATTTTAAATAGAGGGGCCTATTTCATTAAAAAAAATTATATATTTTACATTTACGTGTGTAAATGATGTTATATTATTTAAATTTTTAAACAATGGGATATTAACATATTTTTGAATTTATAATATTTAATCAAACTTATGAAATTGATTTATTTAAAATAGAGAGAATCTTTATGATTTAATTGATTTACTCCGTGTAAATTAATACTTATACCAAAAAAATCAGGAAAATTGCCTATTTGTTTCTCTTTTATCTTTTTTTTTTTAATAGAAAATTAATAGTTACAATGGAGGAAGAAGAATTTAAACTCTTAATATCGATCTCACTTGAAAATTAAGAACTATTAGTTGAGATACAAAAATCTTGATAAAATAGCCTCATTTTACTGCAACAAATACTAGTTTCCTAGCAGATTACAAAACTTGGCAAATTCTTGACATTACATTGCAGAGAAGAATATGGTAGTATATAATTTTTTTTTCCCTATAGCTTACAAAGATAAAACACAATAACGTTATTTCAAAAACTTTCAGAACCGTGAAGCTTGTATGAAAAACCATTTGGAAATTTGCATTGGCACAGTGCACTGCAGCATATATGCTTTTTTAAAATAGAGCCACTATAAGCACATAATCTTTGTCATATTTCATGATGCATTTTTTTTTCCGTAAAGGCAATCCCCATGAACCTAAGATAAAACGAGCGTGCATGTTTAATTAACCTAGCTAGTGTGGTGAAGGAAACGCACCGACATTACAAAAGGAAAAGGCATAAAGCACATTTAGTATTTCTCCTTTTGAGACACAATTGATTGAAGAAAGTTTTTGCCATTTTTGTAGTCCTTTTTGGTATATCATGCAAGTCATTGTTTAAGGAACAACTTAATCAAAAGTACCATATAATTTTCACAGTAACATTAGCTTCCCAATATATTTAGGTTTACATAAATAGTACCACGTAAAGTATATATTGTAAGCAAAAATGTAGCTAATATTTACCGCATTGGAAGAAAGTGTACAATTCTTATAACTACGATGTACACTTTTCCTGAATAGTGAAATGTAAAAATAGTTTTTTATTTTTATTTTTTATTCTTAAATAATAATTAAGTCAAGAAAATATCAACTACTAAACTACCTTAAACTTCACTAGTAATATTGTGATATATATGCATAAAAATCACATTAATTATTTGTCTAATAATAAATATTTTCAGTAATGAAGCTAATCGACCTTTTTCTTGAATTACTCATAACTCAATTATAGCAAACTAATAAGAAACAGAAAAAGCAACAGAATTTAATAGCTTGGATTACTAGATAATAGAGAAAGATTCAAACTTTTCAGATATTTTTGCCTAGTTGAAGCTCCAACATGCCAGCAGACCATAGAAACAAGAGGGTACCTGGTGCTCTTATCATTTCACCCCAAAAGCGACCATACAAATGAAATAAGAATCCATCACAACATTGAAAACGACATGCCCTCTTCTCTGTATTTTTCTAAACCTATACAGACAAGGAATTAATCACCTAGTACTAGTAGTACCTACTAATAACCTAATATTTCTTGGCCTAATCAAATTAAATTTTAGTCATATCTATATCTAATCCAAACTTTCATCTTCTTCAACCTTTACAGAGACTTTTTTTTTTTTTATAGCATATAATTATTATTCTTCAAGCAACACTGATAATGCTATCCCCATTGCTGCTAAAGTTGCCTGGCATGGCCTGAAAAGCCGAAGAGTGCTTCCCCGGTGGCGGTGGCGGCGGTGACTGCTCGTCCGAGGATGCTGGAGAGAGCTTCAGTGACAAAGGCAAGGTCTCCTTCTGATTCAGATTAAGTTCAGCCATTTTTGAAGATGGAGGGACCGGAAGAATTGGTATTGGCCTAATGGGCTTACTTGTCGACCTCATAAAAGAGAGATTTTCAACTTGGCTTTCACCAACGTGCGATACTGCAGAGAGCGACACAGGAAAAGTTGACACAGGGAACCCACCGAGATTATGGCTTAAATGTGGCTGTGGCTTTGGTAGTGGAGCAGTTTCTTGGTGGACTTGCTCTTCTTCCATTAAAGAACCCATAAGCTGTCATTCAAAATCAAAAAAATGACCAAAAGACCTATTAATTGCCACACACTAAAGTTGGAAAATAACTTGACTGTTTGTTGAGATTTATATCGTAAGAATATAAACCTTTCTGTCTCACTATTATTACCGTATCAGTAGTAGTGATGTCAAAGAGGCTAGATCTGCGGCGTCGCCTATTCAGGTTGGCCCTCCGTAGAAAGTACTTCTGAGCGTGGCTTGCAACCTGTGTAGGTGTACGCGTTTTCACAAAGTTTCTAGAAATCCCTCTCCAATCTCCTTTCCCTACCTTCTGCAACCCCAGCAAGAATAGCCTGTGCTCCTCTTCCGTCCATGGCACCCCTATACATACAAAGGACAAAAAAAAACACAATCAATTCTAACTCAAAGTTCTTGTTCTAAAAGTTTAAGCTAACAGAAAATGATTAGATAAATAATCACGAGTTTTAAAAGCGTAAACTGACAGGAAATAGTAAAATTAAATATAAGAAAATCACCTCTCTTGCGCTCGCGGCTACGGCCGGAGGGGTGAACGACGTCGTCGGAGGCATAGCCAGATTCGACGTTGGGGTCTTGAGGCTGCTGGTCGAACTGTGAGAGATTAGTCATGCTAGCACTCTTCCTAAACGCGTTTCCCTCAGTGACTCGCACACCAAACAGCATGATTCCGTTCTCTCCTGACACATCGCCGCCGCCGCCGCCGCCACCAGAACCGCCACCACAGCCTCCACTGCTAGCCTCCGTGCACGTGCGCGAGTTGTGGCCGTTGTTCCCGCACTGTGAGCACGTGCGAGACATCTTTGTAGGTGGAAAAGCACAAAACACAAAATAATATGAGAACGCAAAGGCTGAAATGAATATATTAATATTGGAATATAGTCTTTCTAGTCTCTCTCTCTCAGTCCATGCAAAAGAAGAGAGAAAAAAAAAAAAGGAGGTAGAGAAGAGAGAGAGAGGATGTGAATTTGTGGAGTCTAATGGAAAAGAGTAATGAGGGTTGCTTTGGTTGATATAGACACGGTAATATTTAGGGTTTGTGCGCAATTTGGCATGGACTTTTTTGTTTCTTTGGGTTACTTGGGAAATGTTAAAATGACTTGCAGGTGCTTTGTATATTATATTATATAGTTGTACCAATAATGTACCGTATCTAGTGCATTTTTTTTTATTTTTTTTTCAAATCATAAATTGGGACCGTCCAATTTTGTCACGCCTCCTCGATCGGTGTAAACAAGGCCAAATGTACTAGTAATAATATCCCATCATTGTTTTTATTTGGGTGAAACTCATCTGTTTGCCAAGCATGATAATAAACAAATAAACAAAAATACAATTTGTCTACAGGTAATTTTTTTTTAATTTAATATAATCATTTTGTCAAAATTTTGTTTTTTCTTTAGAAATATATTATCTAGTAATGATTTTAGATAGAGTCAAGTTTCAACAAAGAAACAAATTAGTGAATAGCCAATTCATGATTCATGAGGATAAGGAATCATATCAAAAAATTAATTGGTGTGTTTTGACTTTGAATATATAATAATAATAAATAGCAATTACCATGAAGTAACATATATCATATTATCTTAATCCAAAATGCATGCCTATGTTCTAGGATTACATCATAAATGTTTCTTGTATTTGGGTGGTCGAGGTTTGAAACATGTGCAACTGTGCATGATCCTCCAATGCCTATTGAACAACAGAATTTTATGACTTGATAATTGATTAGAGATAAAGGTCATTTTAAGTTATCTTGACCTTGAAAGTTAAGTATTATTGGTGAGGAGGCTGTCTACGTTTAAATGGAAACCTAAAAAATATCTAGAAAATTTTAAATTAAATGAAAATACACAAATGGGTTCTATTCTAGCTAATTTAATTGATAAAGTTTTTTGTGGTCGAATTAGAAATCTGAAATTTCAATAACTGTCTATATCAAAAAATTATTTGGTGTCTACGTCTCGTCTATATCAAAAATTCAATTGGTATATTGGTTTAATAATAAAGAATAATCATCAAGAAATTAAAAACTATTTCTCTAAAGAAATACATAAATAAATAAATAAATTAAAAGGGGATGGTGGAGGAGGAAAGTGTTTTCTCCACCGTTAAATGGGCATATTCGCTGCTCCTTTGAAGCTTTGAGAAAGATTTCGTTGTCTCATAGTTGATGTCATCACAAACCTTATTTTAATTGTTGTCCCAAGCTGTGGGCGTGGGTTGTGGAGGATAAGTAAAACGTGGAGCCCACTCATCACCTACACTCTTCTTTAGTACCTCAACCTTTGTTTGTGGACCGTGGTGGTGCTCTTGTTGGTGGATGGGATGCCTTTTGCTTTTGTATTTTGGAGAGTTTAAAAGCTTAAAAAAGCTAAAGGTGAGTTTGAGGTTCTCCTTTACATCCATTCTTTTTTCTTTTTTTTTCATTCACCTTTCAATGAAATGAAACCCCCCATTAAATATTAATTCTTCTCCACATAAAAAAAATTTCCATTTGGAATAACAAAAGATGTTTGAATGGATATTCCATCTATCACTTGGTTGAAAGTTTAGTACAAATGAATGAACTTGTTATGACCGAATACTTCACATTCTATTATCTTCTAAGCATTAATTCCTTTATAAAATGGAAGTAAAATATTCATTTTCCCTTTAACTTGAGGGAAAAAATAAATTAAAGGGCAAAGTCATGCTAAGTTGCTAACAGTTGTTTCCCTCACTACTTTCCATTACTTCTTTATAAACTCCCAAATAAAATAGAAAGATATACCATGTTTTATCGCTTTTCATTTTTTTTAACGGTCTTATATTAAATTAAGTAATGTCATGGACATATATAAGTATTTTCACAATTTTTTACAATTATTGCTGTAACAAAGTGTAGTATAACTTGTCTCATTTTCCATTAAAAGTTACTACGGCTTTTGAGTGAAGTTGTGGTATGTTTTTGTGTTAGAACCTCTTTATCTCTCCTTTGTATGTGTGTGTTTATTTCTCAAAAAAAAAATTATTTTTGTAACAAGTTGTAATTGTAACAATATTAATTTTACATAATATCATTAATGATTATAATATTTTTTTATATAATTTAATTTGTTATACAAGTGAGGGACATGAATTCAGATCAACATTACTATTAAACTACAAAACCCTAATAAATATGAAGATTTTTGACAAATCTTTCTTCCTTTTTAGAGCATTGACACGGCTACTAAACTACAAAACCCCCTAACTATGACTATTTTTGACAAATCTTTCTTCATTTTTAGAGCATGAAAAAGTCTAATACCCAAAAAAAAAAAAATTGACAAAGCATTTTTTAGTTTTATTGTATTGTCTATTTTGAAACATCTTTAGTTTTTTGTTAAAAGTTTTTTTACAAAAATATGTTTTATATTTGCATTTTAAAAAAAAATATTTTAAAAAACTATATATAAAAATGAAAAGTAAAAGCTAAAAGGTGATGCTAGACTGATAACTGATAGTAAAACACTTTAGCTTTTAATCCGGAGTACAGCATTGTTAAACCACGTGGGAAATAGAAATTTCGGTATTCATAAATCATAAATATGATAAAAAAAATAATTAAAAAAAAAAAAAAAAAAAACCTTTTCTCTGGCTGTTATGTAAAGTAATTGACGAGGATGTAAGATTAGATCTGCTCTTTATGGAGCATGCGTTCGTCACTTGCCGTGTTAGTGACAGAGCTTTGTTTTCTTGTCCATTTGCATTGAATTTATTGTCCAGTTGTTTTCATTTCTTTTCTTTTTTCTACGGCGTTCCCTTTTATTTTAAGCTTCCGCCCCTTGTTTTGTTGTCATTCTGTCTCATCACATGTTCTGAAAAATCAAAAGATCCGAAAAGATAGCGTGATTGTTTAAAAACAGCTTATTTAATTTTATGTTAAATTTTTTTTATTAAAGTGTATTAAAATATATTTATATCTTAAAAACATATAAAAACAAAAAAATAGAATTTTTTTTTAAAACTATCCATAAAACATAAAAATTAAGAGCTAAAAAGGAAAAGCGGAGCTTGCCAGACACTTTCTACGCGTTTACTCGTTAAGCACTTTGATACTTACGAAACTTTTGTGGCGGCTAATGTTTCATCACCAATGCTTGTGGGTTCTCTGTTCTCTCGTCCAATTATTATTCTTCTGCTTCTGTTTCAATTTTGTCTCTGCTCACGACAATTTTCTTCTGCTTTTTTTTACTGTTCCAAATTTTTTTTCTTACTTGCACTATCGTCAGAATCTTCTACACCTCGCATCTTCGACGGCCAATAATAACGACTACTTTCAACTTGCGCATAGGATGATGTTGATGTTTGATAATACAGCTTTTTCTTTTTTTGGCTGGACATGATAGTATGGTTAAAGTGTTGTTTGGCAATTGGAATCTTTAATGAATATGAGCCTATTTGGTAGGCAAGTTTAAATTCATATTTTCACATTTTAAATAACATAATACACTTTTTTACCTATACATATATTAAAAATATTCAAACAATATTATTCAAACTTCTCTACCAAACGGGCCCTATGTATTTTGTAGATTTTTAGGTAGTATTTTATAAATTAAAAAAAAAATTAGGTGTTTCGATAAATTTTATATTAGTGTTTTTTAAATTGGAAAATATTGTTTAATACTCGTTGTTGTACACTTTAAATATATAATATTCATAATTTCACATATAAGATATACATTTTTTATTGATATCCACGTTTTAAATATGAAATGAGAAATATATAAGAGAATTAGGACCCATCTAAATTACATTATCTTAAAAAATACTTTGCAATTTTTTTTTTTTTAAACATCAGCTTTTAAACTGCCATTTGGATTTTGACAAAAGCATACCAAAAGGTAGTGAAAATATTTGATATAGCATGCTTATATATATATACACACACACAATACATTCTTGTCATGATATACTTACCATATAATAAAAGCTAGGTTGAGAAGTTGTGATTATGCCAAGTGTAAACTATGTTTAATAGATTGGCAGTTGCATCAAATTGCAGCAATTTTTAAGATAAAAACAACAACCTAATTGTCCTTATCAAATTTTATTTTCTACTATCTTATCAATTCTTAGAATAGATACAAAAACTTAATTATTGATTAAAAATCTAACTTTTTTATAATTTGAAATTCTATATCTGATGCAATTCTTCCAAAAATTTTGATTGCCAAATATATTTTTTAACAATAATTTCACAAAGTTTTGTCATCTATATCTTTTTACTTGGTATGGTTTTCTGGGTGAGGTTTGGTTCTAGTGCCCAATTGCACTGGATGCATTGGACCTAAACCTCACCCTAAGTTGTTTAACTATAACCCAATAACTAATGCATTGATGTGATGACCTTAGCTTTCACAACTATCATATTATCTATGTGGTGGATAATCCATTCATCTTATGGCAAACCTATTCAAATTTGTCACAATTCAATCCTACTTATTGGGTGGTTAAGTAATTAAAGGCTTGAAATGATTTTTTATTTTACTAGTTATAGGCTTGTGCATTGCATGGTTTTATGAAAAAGTTTATAAAATAAATGTATAAATAGTTATATATTTTAATAGATTTAATAAAGATAAAAGAAAAAATTATCAAGTGTAAATAATTATCTCACTAAAATAAGGGGTAAGATTTCTTCCTAAAACTAAATGAAATTGATAATTCCAAATTGAATTTTAAATTGATAATTATTTTTAAAAAAACGTATTAAACAATTGATAAATCTAAAATTAATATAATCTTGATAATATTATAAATTAAAATTAAAGTTGATAATTCAAGAATACACGTGTAGAACATCTTGATAATTTGATGTAACATAAAAATCAAATAATAAAATTGTTAAAATTAATCTATTAATTCTAACCATATTTAATCATTAATTCTAAGACCCTAACCCTAAGCATATAAATTAGATCAAAGCTAAGAAAATTAGTTTAAATGAAAGGCAACCAATACACAAAACCTAATCAATTTAATAAACAAAATACAAAAACAAAGAAGGAGCCTTTAGAAACTTGACAATTTTTTCGAATGTTTTGAATTCATTAATTAAAATCACATGAAGACAAAAAACCAATAATAACACTAAAGAAAATAAACAAAATGAAAATAATAATAATAATAAAAGAAGAAAGAATGCATACCTGCATTGTCATGGATTTAGACATTCACATATTGAAATAAGCTTCACTCCAAAAAGGATATATAGGGTTATATATATTGGTAGAGTTCCATTTGAAATATAATTCATTTAAATCTATTGAAATTAAAGATATCTAATCAATGTGTTTGTTTGTATTCCATAAAAATTGAAATTAAAAAAAGGTCATATGAATAGAATGAAAAAAAAAAAAAAATTTTGATTCAACATAACGTAACATATAAAAAATTAAAAATTAAAAAAAAAAATATATTAAATGTCATTAACGTAAAAATTATCAAATTATTGGAGATATATACTGTTTCTTGGGATAGATTTATGTTAATCACCTCTTGAAAATTTTAGATTGTGCTTATCCCTTAATAATTAAGTTTTGTAGCTTGATATTCTGATAAAATAATATTAATTTAATAATATTAAAATTTTGAAGATTTAGATGATAAATATTATCTAAATTAAATTTTTGTATGTTAAATATTATCCCCTAATTTAAGAAATATATCCTAACAAATAAAAAAAATAATGCTAATTAGATGATAAATATTATCTAAATTAAATTTTTGTATGTTAAATATTATCCCTTAATTTAAGAAATATATCCTAACAAATAAAAAAATAATGCTAATCTAATTTTATTTAATGATAAGAATGAACTAGAGTCCTAGTAGTATACTATTCCTTTTTAGTTCTTTAAAAATCTAAAAATTTAATAAAAATTCTACAATTTGGTGAAACCACGTGGCGCAACCACGGCGTCTAAGCCCAATTTTTATATAATATAATATAATATAATATTATTTTTTATTTTGTGGTTAGCCTATTTTTTATGGTTTTCATTTTATAATGAGATGTATTTTTTTGCAACTTTCTTCTTGCTTTCATGCAATATTTTGCTAATATGGGTGATATATATTGCTTCTTAATTCTCTTTTAGAAATATGTGGTTAAATAATTAAATATACTATTTTTAACATTTTAAACTTTTGAGACAATCAGTAATTTAACATATTCTTATAACATTTGAATGCTGATGAAGTTATTTTCAATTATCTATGCAAACTTATTGCCAAAGTCTTACCCTTAATAACATGCTTGCAATTAAGAGTAGCTCAATTTTTGGCTATGATCTTCAAATTTCAATTATCTATGCAAACTTATTGCAACCCTTTTCTATTTTTTTATTTTTTTTATTTTGTCATTAACGTTCTTTCTATATAGATATAGAAGTGGCGTCCCATGATGCTTTAGGGTGGAATATGTTGTAGGAAAGCGCCTCCACATAGCACTATTGATTGTGAAAATATTATGACTCTAGAAAGATCTCCAAGAAATAAACAATAGGAACGAAGCAAACTCAAACTCAAAAAATAAATAAACACACACAAACAAAAGAAACACCAAGGTTTTATTCGGCTTTTGGCCTATATCCAAGGGCAATGACGAAGAAATTTCACTAATCAAATATGGAGATATACAAATTGGTGTGTCAATATTCTCACACACACCCAGTCTCCAATACACCCAATAACTCTCTCACAAATACTAGAGAACTCTCACTGAAAACTCTCTATTGCACTCTCTATTTCTCTCTATTTTACGCTCTTTTTCCCATCTCTACAATTGCCGCAACACCTCTCCTTATATAGAATATCAAGTCGGCAAAGATGAGTCCTTGTAGCAATAGAATTGTATTCCATGCAACTTCCTTACATAGACGTGCAAATACTAATCCAAGCAACTTTAAGTATAATACTTTGAGCACGTGAGGTCCAATACATCAATTCCAAATTGAATTGGATATCTAAGCCGGTTGGGAATTCAACATGCTATGAAAACTACTCCTAAAACAATTCGGAAGTAGTGTTGTACTTGAAATAGGAAATCAAGGCTTGCATGCCGCTCCAAAGCATTCATGGATTAGGATAAGTCAAGCCACCGACTTCACAGAATACTTGGTTGTCTGGTTGACTAATCAAAGGTTTGGATACATATTGTTGGCAGTTTGCTTCTTCTTTTTTGCGTTGGATGTGCCAGTCGGGTAAATTAACCTTGATCTTTATCTTTGATCATCATCATACAAAAACCACTCTGTCTTGGTGCCTAATTATTTAGATTTGCATGTCCAACTGCATTTTCATTTTATTTGGCTTTTTAATAAAGAACTAATAGAAATCATTGATATTAAAAACACAATGTTTAATCCATGCAATTATCTACTGCCACAACATTTTTTTAAAACATATAGCTATGGTGTTGTAACTCCAGATAGAATCTAAAATTCTAATTAATAACAACCACTTATAAATTATGTATTCTTCCCTCCTCTTTTTATGTCATTTCCAAGACTAAGTTTTAATTTGGTTTATATGATTCATTTTTTTTCATGAATGTTTATGTGATTCATTTGTTAATGATGGGTGTAGGAGGCAAAAATTTGTCAAGCCAATTATGAAATGCCACATTGAAATTTAGCGACAAAGTCCAAATTAATATGTCATTAAATTAATTAAATCAAATAATGACACATGTCATCCAAATTGATATTACATTGGCATATTGAAATTTGCCATATGTCATTTGGCCCACAAGATAAAAATAATTCGCTATTCAAAGTTTATGGATAATTATCTTTATTAAAATAAATAAATAAAATAAAGATAAATTTTCTATTCAAAATTGATGGATAATTATCTTTATTAAAATAAATAAATAAAATAGAGATAATTAATTATCTTTATTGATTATTATCTTTATCAAAATATGATCTTTATCAAAATAGATAAATAGAGATAATTATCTCTAAACAAAATTTGGGCCCATCAAGAGTTTACTACATATCTTCAAGCATATCAATTCAAAGGGGAGTTTATCCTCTGAAACTGCTATAAATAGAGGACATCCCCTCTCATTTTCACCACGAAGTTTTCCAAGAAGCCAAAACTCTGGAAAAATTTTGTCTCAAGAATCTTTGAAGAACTTGAAGAACATTCGAAAGACTTGAAAAATAACAGATATCTAACAAGCTCAAAGCCACTGCATTCATTGTAAAGACCGTTTGATCCGTCTTTCGCCCAAAGTGAGATTTCACGTTCGAGTCAAGACTCAAGATAGAAGATAAAATCAAAGGAGAATTCTTTTGTAAATGAATCAAAACAGAAACTGTACCTACTACTTGATTAATACAAAATTATATTTGTGAAACACTTTTTTTAGTTGTTTGATTTTCTGCAATTGAAAATTTTTGTGTTTACAATGAGTTATTTTACAAAATTCCTTTTTTTGATCATTGCTCTCTTTTTTTAATTAGTTTGCCTTCATTTC
This sequence comes from Quercus suber, assembly GCF_002906115.3. Taxonomy (NCBI): domain Eukaryota; kingdom Viridiplantae; phylum Streptophyta; class Magnoliopsida; order Fagales; family Fagaceae; genus Quercus; species Quercus suber. Next base: position 446,654 of record NW_027069599.1, on the reverse strand, counting down.
TATTAATCTTGCATATAATGGAAGATCACATACAATATCTACGTATCTATATTTTATATAATTATATGCTATATAATAAAATTGAGTCCTAAATGTCGCAATTGTGTTAGGTTGAAATTTAAGTTTCACAAGTTTTTCACCACGGGCTTTCAAGGAATGTATATTTCTCTCGCGGCTTAGGTTTAGGGTTGACTCTTCCCACGGCTAGGGTTTAGGGTTTTCTCTTCCCACGCGTGTAGAATTTCGTACCTAACCTGGTTTAGGTTTCTTGTTCCCTTCAACCTTTAGTGTTTGATAGGACAGTGGGGTTTGGTGGTCTGTATTGAGAGAGTTGGTTTGTTGTGGCTCTGGTTTTGTTTTATCCATGGCTGGTCTGGAAGAGTTGTGGTCACGGTTTTCTTTAACAGAGGATGAAGAGGGCGGGGCAGAGGTGGCTTATCAGAAGGAGGTAGTAATCCACCATTTGGCTGGTAAGTTTTTTACTAAGCACACTCTGAATGTAGATGTGATGGCTCGCACATTTAAGCCGCTGTGGAAACCTGCTAGTGAACTTAAGATCCAAGATATCAGAGAGAGTAATCTGCTGTTTGAGTTTGAAGATGTTCTTGATCTTGAGAGGGTGCTGGAATATGAGCCATGGTCATTCGACAAGAGTTTGGTGGTTTTCAAAAAGGTTTCCGATGTTGAGTCTATCCCTTTCTTAGAGTTTGATCGTGTCACGTTTTGGGTGCAAATCCATAACGTGCCTGAGAAAAGCTTGAATCATGAAACCGGTGAAGCCATTGGTAAAATGATAGGCTTAGTGATCCAGGTGGCCGATGCAAAGGATGATGGAGTTGGTGGAGAGTTTTTGCGAGTCCGAGTTGCGGTCGATATTACTAAACCTCTTCCACGTTGCTGTAAGTTATGGGCTGAGGGAAAACATATTGGCTAGGTCGGTATTCGCTATGAACGTTTACCAAACTTTTGCTATTGGTGTGGACGGGTTTCGCACAGAGAGAGGGATTGTGAGGTGTGGTTGAGAGGGAAAGGTAACTTGAAAAGAGAGGATTAACAATACGGCGAGTGGATGAGGGCTGAACAGGTTCAATTGACGCGGAAGTCAGTTGCTGTGATCTCAGGTAGCTCTTGCAGTCAAGCGCCTTGGGGCAGAAAATTTAAGTCTTCATGAGGCAATAGCAACGAACAATCTGTAGATAATTTTTCAGCCTCCTCTGAACATGGTTCCAAGGGTGGTGCGGCTTCTACCATGAAAGTGGATTAGCAAAAAATTGAGAAGGGGGCTCCTATGTTAGGTAGCAAGGGTTGTCCAAGGGGTAATGCTCAGGGAGGCAGTGATGGGAACGAAGGCTACAGTGTGTGCTATCCATCACGGATTGAACGAGGTGTGGTGGGCTTGACATTAAAAGAAGGAGAGAATGGTGGTAACAGTTTTGCTAGTGGGTTGAAGCTTCGGTCAGGTCCACTAGAGAATTGTACTAATCAAAGTGCTGTGAAGTCTGTCCCTCTAAGAACCTGGAAAAAAATTGCACGTCGAAGTCAACAGTCCGATGTAGACAAGTAGCCAAGTAGTTTCGAGCGTCGCCCTGTGATAGATCTTGATGAAGTCACTTTGAATAAAAGGCAGTGTATGGAGTTTTCCTACTCCAAAAATAAGGAGAATTTTGAGGTGGTGGCTGGTTCCCAGCACCACCGAGCATAATGAGTTGCCTAAGTTGGAACTGTCATGGGTTTGTGAACCCACAGACAGATGATAAACTAGTTGATTTAGTTGGTAACAAAGATCCCAAGTTAGTTTTCTTAATGGAGACTAAGGTTGAGAAGGTAGTTTTGGAGCGAGTTGGAAGAAAAATTCAGAAAACAAATATTTTTGTGGTTCCTCGGCATAATATTGGAGGTGGGCTAGCTCTGTTTTGGCCAAATGATACAAACATGGATGTTCAGTCTTATTCTAACCATCATATCAATGCTATCATTGACCATGGAGTTGATGACGCCTGGCGGTTAATGGGTTTTTAAGGTGACCCTGATACCACCAGCTGGGAAGACTCCTGGTCCGTCCTTAAGGCTCTTTGTTCTCGGATTTCCCTTCCTTGGATTTGCATAGGTGACTTTAATGAAATTCTGTTGGCTGAGGAAAAGCAAGGGTGGCTTGATAGACCGGAACGGCAAATGCAAGGGTTCCGGGATGCTCTTGATTTTTGTGGTTTAAAGGATTTGGGATTCAATGGGTTTCCTTTCACTTGGAGTAATAGACGACCTAGGGTGCAAAATGTGTGGATTCGATTAGATAGAGGGGTGGCAACCATAGACTGGATCCTCAAGTTCCCAACCTCTCGCATTCATCACTTGGATGCTTTTCATTCAGATCATAAACCCCTTTTTCTGTGTTCAGATTCAGAGCTTAAACGTTTCTACCGTAAGGGTCGTCCCTTTCGTTTTGAGGCTATGTGGTTGAAAGATAATTCTTGTGAAGGTGTGGTTAAAAATGCATGGGGAGATGACTCAGTGGGGGGTTCGGCTTGGAGTTTTAATAAAAAGATTTATGCTTGCCAAGACAACCTTAGAGAGTGGAACCGTAAGTCCTTTAGCCATGTTCGTAATTTGCTGCAAAGGAAATTGGCTAACCTAAAATCCTTAGAGGAATCTGATGGTTATAGGCAGCAACCTATTCAGCTTCAAGCTCTTAGAGTGGAAATTCAACAACTAAAAACCAAGGAGGAGGTGATGTGAAAGCAAAGATCTAGGAATGCTTGGCTGAAAGAAGGTGATAGCAACACTAAATATTTCCATTGCCGAGCTAACCAATGGAATAGATGAAACCACATTTTGGGGTTTGGATTGAAGAAGAGGTAGCAATGAGTAAGGTGGTTGAGAGGTATTTTGAGGGCATTTTTACTTCCTCAAATCCTTCGGGTTTTGAGGGAATTCTTAATGGTGTTCTTCACATTGTCACAGCAAAAGATAATATGGGAGTTGCCAGTGATTTTCATGCAGATGAGGTGTTTCAAGCTCTCAAACAGATGGCCCCACTCACAGCTCCGGGTCCTGATGGTATGTCACCTATATTTTATAAATCTTTTTGGCATATTGTGGGTAAAGATGTCACAGAGGTTGTGCTTAATGCTTTGAATTCAAGTATCATTCCCGACTCTCTAAATACCACATATATTGCTCTTATCCCTAAAATTAAAGATCCGAAAAAGGTGGCTGACTTTAGACCTATAAGTCTTTGTAATGTTATGTATAAACTTATTGCTAAAGTGGTTACTAACCGTTTGAAGAAGTTTTTGATCCAAACTATTCAAGATTCCCAGAGTGCTTTCTTGTCAGGACGTCTCATCTCTGATAATATCCTTGTAGCTTTTGAAACCTTGCATTATCTCAAAAGAAAGACAATCGGTAAATTGGGATATATGGCTCTCAAGCTTGATATGAGCAAAGCCTACGACCAAGTTGAATGGGAATTCTTGGAGAAAATTATGCATCACCTGGGGCTCGATGAAAAGATGATCCGAATTATTATGTCATGCATGAAAACGGTCTCCTACTCGGTTCTTTTAAATGGGCAGCCTATGGGTAACATCAAACCTTCAAGAGGTTTACGCCAGGGTGATCCATTACCCCCCTATTTATTCTTATTATGTGCCTTGGGTTTACAGAGTTTACTCCAAAAAGCTGAAGCTAATGATGATATTAGAGGTGTGGCAATTTGTAAAAATGGGCCTCGGGTTTCCCATTTATTTTTTGCAGATGATAGTGTGCTTTTTTGCCGTGCTACGGAAGCTGAATGTCAAAGAATATTGGATGTATTGGCTGTCTAGAAGAGGGGTTCGGGGCAAAAAATTAACTGAGAGAAAACCAATATTTTTTTAGCTCAAATACTCAAGCCCAAGTGAAGTTTCGAATCCAAGCTCTATTGGGTGTTCCGGCTATTCGTCAGTATGAGAAATACTTGGGGTTGCCAGCTCTTGTTGGTCGGGCTAAGAAACAAAGCTTTGTCTACATCAAGGAAAGAGTTTGGAAGAAGTTACAGGGTTGGAAGGAACAACTCCTATCTCAAACTGGAAGGGAAGTTCTTATAAAGGCAGTGATCCAGGCCATTCCTACCTATACCATGAGTTGTTTCAAGCTCCCTAAAGGCTTGATAAAAGATTTGGAGGTTTTAACTCGTAAGTTTTGGTGGGGATATGGGGATGGTAGTAGAAAGGTTCCTTGGGTCCATTGGAAGAAATTTTGTCAAGATAAGGACATGGGTGGCATGGGGTTTAAGGAGATAGAAAAATTCAATGATGCGTTGTTGGCCAAGCAAGTATGGAGGATGATAAATAACCCCAATTCTCTTTGTTATCGGGTATTTCAAGTAAGATTTTTCCCTACTTGCTCAATCTTGGAGGCGAGGGATTCGAACACGGGGTCATATGCTTGGAAAAGTATCCTTAGTGCAAAAGATGTGATTCGGAAGGGGATGGTGTGGCGCATAGGGAATGGGCAGAGCATTCGAATTAAGGAGGATAGGTGGTTGCCGGGTAGCCCCATGAGTCCCATTATCTCCCCTTTACCCACTGTTGCAACTGAGAAAAAGGTTCAAACTCTAATAAATCTGGAGTTGGGAGTGTGGAGAGCTGACTGTGTCAATCAACTCTTCTTGCCACAAGAAGCAGCTGCCATATTGAGTATTCCTCTGAGTCGTCGTTGTCCTCCAGACAAAATTGCATGGGGCTGTACTCCTTCAGGTGTTTTTAGTACAAGTAGTGCTTATAAACTCCTAGCCTCTAGGGTGGAAGACAGCCAAGCAGAAACTTCAAACCGATCTGCTCAGAAACAGTTTTGGAAGGCAATATGGGGGCTTCGAGTTCCTAACAAGTTTAAGCATTTCATCTGGCGGACGTGTAATAACGCTCTTCCTACTATGAGTAATATGTTCCGGAGAAATATCACACCATCTGATCAGTGTGAGCTTTGCAACCTTTACCCCGAAGACACGTTGCATGCTATCTAGTTATGCAGAGAAGTGGAGACCGTTTGGAGCTCATCCCATTGCTTTAATCAAGCCAATCTCCCCCGACCCCAAAGTTTTAGCGACTTACTCTCCCTTTTTTTGCAGGTCACAGATGACTATAGAAAGCAAGTGTTTTCCATTGCAACGTCACTGTTGTGGAACCGACGAAATGCCATTCACTTCGGTTAACCTGTGCAAGCTACGGACCAGATTCTATCTACAGCAGGAAATTTGCTGCAAGATTTCCTGGCAACCTAGCAGATTGAACCGGTCATCCCATCACCTCCTACATTGCAACACTGGACCAAACCTAACTTACACTACCATAAAGTCAACTTCGACGCTGCAGTGTTCAGGGAGGCGCATTTGGCTGGTATTGGTGTCGTTATTCGAGACTGGAGAGGCGAGTTTGTTGCTGCATTATCTTCCCCAATGTTGCTGACTCACTTGGTTGCTGAAATGGAAGCTCTAGCGTGCCGGAAAGCTGTTGAATTTGCTATAGAAATTGGAGTTCAGAGACTAATTTTTAAAGGGGACTCAGCTATGGTTATCAATGCTTTAAACCAAAACAATGCTGGTCTTTCATCCTACAGTGTCGTCATAGAAGACATCCGCAATCAAGCTTTGGTTTTTGAGTCACGTGTATTTGCCCATACTAATTGAGTTTGTAATTGTGTGGCTAATGCTATTGCAAAAAAAGTAAAAGCTTTTAGGAGTGCTCAGGTCTGGTTGAACTGCCCACCTAATGACATAGAGTACTTGCTTATGTTTGATGTTCACTGAACTGTTGTTTTTATTCTATTCAATAATAGCCCAGTTTTATAGGCTGGTTTCTCAACAAAAAAAAAAGAAAAAAAGAAATTATGCCTAATTAAATGTCACATGTATATATACTGCTTTTAATAATTTTATTAACAATCTTTTAATACACGACTTTCATTCAATCTAGGTTAAAATTTAGTTTGTTTCTCAATAAAATTATATATTACTAGTCCCATCATGAGATTTTTTTTTTTTTTTTTTGGGTTTATTGTCATTATTTTTCTTTTCTTTTCTTTTTTTAAAAAAATTTGAATACTTTTTTTTTTTTGGATAAGTTTATTTTAAAGATATGGATTAGTAGAAAAATGGTATTTTAAATGGAGTTAAAAATATATTTGTACCGGGTTATTCTCAAGTTTTTTCCCTGTTAAACATAAGATTTATAGGTATTTTTGAACCAAAAAACTAGTTCAAAGAGAGGAATTCTCTTATAAATAGTATTTCTGAATCATATAAAAGTTCACTTCAAAGAGAAAAATCCTCTTATAAATAGTATAAATGTAAATTCAAAACCAAAATCATACTATACACAGACCTCCAAGTAAAATATATTTCTGTTAGAAGATGTAACATGATTCATACATGGTTCATTTTTAATACTAATTATTAAATCTTGATATTTATTTTAGTTATTTAATATTATAAATAATAAATAGTACTACTTATTAAATCTCTACATTTATTTAATATTATAAATAATAAATAAATACACAACTGATTAAGATTTTAAATTGGAACAGTTATGTGATCACTCTCTGACTTCTTGATGGAATGAACCCCAAAAAAAAAATTAAAACATAAAACACAAAGGGACCCCAAACAATATTTTGAGCGGACATATAATTTCCATCAAAGGGATTTATCAAGCTATTCATAGGTATAAGAATACTCCCTTAAGAATCAATTTGTAACTGAGTATTTTCTTCATAGTTTCTGAAAAATCATAACTGTAGTTATGTTCTAACTTTTCCCAAAATTAAAAATCTCTATATAAATCTCAAAAGATCTTGATGCATTTTTAGGTTTGTAATATTTAATTTAAACCTTAAAATTGACCCAAATACTTTCATTCTAGGGATAATTACAACCAAAAAAAAAAAATTGGTTTGAGGTTTGGAAAATATACTTTCATTTTCCTAGGTTTATAATTAACTAGTTTCCTCCTCAAATATACATGATTTCTTACACTTATATTATTTTGTTAACCATATAATAACAGATTGTTAGTCTCTTCAGTGGTTAGGTAATGGTAGCTACCATTACCTAACCACTGAGTTATTAAAATCCCAAATTACCCTTAAGCAGTTTATAAAAAAAAAAAATTATTACGAAGAAACTACATCTCAAAATTTTTTTTTCTTTTTTTTTTTGAGAAAAAACTACATCTCAATTAAGTTGATTGTGGTGCTATTTTTACTCACTTGCTAATTAGTTAAGTAATAAGATTTTTTTTTTTTTTTAAATATGAGTGATTATGACGATGATGATAATTTAAGTGCCTTTGGATCATCATCTTCATAATTGACATGTAAAATTAGGTGCCTTTACATTGAAATTAAATTTTATACTTAATATAAAGAAAACACAACAAATAAATAACCCACTGGCAATTTTTTTTTTTTTTAATTGTTTAACAAATAATCATTGGTTATTTGTGAGATTGAAGAAAATAAAGAGAGGGAGAGAGGAATAATGTGAGGAAAGTGAACCTGAGATAAGACTTGAACTTTTCTTTTTCTAATGAATCCCTATGTGGGTATTTAAGTCATTTTATTTTGAAGCTACAATTTATTGTAATTTCTTCTACGTAATAATTTTGACAAGGTTAAAACTATCTATAAAAGAATAGAATGAGCAAAGTATATTTCAAAAAATTATGGGAAGGTTTTTATAATTCTCCATAAAACCTATCGTTTTCCTAATTTGATTCTATCATTTTTTTATATTTTTTTATTAGGGTATTTCTCACTTTAAGAGTATTCACACCAATTCATGTAAAATAACATAAAATCCAAAAATCATTGACAATAAATTATAACTAATTGATTACACAAAATAAGATTTTGCTATGGTGTTTGTGCAAACATACAAGTCACTTGCAACTTATGAAAAATGATTTTTTATTGTTTCTTTGCATTCCCCGAAGGTGAAAAAAAATGAGTAGATGACGGTTATTTTGTGTGAAAAAAGATTAATAATTTAAAAAATCAAGAAATTTTAATATTTTAATAAACTAGTGTATAGAAGAGATAATCAAATGTATGTGTTTTGAAAATGATTAGCTAAGATTTTTTTCAAAAAAAGTGAATTATTATTTTTAAATAGACAATAATTTTTGAATTAACTAATATGAATGCTCAATAGTAACCAAAAATTATAATATAAATATAAATAATTATATATGTAAAGTGATTTGTGTAATCTTCATCACAAGGAGCATACTTTCGCCAACTATATTTAGCAGACATGCACAAAATTACATTTAATCTTTTTTCTTTTTCTTTTTTTGAGAAGGATTATAGTGAATCTGGTATACTTTCGCCAATATCATATAAAGGGTTGAAAGTTAGATTTTTTTTCTTGAGCTAGATATAATAAATTAACAAGAAATTGACTTGCAGTTTGAGTATAGTGACATTCCAGGTATCCAAAGAAATATGTACAGCATAAGACATATTATATTTCTTTGAATCAAACACCACCTACATCTTCAGATTTGGCTCACGAACTATTTGACAGATAAAACTTTAATATTATTTTTTCCTTAATTCAATGTTGATCTAAATGATGGTAAATGTAGAAATGGCCATCTCACTAGATCAGGGAGGGAACCACCATTGGACTAGTGGGCAATGCCGCCCTAATTTTATTTTTTAAATATTATTATATATATATATATATGTGTGTACTAATTTTAACAATTTTGTTATATAAAATTACATTTTCTTTCCCTTTAACAATATCATTGATTCTTTTAAGAGTAATGTTCTCACAAACTTTTTTATAACATTTTTACAAACAATTTCAGTAGCAAATTCTTATTAGTTCGCATATTGGCACACCACTCATATCATTTTTTTACTTACTAGTAACCACTTATCACATCAGTAATTTTTTTTTTTTTTTAAAAAAAACTTATAACTCTAGCATTTTCCTCATTTTAGTGACCATAAAAAAATTATAAATCTAAAATTTAAAACAAAATATAAAAGCCAAAAAAATAAAAAAAAAAAAATTTTGTTCTTACCCAAAAAAAAAAAAAAAACCTCAGCAACTAAATAGCAGAATCAAAGGTTGAAACTACCGTACACAGTTAATAATAGTAAATTCATCCCTTACCTTATGGCTTGTTTGGAAGTTTAGAGAGGGAGGAGAGTAGAGGGGAGTAGAGGGGAGGGGAATAGTGGAGAGGTGAGTAGAGGAGAATAATTCTCCTCCACTTTGTTTGGATGTTTTTAAAATTAGTAAGAGGGAATGGAGTAATTAGCCCTTCCCCTTGTGTAATTTTGTTAATATAATAGGGGTAAATTAGGTAATTTACTTGGTCAATAGTTTATGTACTCTACTCCCCCTCCAAATCTCTCCAATTTGGGGAAATTAAAAATGGGGGGTTAGAGGGAGTTGAAACCCCTCCAAATCCCTCCATACCCCTCTCCCTCATTCCTTAAAAAACTTCCAAACAAGGTAATTGGATTACTCTCCCTTCCTCTACTCTACTCCCCCTCTATTTTTAAACATCCAAACAGGCTATTAAAGTTTTAACTCTATCCCTGGGTACAAACAAACACTGTCCCACAAAATATGTGGTGCTACTATGAATGAAATAAGTGTCATTGTCAAGCAGAGACACGATGCAAGATCCACTACGGAGTTAGAATAAGTTGATGATATTATCCAATTAAGAATCGTTGGACCTTCAATCAATATTTTGGTCTATGCAGCAATCTTGTGAGAGTTAAGATTTTTGATGGGACGTCTACTTCGGATTGGCGAATAAGATCATTAAAGATATGATAGATTTTTTTTTTTTTTTGAGAAAGAAGATACGATAGATTAATTGCAGTGATTATCATCAAAGTGCCTTGTCGGCAATCCCTTAATTCGCTTGGATAAATATCTTCTACGGGTTACACCACTAATTAATATGCATTGTCTCATATTCTAAGGAGATGTATATAATTATCTAATGAGATATTTTCTCCTTTGCTTGAATTTTTTTTTTTTTAATAAAGAAAGTTGATGTTTTTATATACATTTTCAAAAGGAAATAAAATATCAAATATTCTATTATACTTTTTTTTTTTCTCTTTTTATCAGAGAGTTATAAACTTTATTCTAGGAGAAATAGAAAGTACATAAAACATGAATTCTTCACCATACAAGTAAAATAATTATCGATGTTAAAAACATGTTTTATTAACAAATGTGCTGGATTGTTTCCTTGATGCACCACATGTGAAATTCCAAAATTTAAGCTAGATACTATAATCGAGTGCTGCTTGGATGATAGTCTTAATAGAGGTAGGAGGAGGGAGTTTCCCAGATAGAGAATTAACCTCTGCTGGCTAAGAGTCCCCCTCAAGAATAAGATCCTTGATGCCTGCATCCACTGCAAACAAAATGCCTTATTCAAAGGCATTGGCTTCAAATCCCATTGCACCCAAAGGCACTGAGACTTTCTTACTCAAAGTAGCAACCACGTGCCCTTGAATATCTCGAATAATAACGCCAAAACCTGCTTCTTTTTGTTGAGACTTGAGAGAACACTGCTTCATCTATGTTAGCTTTGTAAATTAAAACAGCCTTCTGAATCAGTGTTCGAGTCGCGATGTTAACTGCTTTGAATTCTGCGATATATTGGGGATTTGGGATGCCCACACTGCTGCACCGCCTTTGCCACTGATTCTTTAAGTTAACCCAAGCTAGCTACTGTGATCGTTTTTTCCGAAGTTTCTTTACAACAGTGCCTGTCCTCAACCAAATTCCATACCACATCCAGAAAATCTACAAATGGAGCCCCACCCTGTGCTTGGAAAATATCTGTAAGGCCATGGCCCCCCCAAAATTTTTTAAAAACTTCATAATGTATGCATATTTTGCAATTGTTTAAAATATTAGACCTTAAAATCAATATTTGGCCCCTCCAAAAATAAGAGCTGGCCCCTGCAAAAAAGAATTGAACAACTAATTGTTGGGTTCCAAAAAATAGTTGTTAAGAACAACAAACTATCCACCTTGTAACATAAATAGTTGTTACTTTCAAATTTTAGTTTTTTCCTCGCTTAATTGGTAAGTTTTGATGAGGAGGCAAAAATGTCCCTCAAAAGCTCGTCCACAATGCTCGTCCAAGCCATGGGGAGGTCGTCTACAAAACTTCAACACGAAGGGGATTCACGTCTTTACCTCCTTCATTCTGGGGAACAAGGACGAGGCATTGTGAAAAAGGCCCGTCCGTCCGTAAGGATGGACGAGCCATCATCATAATGGCATCTCGTCTTTGCCAGAGGTAGAACAGACAGGGTGAAAGGTTGCATCTACTCTCAATGAGTGCAATATTCCAGCAACCGTTCCGCAATAAATAATCAGTTATAGCAGTTGCGAGCGGTTACTCTCAAAACCCGCAACAACTGGAGAAGTTACAAGGTAACCGTTTTTGCCGAACACTATATAAAGGGCACATCGGCAGAGAGGCGAGGTATGAAAAATTCTCCCAAAGAAAAAGAAACATTTTCTGAGTTGCGCTTTCTTTAGACGACTAGTGACAATATTAACTTTGCCATCGGAGGACCCTGGGCCGGCACCCACCGGTCTCCTCTGATCTAATTTTGTTTTACAGGATTCTCTCCAAGATCAAGACCCGGGAATCTTCAGCCCACTGATTTCTGTAAGCATATCAAGTTTTGTTTGTTGAGTTCAGATAATAAGTTTTTAATAAAATAAATTTCTCTTAGAGTTATTTTATTTGAGACAGTCTTTTTGTTGTTTTTGTTAAGTTTCAAATTGTTTGTCAATACTTAATTAGTTAGTCACAAAGCATCAAATGAAAAAAAAAAACTACACTAAGGATATGTAATGTTAGGGAGTGACAATACTTAAAAAACAATTTTCTCTTGGACGCACACACACATATAATTTTTATATTTAATTTTCAATTTGGGACTAAGTCTTTTATTGTTATTGTTGTTGTTAAGTTTCCAATTGTTTTTCAATGCTTGATCTAGACTAAACATGTTGAATGAAAAAAAAAAGTAGAGGGTAATTTAATGTTAGGGGGTAAAAATGTAGTTGTGTAAATGTATGTATGAATATGTAATTTGGCTCCCCCAAACTAAAAATCCTGGCTATGCCCCTGTCTGTTAGAGCCCATGTATCTTTTGCATGAGAACAATCCCAGAAGATATGATCCTTTTTTTTTTTTTTAATTATAAAATAAGGGGGAAAGCTCACTTATTTAACGAGTCAACATCATATGTACCAAGATAAATATTAAATTTGGAGCAAAATTTGTTACTTTCATATAAATAAATAAATTACTAATAATTTCTTCCACGTACAAGTTTTCATTTCATCATTAAGGCTTTTACATTATTAAGGTTATAACTGATAGTTCAATGGTAATAGCATTCTTGTGAGAGGGAGAGAGAGACCCATTTTATTCCATCACACGGGAAAAATAGGAAATGGTGTTTTGGTATAGTAAAATAGGCTCATTACAAAATAGATTCATTTAAAATTTATAATAGGGTAAGTAAAGTATTATAAAATGTTTTTAAAAAATCACTAATTTTATTCCATCTTTTATTTTTCCTTTTTGTCATTCTCCTTGTCTGTTATGCGAAGCGTTGAGGCACAACTTCTTGGGATTGAACCTAAACCCTCTTTTAGTGGGAAAGTTGAGAATGTTACTTGAAGCCTTGAACTAGGAGACTTGTAAGTCTATTCGACCTTTGACATTGTAAGATGTTTTGACACGGGAAAAGTAGTAAAGGATGTTTTGGCATATTGAAGTTGGATCATTACCAAATTAGGGATGGCAGTGGAATAAAGTGGAGTCGGATTACAGGTGTTCCATCTCGCAGGATTGTCGCCTAGTTTTACTTGCATGTCAATTTAAGCTATCCCATCTCTACTCCACGGGCCCATCTCCTTCCACATTTGTTATAATAATCTAAAATTATACTTTAAAAAATTACAATTAAATTAATCTCATCAAATAAAACTAATTTTTACTAAAAAAACTCAATAATATAAACCAAAGTATTTAAAAAGACATTAAAAAAAAAGTCTTAATATCCAAACATTTTAACACTTAATAATATAAGTGAGGATTGGGTATTTGAAAATATAAATAGAATGAAGGACATTTTTGTAAATATATGCAAGGCGAGGTTGGTGAGGCAACCTAAATCCATACTTATCTTGTCTCAGGTGCAAAAAAATTTAGGATAAAGTTTTTCTCCAAGTTAGTTTGAAGAAAAATCTCTCAAAATAAATAAATTAAAATTTGTAGGGTTAAATTAAATTTTAAGTAAAATTAGAAAATATAATTTGTCATTTATTAGCCTATTTTTTCTCTCAGCAAAAATGCAAAAGAAACTAACAATTAACAAAACGGCAAACGCGCACGCATATTAATATTTCGTTTCGATGGAAGCGGGAAGTCTCCTCCGTAGTCACATTCCATCGAACCCTCCCAAACGCCCAATACGTCGCCGTATTGGCTCCTCTTTCCCGCGCTTCTTCTTCATTTCTAGGGCTTCCTCTTCTTCTTCTTCAAAGTCAGAGCGAGGTTACAGAGGACCAAAGCCAAAGAGGGATTGGGTTGCCGATTGGGTCTCCAACAACGACGACGTCGTTCGGAGCTTGCCGATTTACGTCGGAGGAGTCTCGCTCTTGGCAGTTCTGTTAAACCGCACCGTTTCGGGCATTGCTCCTGTTGCTGATGCTAGCAGGTAATTGCTCTCAGTCTCAGATATCAAATTTTTGAAAAAAAATTTCAGCATTCATTGAATTTGTGCTGGCTTGTTGTTATGAACATTTTCTTAGGCATTGTTTAGGTCTAGTAGTTATTTGCTTGATTCTCTAGCTGAATTTTCTTTTAATTGAATCACTTGATTGAATTGCTGTGTTAACGTGGTTGTGCATGTGCTATGGAATGTCGATTTAATTTAATATAGGTTTATTTGTGTGATAATAGCCTGGATTGTTTGGATTGGATTAGCTCATATGAGTTTGTATTGTGCGAACATGTGTTGAGTAACATAGCAGACGTGTACGAATAGTCGAATTGTAACTTGATTAGTCCTTTGTGGGATAAGCGCAAATATGACTAGTGCTTTTCTCGGATCGTGACAATTTGGCATTATGAATTTCTTTTATTGAGAAATTGGTTAGTGCCATTTGCAATTTATTTGCTCGTGTGTGTTGTGCTGGCATGCTTTCATATTTTCTAGATGGAGATCGCAAGTGGTGGATAGCTTGTTTTTGGATCTTCGTTGGGGCATCAAACAAACCAGAATGTGTGCTTATCGTAGCATTCAGCTTGTGCTTGCTGCTTCTTTTGCTTCATGAAAAGATGTATTTGTGTGATTTCTTTGAATAATGAATTGCTTATGTTAATATTTACAAACTAGCTTTTATGATTCTAAGGTTCAATACAATGTTTGGTGGTTGTACTTTCCATAAAAACATCCTAGAGCTGTTGGATATCTTTGTACTGTTCGCAGGTAATGCCTTCTTGATGAGTTTGTGCGTTTGCACGTGACTCTATGTCGCCATTATAGTGTTCAGTTTCATAGCATGTTTAGTGTGTACCTTTCAGAAACTTGCTTTGCATTAACTAGGATTCTAGTATGTTCCAATTCAAGATAGAGAACTCGTAAAAAAATGAATAATTTTACACTAGCTCTCTCAACCTACCCCAATGCTCCTTTTAGGCTTGGGATCAACTGTGTACAAAAATTTAAGTCAATGCTTGCCGCTTCATTTGCTTCATGAAGAGATGTATTTGTGTTCACTGATCAAAAAGAGTGATCCATGTTAATAGTTACAAGCAAGCATGATTATCCTCAAAGTCAATACAATCTTTGGTGGTTTTGCTTTTCACAAAAACGCCTTATAGCTGCGGGAACACTTGGGATTTCTCTGTTCAGTTTGCGGGTAATGCCTTCTAGTTAAGTCTGTGTGTGCACATGCATGTGACTCTGTGTAGTGGGCATAAAGTTGGGTTACATAGCACGCTTGTGGCTAACAAAGATTCAAAGCCCTGACACATTCAGAATTGAAATCAAGCTGGGACATATTGCTTCTTCTTTGTTGAAGAAGACTATACGTCAAATAAATTATGCTTTTTTTACTTTTATAGAAGATAGAACTTCCTCAAAGTTTTCTTGCTCTGATTTGCTGTCTTACATTTTTCTCAAGCATGTTTAGACTAAAATCTAATCATTTTCTTTATTATTATGTCCTCATATTCACGTGAGATTTATTATGCAGTTCACAGTCAAGATCTGATCTTTTGACGCTTGGTTTGGCAGTCACTAACATCCTAACTGGTCTGGTATGGCTGTCAATCCGACCAAAATCTATATCTGTGGTGAGGGCTTCACACCTGCTTTTCAACCCCAATTTCTCTCTCATTTAGCTGATTGGCTTACTAGATCTAATTTTCAATCGATTATATCAGAGTTTGCTTTTAATAGTTTTGTTCTGATTTCAGGTAAGTCCTCAAGGGGTTGAATGTCAGAGAATATGTTCTAATCTCCCTGATTCTGTGGTTTCTGAGTTACTGTGGTAATACACATTATTTCACGTTTTCTACAATGTTCAAGGACAATATTTATTCTCTAATAATCTGCTTTATCATTTTTTTTACTCTATTGGTTTGTACTCACTTGTAAAATTCATAACCATTTTTTGTTACAGAATAACGGCTACTTTTCTTTTATATCATCTTATCAACTGAAAGAAGACAACAGATATCATACAGCCAATTTTGTTCTCTATAGTGCTAATTTTCAAAAGATAGGGACTTAAAATGCGAATTGGATGTCTCACTTGTGATATTTTAATTAAAAGCCACTAGCCCCAATTCCCTGTGTCTTTCAAATAATGGCATGGTTTCGTAATGAATAAAGAGATATTAAATAGTGAGCCAATCTACAGGATAATAATGTCTTGCTGATATCAAAGAAAAGTTCTTGTGATTTGTAGGTAGAGAAACAATTCAGCCTGTTTAATATGTGCTTTTTCATTGCTTATTCCACAGGGTATGGGAGTCTTTGTCAAATGTGACGTGCTGCAGGTCTCTAATTGTTGTTTATGACAGCCGTGTTATCCTTCAAATTGGTTGTGCAGCCAAATCTTCATTTGGTGATGGTGAAGCTGTGGCTGTGGATGCCAATAAACTAATGCAAGGATCACTCTGTCAGGGTGTTATAAAAGCTGGAGCTCGTAAGTTATTAACTTCATATTATTCATTGGAGGTTTCAAGTATTTAGAACGTGATATAATTATCGCAAGATGTCCACCAAAACATATGATCTTAAAACCACCCATTTGCACATAATTTTGCAGAGAGCTACTTGGCCAACCTATCTCTTTATCCTGGGAAGTCTGAGCTGCCATTTCTGCCTTCAAATACACAGGTATCCCGCATGTACTCAGGTTGATTGTGCTGTGCAACCACAAGGTTTAGAAAGGTTCATTTCAAAGGTTCACTATTACAAGTCTCACTTTGCTAGGCAGTAATTCTGCAACCACTTGGAGAGAAAGGAATTGCAATAATTGGTGGTGACACAATCAGGGGTTTCACGAGTTCTGACCAGGTGTTTCTCTGTTAGCTTGCAAATTTTAACCTCCGTGTATCTGTTTGTCATAAGATACTTGGCATGACAAATCACAAGTGTTTTTATCATTCCATTCCTTTAGACTTTTGACTAAAAATATTCTCAATAAAAAATTGAGGTGGCCCTGACATTCCTCTTACCATAAAGCCTTGATGTTCATATTCGTATTATGAGCTATCACTTGGCTGAAACCAAGTGATCTTGGGGTCTTTATCAAACTTTTTTTCTAGCACTTCCATATTTTGGTCACTTTTGCATGCTTGTCTGCACGGTGACACATCATTGTGATCTATATAGGCTCTATCCCTTTTTCAAGCGTGGCAAGGCCATTCATACTTGTAATTTTTTTAATCTTAAATCATTTTCAGTCCTTTTGATAGAGGAGACTTGAATCAACAAGCCAATGGAACCTGCTTTTTGTCTTTCATAAATGTGATTATGCATGTTGCTAATCTTTTCTGAAAAAGAACTTTGGAATCAGATAACTTCATTACGCCAGTTGATCAAACTTGTTAACACACTGGAATCAATTTTGTGAACAGGATTTTATTTTTTACTATTATTATTTTTATTTTGTCTTTGGTAGTGATTGGAGTAAATATTTATATGATGACAGTCATGGATTACGTTAATTGGAGAGAAGCTGGATGCTACGCTTGCAAAGAACTTGAATAGCCTCCCATTGGCCGTCCAAGATTGACTTTGAAAGAACTACCGAGTTAAAGCTTATCAAAATATCATGTGCGTATAACATTTGTGTGGCCTTTTAAGCAAGGTAATTTTTCGTTCTTGTTTTGCTGCATTTAAGCAAATTTTGTTGTTGATGTTTCAATTGATTACTTTAAGAAAGGGGGTGCAAAGTTTGATGCGGTGCATCTTGTCCTGTACTTTCATGAGATAGTTTTTCCTGTGATTATGAATTTCTGCTTGGGCAAACACAAAAACTTAGAAGATAAAAACCAAAATGAAGAAGATTAACCCGGTATTTTTCTTCTATGAAAAGACCTCTTTGATATCAAAATTTTAAATTCCATTATAAATTAGTCTATGCAATACATTTGAAAACTTGACGTCTAACAATTGAAAATTCCATTATAATCTGAAAGTTAGCCACTTTTTTTTTTTTTAGAGAATCAAAAGTTAGCCACTTATATATATTTGACTCCCTCCTTTTCCCTTGCTCCCGCCTCTATATCTAGATGTACCTATAGCAACCTAGCTAGCATGGAACATCAGTGGCAAAACAAAGACTTAATCTAATCTCAAATACCCAAGCTGTTGGTCAAATCATTAGAACTCTTCTGAATATGTGAAATTCTCCACACAAAAAAACCCATAGTTTTTTAAATTTTTAAGAATGCTTTCTATTCTTGGCTTATTGAATGGGTTATCTTCACTGCTAGTGTAGCAGATATAAATAGATTCTTACCAAAGTAGGGAAAAAAAAGACTTTTTAGTGTCTTCCAAATTAAGTTAATTGTGGCCTCATTTCAATTTGTTTGCCATCACAAGCTGTACTTGTACTCCACCTATCCAGTAGTTAAAAGCATAAAAATTCTTGTTCAGATTATTACCTTATACTTCCCTTTGAAATCACTTCAATGTATGCTGGATCACGCTCTCTCTCTCTCTCTCTCTCTCTCTCTCTCTCTCACAAAATTTTGAGGTGTGTTATGCTTTATTTTTCTTTTTTAGATTTTGCAAGCATCAGTCTTACTTTAAAGCAGGAATAACTTGCTTTGAAAATTTTTTGAGGTGAGGTGCTATACTTTATTTTCCTGTTGTAGATTTTGCAAGCAGTAATCTCACTTTAAAGAGGGGAATAACTTGCGTAGTTAATATATTCTTTCTAAACTTTTGCATTTCCTTTCTAACAAATGTACTTAGAAAATTTAAAAAAGGAACTCAAACATGTTGTTAGGTGTTGAATTATTGAATACCTAACCCCCGCCCTCTTTTTTCCCCCTCCCCCTGGTGCACTGAACTTTCTTATGTTTCCCTTGTATGCATGCATGTTTTGTTTTGCCAATGTTATATATGAATATGGTTAACCCCAAGTGGTTGGCCTAGTGATTTCCAACTCTCATGACATCCATAAAAACTTGGGTTCAAGTTTCCTAGCCAATACCTTTGGGCTACCCCCAAAGGATTCTTCCCTGGGAATAAGTACCTAGTGTGTGTGGGACCGGGGAACTACTCACATCCAGGAAATTAGTCTAGTGCTTTAAGAGTCCTAGACACCCACGCGACACGTCAGCAAAAATATATATATGAATATGGTTAAACTGACTGCATGCATGTTTTGTTTTGCCATGTTATGGATGTAAATAGTTAAACTGACTTGAATTTATGCCTATCTTCCACTTTCAGCAAATCTTATGGCAACAACTTGCAAACTAGAGTGATAAGAGGCACGTCAGATTCATTCAAGAGCGTGTTCACAGTTCGTACCTCACCTGCTCACCATAGCTTGTATTTTTGTAAAGGTTATGATCGTGTTCTTCAATGTCTTGAGCTGCAAAACTAGTCCATTCATTTTTCCATTTCCTAGGTACCTGCTTTAGAAACCTATTGCATATTCGTATGTATTATCTAATGTACAGAACATGTGGTAGATTAAACACACTGCATTTATTTCTTAAGTTCTTTATCAGTGGAATGACCAGTTGTCCTACTTGTTTTTTTAAATCTATAACTCTAGCCTTAACGTGGAACAAAGAAGAGGAGAAATAAATTGATAAATCATTCCACAAGTTTAGAAGCAAAAATCGATAAACTTTCATTTTATGTCGTCACAAATTTACAACTGTATGTGATTCCTGTAATGATTCATGACATGTATAAAAAAACAAAAACAATAGAAAAAATTAAGCTATGAAAAGGCCAAAAAGTAAAAACAATGAAAAGAATCAGTAGCTGCCCGTATCTGTTGTATATGCCCTAAGCTGCAAGTACCTGACTTGTATTTGTCACATAAGAGTCCTCTTCCAAGGCAGTGACCCGGTTACAGGGTCAGCCAAATAGGCCAGAACAAAGTCCCTCAGGCCAGTATCCCAAACCTCGCAGAAGCGTAGCCGCCAATTTGGAGGTTCAATGGCCTCAGTCCCTAACCCAGGTGCTCTATCTTTTGACCCTTTATTCTGGTCCTTCTGCCAGTCAACAACATAGGTGGCAACCCTTCTGTAAAACTTGGCTTTAAAGGTATCCCACACCTGGTATTTGTAGTGGTTTATAACAACCCTACTTGCAATAACATTCAGGTGCCTAAACCCTTCCCTAAGCAGAAAGTGATGCACCACATTAAGAAGAGAACTGTCGAGCAAATCCGGACGCACAATAGATTTGTGCCGCTCGGGACTCTGCAGCCGGCAAGTGTACCCAACAGTTACCCCCTGCTCCGGAGGTGAACTCAACCCGGACGGCCCAAAACTATGACAATCCGTTCTGATCTCTGCAATTGTCTTCGAAGATGAAAAATTCGCGACCATAGACTTGAGATAATTATGACCCGGAAGACCCTTTCCTTTCAAATGCCGAAAGCCATACGGGAAGTAAAAGAATTCATCAACATCAAAGAATCCAACCCAATTGCATTCATCCCTTGCTTTCAAAGCACAATGCGAAAAACCCGCCTCTTGTGCCTTAATCCACGGCCAACTCTGCCTACTAACATTGTAAAACTCGAGCTCCTTAATCACATCCTCAATCCCATCATCACTATTGTTATCATAGATAAACCACCTCTCAACTCCGAGCCAAGCATGGTACTTAATCCACTCCCTTAGCGCCTGAGCTTGGTTCCACACCATTGTGCACACACAAAGCTCATACTTCCTCTTATCTCTCCTCACCTCCTCAGCCTTTGGACCATAAATCTTAGCCACAGAACCAATAGGCTGCTCATGAACTCGAGCTCTACTACTATAATGACTAACGGTAACCCTAATTCCCTGAGCTCTCTCAGGCATGTTCTTTATACTACGCGGCAGCAAACACCTAACCACCTCTTGAGCCGCCGTGACCGCCTCGGTCGTCAGCACAAACCCTTCATTTTCACCGCCCCAATTACCAAACCCGAAATGGCAGCTGAAACGGGTCGGGTCGGATCTTCTATGCGGCCTGAGATTCAGCCCCTTAACGAACAAAACCGCCGTGTCCCCATCCAAAACCGCGTCATAAACCACGTTCTCCCACGAATACACCGACTGACTACTCTGATTGCTTTTCACCCTCAAGGACCAATCAGACTCCGCCACGTCACCAACTCGCCTCCTCAAATCCACAACGGCCGAATAATTCGCCTCGGGAACCGGACACCTCACGATCGAGCGAAACGCGCCGTATTGGTCGGCAGACAGAGCCGGCCGAGCTTTAACGACTTCGTCAGAGCCGTTGAATTTTCTGTAGTAAACGCAGTCCAAGTCTTGAGCTCGGAGGACTTGATTGGAAACTATTAGCAGCACATGGTCGGGGAACAAAACGCGGTCGTTTACTAGGATTGGCAAGAACCGGTTGTTGTTGTTGTTGTTGAAAGAATCAAGAATTGAAGAAGAAGAAGTAGCTGTAGAGAGCAGAGTTGAAGCTTTGAGAACGGGATGAAACGACGCCGGACCGAGCGGGAAACGATCGGAGGACAAGAAGAGCAAGAAGACCAAAAAGGACAAGCAAAGAACGAAAGATCTGAGCGAGAAGTAGTGCGCTTGTGAATAATAGTAGTAGTACGGCCTTACCACTCTCTTTCTTTTTCTTCTTTGCTCCGAAGAAGAAGAAGAAGAAGAAGCATCCATTGAAAGCAAAAGAAGATGGGATCTGATGATGTGGTGCCGAGACAGTGCGTGTTTTGTTTGGTTTTGATAAATGTGTCGCAGAGCGTACGCGTTTTAATGGGTTTTTGGATTTTCACGTTTTTAAGGGCCGCCAGGGATTTTATTAGTTTTATGAAGTTTGAGAGAGTCTAATAAATCGGAACGAATAGAAGCAATACACAGCTAGTGGTCTAGTCTAGTGATAAAGAAGTTGGAAGGAGGTGGTGATGTGTATAACTTTGACGTTGTTCTTGCTCTCATTAATTTTGTTTTTGTTTTTTGCTTTTATTTTGGACTATAAGGGAATATAATAAAGTGGGCTGTGATTATGACGCTTGTCATGACTTTGTTTTAATACAACAACTAACTAGCCTATGGTTTTAATTGGCTTACGGTGAAAGTTAACATTTGGGATTGGGGGGGTGTATTGAATATTGATTTCTCATTTTTTGTCTATTACTCTATCTCTTCCTCTGTGGCAATGATCGATGACAAGAATTTAATTGCGTTTCTTTGTATTTAATGGTTCATTATTTCTTTTTCTTTTTTATTCTTTTGCTTTATGAGCTTTTATGGGTTAAAGTGGGGATTTAACTCTTTTTATAGATTTATTAAAGCGGGGTTTGTCAGGGCCGGCAGTAAATATCTTTACAAGTCAATTGCTCATATACTTGGTGGAAATGTTCGTTGCTTGTCTTTGTTTATTTGGGTCAATTAAAGCATACTCTTGCTTCATTGGTTGGCGATATCATTTTAGGAAAGTTGTTTTGATACCATTACCAAAAAAAAAAAAAAAAAAATTCAAGAGTCAATAAGTAAGTCATGTTAATAAGTGCCTTTAGTCAATTGTTAATAAATTATATTAGGAAAATTTTATCAAAATTTTCATGTAAAATATAAAAAGATGTTAATAAAATTAATTACTTTGTTATTTTTCCATAAAATGTTTATAAAAATAGTTCTTAAACTAATGCCCTTATGGAAATCTTTGACATTTCTCAAAAATCAATTACTTTTTTCTTTTTTCATAATTTTTTTTTTGAAAGTATTTCATAAACCAATGCTTTTAAAGCATCTATAAACTTTCTTTTTTAAGTGTGCCCTTTTGCTTCCTTGAAATGTTAGTTTCATGTCTCTTTTCTTTTTTTTTTCTTTTTGTTATATTTAGGCTATATTGTAACTTACACTCTTAACGTTTGGGAGTGTTTAAATTTTATACCTTGAAATTTTAGAATTTGGATTTCACTCCCTGAAGTATGGAGATGTTTGGATTTTACATCCTAAAGTTTTATTCAGTATGGAGATGTTTGGATTTTACATTCTGAAGTTCTATTCAGTTTGTATCTGTAGCCTTTTTGTTCACATTTTCTATTAAATGTCACATAAACTTACCACGAATATTTATATTATCCAATAAAGTGAGATTTGGCGGGGGTTTAGATTGTAGTTTACTTTCTTTTTTCTTTTTTTGTGTGCCATTTTTTTGCTGCGGTAATTAAGCGGTAAAGTACATGGTTTAGCAAGGTAAGGTGCCTTTAGCTCCCTACTGCCAGTAATATCTTTTTGTTAGACAAAATTAGGTATATTGTTTAGAGTATTATGAACTGACCAAAACGAACAGAACTGCAACTTATTTAGGCCATTCATGTTCTTGGAATCAAAATGAAATGTAAATTTACCTGTTTGTAATCCTAAATAACCTACATGAATTGAAATTAGAATTTTATACAACCTATCAAATCGTGCTTGTTTTGATTTGCTACAATTGAAGATCTAGAATCAATTGAAGTGACTTTAAAAAATAATAATAATAATAATAAAATATAAGAATATCCGAGTCTTTTGGCTAAATATTGCTAATTCTGAAACATGTTTGCGTTATAAGTACTGTTACAAGTTATTTGGAGATTTGAAGAGAGAAGAAAAGTAGGAGAGAGAATGAGGGAAAAGGTGGAGAGAGAAAAATTGTGAATTACGGCAACACTATTGCCGTAATTCGCTGCCCAAATATCAGCCCGGGCACTGTGAGACGAAGTGCTCTGAGTGGTGCCCCAAACAAACTAAAAAAAATTTGTCCCTATTGTGGCAATACCATTGTCGAAAATTGGAGTGGAAAAAAAAAAGTGAATACCGAAATCTGGGAGTAATTTAAAAAAAAATATAATGTGCTATGTACACAATATTTTTTGTCAGAGCCGTTGAATTTTCTGTAGTAAACGCAGTCCAAGTCTTGAGCTCGGAGGACTTGATTGGAAACTATTAGCAGCACATGGTCGGGGAACAAAACGCGGTCGTTTACTAGGATAGGCAAGAACCGGTTGTTGTTGGTGTTGAAAGAATCAAGAATTGAAGAAGAAGTAGCTGTAGAGAGCAGAGTTGAAGCTTTGAGAACGGGATGAAACGACGCCGGACCGAGCGGGAAACGATCGGAGGACAAGAAGAGCAAGAAGACCAAAAAGGACAAGCAAAGAACGAAAGATCTAAGCGAGAAGTAGTGCGCTTGTGAATAATAGTAGTAGTACGGCCTTACCACTCTCTTTCTTTTTCTTCTTTGCTCCGAAGAAGAAGAAGAAGAAGAAGCATCCATTGAAAGCAAAAGAGATGGGATCTGATGATGTGGTGCCGACACAGTGCGTGTTTTGTTTGGTTTTGATAAATGTGTCGCAGAGCGTACGCGTTTTAATGGGTTTTTGGATTTTCACGTTTTTAAGGGCCGCCAGGGATTTTATTAGTTTATGAAGTTTGAGAGAGTCTAATAAATCGGAACGAATAGAAGCAATACACAGCTAGTGGTCTAGTCTAGTGATAAAGAAGTTGGAAGGAGGTGGTGATGTGGATAACTTTGACGTTGTTCTTGCTCTCATTAATTTTGTTTTTGTTTTTTGCTTTTATTTTGGACTATAAGGGAATATAATAAAGTGGGCTGTGATTATGACGCTTGTCATGACTTTGTTTTAATACAACTACTAACTAGCCTATGGTTTTAATTGGCTTACGGTGAAAGTTAACATTTGGGATTGGGGGGGGTGTATTGAATATTGATTTCTCATTTTTTGTCTATTACTCTATCTCTTCCTCTGTGGCAATGATCGATGACACGAATTTAATTGCGTTTCTTTGTATTTAATGGTTCATTATTTCTTTTTCTTTTTTATTCTTTTGCTTTATGAGCTTTTATGGGTTAAAGTGGGGATTTACCTCTTTTTATAGATTTTTTAAAAGTGGGGTTTGTTAGGGCCGGCAGTAAATATCTTTGCAAGTCAATTGCTCATATACTTGGTGGAAATGTTCGTTGCTTGTCTTTGTTTATTTGGGTCAATTAAAGCATGCTCTTGCTTCATTGGTTGGCGATATCATTTTAGGAAAGTTGTTTTGATACCATTACCAAAAAAAAAAAAAAACTACTAAAAAATTCAAGAGTCAATAAGTAAGTCACGTTAATAAGTGCCTTTAGTCAATTGTTAATAAATCATATTAAGAAAATTTTGTTAAAATTTTCATGCAAAATATAAAAAGATGTTAATAAAATTAATTACTTTCTTATTTTTCCATAAAATGTTTATAAAAATAGTTCTTAAACTAATGCCCTTATGGAAATTTTTTACATTTCTCAAAAATTAATTACTTTTTTCTTTTTTCATAAATTTTTTTGAAAGTATTTCATAAACCAATGCTTTTAAGGCATCTATTAACTTTCTTTTTTTAGTGTGCCGTTTTCTTCCTTGAAGTGTTAGTTTCATGTCTCTTTTCTTTTTTTCTTTTTGTTATATTTAGGCTATATTGTAACTTACACTCTTAAAGTTTGGGAGTGTTTAGATTTTATACCTTGAAATTTTAAAATTTGGATTTTACTCTCTGAAGTTTGGAGATGTTTAGATTTTACATCCTGAAATTCTATTCAGTTTGTCTCTGTAGCCTCTTTGTTCACATTTTCTATTAAGTGTCATCTAAACTTACCACGAATATTTATATTATCCAATAAAGTGAGATTTGGTGGGGGTGTAGATTGTAGTTTACTTTCTTTTTTTCTTTTTTTGTGTGCCATTTTTTTTGTTGTGGTAATTAAGCGGTAAAGTACATGGTTTAGCAAGGTAAGGTGCCTTTGGCTCTCTACTGCCAGTAATATCTTTTTGTTAGACAAAATTAGGTATATTGTTTGGAGTATTATGAACTGACCAAAACGAACTGAACTGCAACTTATTTAGGCCATTCATGTTATTGGAATCAAAATGAAATGTAAATTTACCTGTTTGTAATCCTAAATAACCTACATGAATTGAAATTAGAATTTTATACAACCTATCAAATCATGCTTGTTTTGATTTGCTACAATTGAAGATCTAGAATCAATTGAAGTGACTTAAAAAAAATAATAATAATAAAATATAAGAATATCCACACTTAACTGCAGTTCATAACTATTCCAATTCAATTTTTTTTAAATGAGAAACTATTTTAAATAGTGAATTGGATCCAAAATATAAAGGATTTTTCGTAATAGGGTTTTACAAACTATGAGATCTGATGTGGTGCCGACGGAGTGTGTTTTTTTATGTATCTGACGCATTTAGTGGGTTTTAGATTTTACTTTTACTTCTTCTTCTTTTTCAGGGCCGGGGATTTTAGTAGTTAAAAAGCTTATTAACGAGGTTGAGATTTTTTTTTTTTTTTTTTTAGAGAGAGTCAAAATAGATAGCGTAGGAACTGGGTTTGAACACTATTCTTAAAGGATAAATGAATTCAATCCTAGCAAGCCCAATACAATAAATTTGTAGAGAGTAAGTAGAAGAACTGAACTTTGATGAGTGTAACAACAGTTGAAGATAATTTAAAGAAAGAATGAGTAAAACAAATATGGACTTGGGCAAGCAATTCAATCCTCGGCACTAATTCGAGGAGTTTCAACTTATTATTTCTTGAGTGACAGTGACAACGGTTACAAAATTAGTTCAGATTGCTACAATGTTTTCTCTGGTAAAATCCCCGATCCCTTTTCTCAGAGCTCCTTCTTCCTTATATACTACTTTCCTCATTCATCTCCACCATATACGTGCAGGTCAGATCTGTTGTTGTTGGTCTTTGTCACATCAACCTCCTCCCAAAGTTCTTAGGTAGTAGCTGTGAGTCTGAAAAGTCACTGCTCAGGTATCATATCCACATTAATGCTGCCAAAGTGTTAGTTATGGAGCATTTAATGTGGAGGTAGCAGCTTTTCCTGGAATTGCTCTACTGCCATGCTCCATTGTGCTTACTTGCTGTACTTATCTTTTTCCTTGGAGTACTTTGGAAGATTGTGTTTGCCAGTAGATCACTT
Source organism: Quercus suber (assembly GCF_002906115.3). Classification (NCBI taxonomy): domain Eukaryota; kingdom Viridiplantae; phylum Streptophyta; class Magnoliopsida; order Fagales; family Fagaceae; genus Quercus; species Quercus suber. Next base: position 419,864 of record NW_027069599.1, on the reverse strand, counting down.
TTCTTCTACCACGGCTTTGGTTTCCTGGGTTGCCATGATCACCACTGTCTTCTTCATATGCGATTATGGATCTTGGCATGGGCTTCAGGCCTAGTACAAAATACGGATGTATATCATTGGGCTCTATGACCTCACAGATAGGAATAATAGTAATACACTGGTGTTCTAGTAATATAAAGCAGTTGAAATGAGGTTATATATATATATATATATAGAACTTTGACGATGTTCTCATTATTTTATTTTGTTTTGTTTTTATTTGGACTAAAATTTACAAATTTGCTGCAGTAATCATGTAAATTTACACTGATACTATTTATTTTATATTTAATTCTTTATTCTTTCTTTACATATCTCAATGATGAATGAAGAGAGTGAATGATAACTGTTGTATGTGAAAAAAGAGATACAATTTAAAAAATTAAGATAAATTGATATTTTAATGAAATGTAGTATAAAATAAATAATTTGACGTATAGTGTTTAAAAAAGTGAGTAAGTAATATAGAAAAAGTAGATTTTTATGCTAAAATAAATATGAATTTTTGCAAAAGGCAACGTGAATGCTCCTGCAATGAAAGTTAACATTTGGGGGTATTGATTTCATTTGTTTATTTCTTTGTAGCAATGAGCAATGACACGAATTTAGCTTCTATGGTTTAAAGTGAGGATTTACTCCTTTTATAGATTAGTTAAGAAGAGATGTTACTTCTACAACAATTTTACAATATTTTTACAACAAATCACAAGTGATTAGTTGTTATTGGTTCAAATTTGAAACTAACATTAGAATTACTTTTTTGCCCCAATAATAACAACCAGTAACAACCTACCACTTAGAATTTGTTGTAAAAATATTATAGACATATCATTTCTCTTAGTTAAAGTGGGTTAGTTGGGCTGGTAGTCATTATCTTGCAAGTCAATTTCTCATACACTTAGTGGAAATGTTTTTTTTTTTTTTTTGAAGACAGTGGAAATGTTAGTTGCATGTCTTTTTATTTTTATTTTTATTTTTATGCCCTTAGTTTACTTGTTAAAGGACTTTTTAAGAAAGTTTTGATATTATTTATATGAAAAATATAAAATGATGTCAAAAAATCAATTAATTTTTTTTCCATAAAAAGTTTTTAAACATATTTCATAAACCAGTGCTCTTAGGGCATTTTTTTTTTCTTTCTTTTTCATGTCATTTTTGTGCATGTAGTAATTAAGTGATAAATTACCATTTTTATGGGAAATATAAAAAGCTAACAAAAAATCAATTATTTTATTCTTTCCATAAAATTTTTAAAATATATTTCCTATATCAATGTCTTTAAGGCATCTATTATCTTTTTCATTTTTTTAGTGTGCCATTTTTGTGTCTATGATAATTAAGGGGTAAATTACTTGGTTAATTTGGCAAGGTTAAGTTAGGTTAAATAGAAAAGTTTTGATACTGTTTTTATGGAAAATATAAAAAGCTAAAAAAAAAATATCAATTATTTTATTCTTTTTCTATTCAAAGTTTTTAAAAATATTTTCTAAACAAATATCTTTAGGGCATTCATTAAATTTTTTTTCCTATCAATTGTCCATATAATTGATAGGGAAAAAATTTATGAAATCTTCAATCTTTCGCATGTTCAATGTCCACAATATTTCTTAAAAATTGCATATTCAACGGACACCACGACTTATACAATTTCACATATTTTTGTATGTTCAAAGGACACTATTTACCAACGTACGCTCAAAATTTTGCACGTCTTAAAAATCCTAACAAATAAACAAAGTTGAATGAAGTTACAACAAAATGACATGATAATCAATATGATTGTTGATTAGGGTAAAGATAGGAGTCTGCCTCATACAATCTCTTTTCCACACAAATCATGGGCATGTATTGTAAATTTTGCACGTCTTAAAAATCCTAACAAATAAACAAAGTTGAATGAAGTTACAACAAAATGACATGATAATCAATATGATTGTTGATTAGGGTAAAGATAGGAGTCTGCCTCATACAATCTCTTTTCCACACAAATCATGGGCATGTATTGCTGTCTAATTGAACAGGTTTGATTTCGGTGCATATTATAGCTGGCAATGGCATAGGAATTGGAATACAGGATAGGGCAAGCAGTATTTTTCCAAACGAATACCGTGCAAAGCACTCATTAAGCTGTCTCTGTTTCTGATTCTCAAAAAAAAAAAAAGCTGTCTCTGTTTCTTTTTAAGGTGTCTGTTTTTTTTTTCTTTTCTTTTAATTAACATTCTTTTTAAGGTGTCTAGCTTACTGTCAACATGTTCTCTCCATGATAAAAAAAGACCACCAATTTTTTATCATTAGTTGCATCTTTCAATCATGCATCCATATGGTTTTCCTTGGAGAAAAAACCCGAATGTTACGTGCTTCAGAGTTGGTCAATGTAGCCATTTATTTATTTATTTTTTTTATTTGCAGTTATGGGCCCAATGATTTTAAAATAGAAAAAGTTAACAAATACTTTAAGTTTTCGTTTGAGAGGAGGGAATGGAATAACCATGGAATGGAAAGGAAAGGAAAGATAGGAGGGAACACTCATTCTTTTCAATTTCCTTAAAATCTCAAATTTTCATTCCCCCAAAAATTAAGAAGAATAAAAAAGAATGGAATTAGATTTAATGAATTTTTTACTAAAACTCACAAAATACCTCTATATATTCAACTTTTTACTTTGAAATAAGGGTCTAATAGTAATATTGTCATAAAATGATTTCATTTCATTTCCTCTATGTTACTCCCAAATAAGATTATTTACATTCTGTGGGGTCTGTTAGTTAAAAAGATATAGGAATCCTCAGAAGTGGGCTCGGGGCCCAACGGCCCAATCCGAGGACGCTTAGTTATCCGAGGATAGCTTAAAAAATTTTTGTTAAAGGGATAATATAGGAGAAAGGAGTGGATATTGTATATAGTGGCATAACGCACGTCCAAGGACACCAAAGTTCGAGGTAAATGTAACTTTCATTTTATTCAGGAGACTCCGCAAAGTTGTATCTGAACTGGAAGTTGGGTATAAACCTAAGGAGGAGTCGGGGAAGGTAGCAAATATCTTCCAAGGCCATCACCTCCACATTAAATGCTTTCCAGCTAATCCTCTGGCCGCATTAATGTGGAGGTGATACCTGAACAGTGACTAAGCAGCTTTATGGCCACTGGGCAAAAGTTCCGGTAGGTGCTGGATGGGACAGAAAGGAGCTCCAAAGATAAGAACTACACGTGTACGATGGAAATAGAGGAGAGAACGGAGTATATAACATAGAAACGAAGGAGATAAGAAAGGGGGATTTTCCATAAAAAAGAAGAGAGGAAAAAGAAAGAGAGAGAAAGGCGAACTGAAACCTAGCCGAGAAGAGTTTTTCTCATTCAATCAACCTAAAATATCTCTTGTTACTTGATGAGTATAGCCTTTCCTGTCAAACGGTACTAGTTCTTGTACCCATGCTCTAAAAATTTATTGTTTGGGCTTGTTGGGCTGAAAACTCATTCATACTCTGGGTCCAATCCAAATTGAGTCCCTACACATTCTATTTATTTTCATTAATTTATTTTAAAACATCCAATCAAGATTACTTAATTCCATTCATTTCAATTCCTTTATGATCATTCTATTTCATTCAATTTCATTCCCTTATAAACTCCCAAACAAAAGGGTATTTGTTTATAAAATATTTTGAGAAATTTTTTATAGGAAAAGAAAAGAATAATTAATTTTTTTGACGGGTTTTTATATTTCTCATAAAAATAATGTCAAAACTTCCCTAAAATGATTTATTAATAATTGCCTTAAGACCACTCGTTAATAAATTTCTTTAAACCACCGCACACTCTTGGTGCAGTGGTCACCTCACAAATATAAATGCTTGTGGAGTATAAGGGGCAGGGGCTTGGGTTGAAGTCTCCAAAAGAGAGTTTTACATATATATACACTTAAATTAGGTTAGAGAATAAATTCTATATTGTATAAAAAAGAAAAATAAATAAATAAATAAATTCCTTTAAAATATTAGCAACGGTAACCCCTCTGCCATCTTGATAATCTAAACAGAAAGTATCGCATGCATAAAAAAGTTTGCTATAAAAAATTTATTAAAAAAAAAAAAAATGTAATTACACTTTACATCCCAGTGATTTGGGTTGAGTCAGACAAAGTATACATTAACCTAGAATAAATACAATTATATCTTAAGTGGATAAACCTAATTAATGTAGATAAACTGATAAAGTGCTAATTTTTCAATGAAAAGAATAACAAGTTAATCATAACAGAGATTCCAAATACGTCACAAGTTCAACAGTGTTAATGAAGTTTACATTACAAGTTCAACAGCATTAATGAAGTTTCGACGAAATGACCAACGTAAAATGAAAGATGATCCTGTTTGTCAAAAAAAATGAAAGATGATCCTACATACTGTTTTCTTTTTGGGGGGAACCTGCTGTTGACATTTACGTTGAAATGGTCTCAAAGGGACAAATTAATGTGCGAGCCAATTCATAGGCAAAAGTGCAAAACGAGTTATTATTGCTTGAAAGTTAAGATTTTTTTTTTAAAAAAAAAAATAATAGAAAGTAGTTATTTTATTTCAATAAGTAAAACCTGGGAAAACAAAAGTAGCATACCAAGCTGTAGGTGAAGGAGTTATAATCATCAAAAGAAAAACAACTATTACAAACAAAAACAAAAACTAAATTAAAAAAAAAAAAACACAAAAAACAAAAAACAAAACAAAACCTACAAACTTTGTAAAACTTCAATTAGAAGCGGTGACTTGTTAAAAAAAAAAAAAACTAGAAGAGGTGGTGGATTGTAGATTAACGAAATTGAGACAAAAAGTTAAGATTTTAATAAATTGACTAACATCTATTGACATAGAGATTTTTTAAATTTTACCACCGCGTATTCTTAGCGTAATAATCATTCTACAAATATAAAATTCTCGTGGGATGGGGGGAGAAAGGTTAGAGTTCAAGTTTCTAAAAATGAGTTTCACAAACATATTAAGTTAGGATAAAATTTATATTTTCTATTAAAATTTATTTAGCCAATAAATTTTAGACAAAGAAGAGCATTGAAAAAAAAATTTTCTTTATTTTTTGGGGCAATAGAGCATTGAAAATCTCTTTATGCTATTGTTATTGATAGTGATACCATCGTTTATAGTTTATAACAGAAATGTACGAGAAAGTATATCATGTTTCGATAATATCAACTCAATATCTGTTTTGATATTTCCTACCCAATAAATGAGTGACATTTGTTTCAAAAAACCACATCAGACTACTCCAATAAATGATTAATTTATCTTCCCGATAATATAGAAGATTGTAGATTAATTTATTAGAGTAGTCTGACCATTTTGAAACAGGTATCACTTATTTATTGGATAAAAAATACTAAAACAAATACTAAGTTGGTATTACCAAAACATAGTATACTTTCTCAAAATGTACAAGTCCTTATTTTGAAACCCAATTTTTTCTACCAAGCTGTAGGTGAAGGAGGTATAATCATCCCAAGAAAAACAACTATTACAAACAAAAACTTTTCGATTTAATTTTTTTTTTTTTTTTTTTTTTGGCAAAAAATACAAAAAAACAAAAAACAAAACAAAGCCTACAAACTTTGTAAAACTTCAATTAGAAGCGGTGACTTGGTAACCAAAAAAAAACTAGAAGAGGTGGTGGATTGCATATTAACGAAATTGAGACAAAAAGTTAAGATTTTAATAAACTGACCAACATCTATTGACATAAAGATTTTTTTTAAATTTCACCACTGTGTACTCTTTGCGTAATGATCACTCTACAGGTATAAAATTCTTGTGGGTTGGGAGGGGAAAAGTTAGGATTTAAATTTCTAGAAATGAGTTTCACAAACATATTAAGTTAGAATAAAATTTCTATTTTCTATTAAAATTTATTTAGCCAATAAATTTTAGACAAAGAAGAGCATTGAATATTTCTTTCTTTCTTTCTTTCTTTTTGGCAATAGAGCATTGAAAATGTCTTTATGCTATCGTTATTGAAAGTGATACCATCGATTATAGTTTATAACAGAAATGTCCGGCTCCTTATTTATTTTATTTTTGCACGCGGCACATTAAATTTTTAGATAGACAACAGACATGTCATGAAGAAAGAGACACAAACAAATTTTCAAGTCATTGACGTAGGAGAGGCGTGAATGCCATTGGGAATTAATGGGACTCATTCAATCAGATGCACCTGCATAGGATAGGTCGACATTTATAAGTAAAGAAAAATGCTTGGCTACTTAATAGATTATTATAAATAAGGACATTTTAGAAATTTATGGATAAAGTTTAGTGGATTTTATGTTTTTGAATTCTGAAAAATATTATGATGATCACTTTTTTGGTATTTTTTTTGGGTATATTGTGCAATAGCAATACCACTCCTTATTCCTTAATCATTGAAAATGAAAAGTATAAAAATTTTAAAATAGAAATACGAGTTCAGTTAATGGGTGCGTTTAGGCCATTTGTTAATAGACTAATTTAGAAAAGTTTTTTTATATTTTTGTCAAAAAATTAATTATTTTTTCTTTTCTCATAAAGAGCTTCTATAAACATTTTTAAAACCATACCTTTAAGATATTTGTTAACTTTTCCTGTTATAGAAAATGACATTTTATAAATTTGTGGATAAATTTGAGTGACTTTTAGGTTCTCAAATTCCGAAAGATATTATGATGGCCAAGTTTTTGGTATATTATTTGTGTATACCATCCAATAGTCATTTTTAATCATTGAAAAAATAAAAGTATTAATTATTTGAAATAGAAAGAGTATTGTCCAAATGAATACCGTGTAAAGCACTCGTTAAGCTGTCTTTGTTTTTTCTTTTTTTTCTTTTCTTTTTCTTTCTTTCTTTAATTAACATTTTTTTAACAAATGAAATATCCAGACCTCTTCGAGTATCTAACTATTTCCTCAGGTATATGCAGTTCCCCATTTAACATGCACCAAGTTGTTATATGGAAGAATCCCATGAGAGTGGTCTCATGATGTTGACAAAATATTTCGAATCTAGAATTTCATAGATATCATGAGGCTTTAAGAAGTAAGAACTACTAAGCCAACTCATTGATTAATTAACATTCTGTTTAAGGTGTCAACTTGTTAATTCTCTCCATGATAAAAATAAATAAAATTAAAAATTAAAAATTAAAAAAAAAGAAAAAAAAGACCACCATTTTTGTATCATTTGTTTCATCTTTCAATCATGCATCCGAATGGTTTTTCCATTGAGACTGACCGAATGTTACGTGCTTTTGGTCAATGTAGCCATTTACTACCTTTTTAATTTTCAGTTATGGGCCCATTTAATCATTTTTTGTTTTCTGCTATCGGGTTTTAAAATATTGGCAACGGACCAACGGTACGCATCTGCCATCGTGATAATCTATACAAAAGCATCGCATGCCTAAAATAATTTGCAATAAAAAAGGTAATTACACTGTTAAGGTAGATACATAGACTGATAAAGTGCTAATTTTCCAATGAAAAAATAACAATTTGATATGTGGCATGTGTTATCAAAATCATTGCAGAGATTCCAAATACATCACAAGTTCAACAGTGTTGATGAAGTTTACATCACAAGTTCAGCAGTGTTAATGAAGTTTACATTACAAGTTCAACAGCATTAATGAAGTTTCGACGAAATGATCAATGTAAAATGAAAGATGTTTCTGCATGTAGACTTTTTCTTTTTTGGGGGAAGCTGCTGTTGACATTTTCGTTGAAAATAGTCTCAAAGGAGCAAGTGTGCGAGCCAATTCATAGTCAAAAGTGCAAAACGAGTTATCATTGCTTGAAAGTTAAGATTTAAAAAATAATAATAATAATAATAGAAAGTAGTTATATTTTATTTCAATTAGTAAAACCTGCGAAAACAAAAAGTAGCATACCAAGGCCTGTATGATAACGGTATTTTGTTTAAATACCACGACATATATTTTCATACACTTTTTTATACATATATATTTTTATAAAACTTAAATAATGTTACTAAAAATTTCTTAACAAACAGCCCACAAGCTACATGTGAAACCGTGAAGTAGTTATAATCATCACAAGAAAAACACCTCGTACAAACAAAAACAAAAAACAAAAATACAAAATAGAACAAAGCCTGCAAACTTTGTAAAACTTCAACTAGAAGCAGTGACTTGGCAACAAAAAAAAAATAACTAGAAGAGGTGGTGGATTGTAGATTAACGAAATTGACACAGAGAGTTAAGATTTTAATAGGCTGACTAACATCATAATTTTTTTTTAAATTTCACCAACACGCACACTTAATGTGATGGTCATTCCACATATACAAAATTCTTGTGAGATGGGAGACTAGGGCGGAGTTCAAGTCCAGTTCTATCTTGTATTGAAAAATAATTTTTTTAATTTCTTTCAATGAATTTATTTAGCCAATAAATTTTAGATAAAGAAGAGCATTGAATTTTTTTTTTTTTTTTTGGCAATAGAGCATTGAAAATTTCTTTATGCTATTGTTATTGATAGTGATACCATTGTTTATAGTTTATAACAGAAATGTCCGGGTCCTTATTTATTTTATTTTTTTGCACACTACACAATAAATTTTTAGATACGCAACATAAATGTCATGAAGAAAAATGGGACTCAGTCTCATAGTTAATTTTTAGACACAAAAAATTTCAAGTCATTAACTTGGAGAGGCGTGAATCCCATTGGGAATGGGACTCAGTCTCTCAGATACACCTGCATAGCATAGGTCGACATTTATAAGTAAAGAAAAATGCTTGGTTTGAATTTTTTTTTTTTTTTTTGGCAATAGAGCATTGAAAATTTCTTTATGCTATTGTTATTGATAGTGATACCATTGTTTATAGTTTATAACAGAAATGTCCGGGTCCTTATTTATTTTATTTTTTTGCACACTACACAATAAATTTTTAGATACGCAACATAAATGTCATGAAGAAAAATGGGACTCAGTCTCATAGTTAATTTTTAGACACAAAAAATTTCAAGTCATTAACTTGGAGAGGCGTGAATCCCATTGGGAATGGGACTCAGTCTCTCAGATACACCTGCATAGCATAGGTCGACATTTATAAGTAAAGAAAAATGCTTGGCTACTTAATAGATTATTATAGATAAGGACATTTTAGGAATTTATGGATAAATTTTGAGTGGATTTTATATTTTTTTTTAATTCTTAAAAGGGAAATAATAACCAATGCTCTAAGGGGCATTGATTTAAGAATTATCTTTAGAAATATTTTATGAAAAAATGATAAAGTAAATAATTTTGTTGACAATTTTTTATATTTCTCATAAAAGTAATGTAAAAATTTTCCTAATATTATTTATTAACAATTCCTCTAAAGCCACTTATTAACATGATACTTCTTTAAAATATTAGTATAATAAACACTTTTTTTAGTATATTCTTTGGGTATAGTGTGTAACAACAAGCTCAAAACAATAAGAAAGAATGAAATATAAAAAGCTGTCAAAAAATTTATTATTTTTTCTTTTCTCAAAAAGAACTTCTATAGACATTTTTAAAACTATGCCCTTAAGACATTTGTTAACTTTTCTTATTATTAAAAATGACATTTTAGAAATTTATGAATAAATGTTTCTTAAAAAAAAATTATGGATAAATTTGAGTGACTTTTAGGTTCTCAAATTCGGTAAGATATTACTACATGATGGTCAAGTTTTTGGTATATTCTTTGTGTATACCATGCAATAGTCCTTTTTAACCATTGAAAAAAGGAAAAAGTTTTAATTATTTGAAATAGAAAGAGTATTGTCATAGCACATTGCCACCTGTGTTTATATATATATTAAATAATGCAATCCATTAAACAGCAAAGTAATATTAAAAATAAATAATAATTTTGGGCTTTTGAAATTATGATAAGCCTGCCCATATAGTTCAGTCCCGAATGGGACCGTTCTTAGCTTTGAGCTCAAAAACTGCCAAGCTTTGCGCTGCTTCGTACCTTCTGATCTAATTGTTTAATTGGTAGCCCTTTTGATAAGCCATCTCTGTCATTATACACATCACTGATCGATGTGTGTTGGTATGTCAATTCCAAACATAGGTATATTTCATGACCTCACAACATTATTTTTTATTTATTAAACCCTTTTGATTGACTAATGAAATTGACATTTTTTTTACACATTCATTGGCTTAAGTTGACAGATTTCGATTGAGTGATTACATTGACAACAATTTCAGAGTGCTTAATTTTTTTATTCTTTTATTTTTATAGTTTATACAGTTTATTTGCATAGTACTTATTAATGTGTTTTGTTAATAGGTGTTCTTTGGGCACTTGATGAAAAATTATTTTAGCAAAGTTTTAATATCATTTTATAGAAAATAGAAAAAGTTGTTAAAATATTAATTGAATAATTTTTTTTTCTTATAAAAATTTTCTTAAAATGATTTACTAACAAATACCTTTAGGGAAAAAAAACAAAAACAAAAAAAAACAAAAACAAAACGAATACCTATAGAGCATTCGCTAACTTTTTTCTTTATTAATAAATATAATTTTTGTAATGATTATGTGAGGACTTGATTTGAGCTAGTAGCCCACAACGTAGAGGGACTTAAGCCCTAAAAGCTCAAAACAATAAATTTATAGAAAATGAATTGGAAAACTCGACTGTCGTTGGTCAAACAAACATTAGAATAGATTCAGATCATTGGAGAATGAAAAGAAATAGGGTTATATTGAAGAAAAATTGTCTTCGGCAAGGTCCGAGGTGCACTGTTCTTGTATATTATTTTCAAATTGGGTTATAAGTTTGATTTCTGAATACTATAGCATTTATTCTCTCGTTTTTTGATCCCCTTCTTCATGAAAGGGTCTCCCCTCTTATATAGTTCATTCTAAAGCATCTTGATCCTTCATTTGTTAAGCACTTGAGTCACCACTTGAATGTCTGTCCCATCAAACACCCTTTCTGGTCTTATACGTCTTGGTGTAATCTATTTTACACTGTTTAGGGGTCTTTTCCACATTAATGCAGCTAGCAAGTTTAGTTGCAGAACATTAAATACGGTGGTGATAGTTTTCTTCCTAAAATATCTTAAGCGTTCTCCTGGTCTAATGCCTCCACAACATCTATTCGTACCGACAGAACTTCCTAGGAGGTTCTCTTGCATTAGCAAGCCATTTATTCTAACGTCGGCTTTAGTAAGTTGAGGAGACATTTATCCTCGACTTGTCTCGCTGAGTTTTTATGGCTTAAACTAACTTTTTTATTTGCTAACACGGTTTCCTATGACGGAGATTCTTCTTGTTCAGATTATGCCTTATCCTTGGCTTGGGCCATAGGCCCACTGCACAAATATATAATGAACATCTGGACCTAATATTCCTACATATTACTCCCTCCGTCCTACTTTTTTTGTCCTGTTTAAAAAGTCAAACTTTTTAAGTGAATATCATTTATTGTCTTGTCCACCTTTTGAAAATGTATAAGTTTCCAAAACTACCCATAAAAAAATTTATCAAAAAATTGAATTAGTAAATTAATAGGGGTATAATAAGAACATTTGTAAATTAATGACTTTTATTTTTAAAATTAGGACAATATTTTGGGACATCTCAAAATAGAATAGAGGACAAAAAAAGTGGGACGGAGGGAGTATATTAAATGTGTGACGAACAATTAAAAGTTAGTTTATTTTCACAAACCAAAAAAAAAAAACTTTAAAAAAAACTAAAAGTTTAATTATTTGCAACCAAAAAAAAAAAGAAAGAAAAAGAGACAAAAAGCAGAAGGTAGGCAAAAACTACCAATCACGCACTTAACGTTAAAAGGTTTAAATTGCAACTTTTGACGTTCAAGGAACTACAATATGAGTAACACAAATATTTGTGAGATCAAGAAGTATAAGTCAAAAATTCAAATGTTTTCAGGAGTATATGTAAAACTGTGTAGAATAGTTTGTGTGCAACAAATTTAACCCAAGTTACAGACAACTATCAACAACACAAAAACTTGAGCAGTCAAGAAGTATAAGTCACGATTTCAATTGTTTTTAAGAGTATGTATAGAACTGTGCAAAATAGTATGTGTGCAACAAACTTAACCCAAGTTACAAACTAATATAAGCAACACAAAAACTTGAGGGATAAAGAAATACATATAAGTCACAATTTCAGTTGTTTTCAAGGAGTATGTGTAAAACTGCGCAGAACAGTTTGTTTGTGACAAATTTAACCCAAGTTACAATCTAATTAGTTAGTACTTAGTACTCCATGAATACATGTATTTGATCTACTTGCCATGTTAATGATAGGCCAGGGATATGTCCAAGTTTAGAAGTTATAGGCCATAGGTTATTCAAGTGGAGCCAAGCCGAACGTGACATTACACTCTTATCCATTGCTAGGCCCAGCTCAGATAGTCCGTAAGAATTACACGGAACTACGCTTTCAAGTGTTTGGTAGGAGGTTAATTTATTAGTTATGATTGGGTGGGACGTCCATGATTTAGAACTTTGAAGTTAGGAAGGCTGGGAGACAAAGAACTAAAATAACTAATACTTTGGTAAGCAGACTTTTCTTTTAGTTTCATGAATAGACCTTTTTTTTTTTCTTCTGAATAATATAGGGAGCCTCCAAAATGGACTCATAAGATTTTTTTTTTTTTTTTTTTTTGAGTTAGATACTTTAGAACTCAACTTTTGGAGCCTCCAAAATGGACTCATAAGATTTTTTTTTTTTTTTTTTTTTGAGTTAGATACTTTAGAACTCAACTTTGTTTGATCTACCAAATTTCTATGTTCTAATTATTTTCTCAAATAGTCAAATTTTCGCATAATTGTTAGAGTATTTGCATTCAGCTTTTGCACAAAAAAAAAATTCACTATAAAAATTTTATTTTTCTATTTTATATACTCACTTTTCATAACACTTTATATTAGATTATCTATTTTACTTTACATTTAAATAAAATATTTTTTTTTAATTGTTTCTCTTTCTTCGCACACAACAACCATTATCCACTCTTTTCTTTCATCCTTGAGATGCATAAAGAAAAAATAAACAACTAAATGCAAAATAATTAGTGTTAGTGTAAATTTATACAATTACTGTAATAAATTTGTAAATTTGTATAATTATACACGGACTGATGTATGTAATTTTTAGAGAAAATTGTGTAAATTTTACACATTTTCTATTATACACGGTCCGATTTGATTGCTCTAAAAGGTTGTTGCAACTGGTAGGGAAATCCTCATGTCACTATATATTTATTATTGTTATATATATTCATAAACAAATATTAAATAGTGTTGAATTGCCTTCCATATTGTATTCCAAACCAATAAAAGCAAATTTCTTCATATGAAAATTAACATTTTTCATGTAACCTTTTTTTATTTATTTATAGAGTTTCAATCAGTTTTTTACGTAGGTAAAGATTGAATCTCAAATCTTTTATTTAACTATCAGACACTTTACTAATTGAGTTAATTGTAACCCACCTTTTTCATGTAACTTTTTTTTTTTCTCCTCTAACGAAAGATTTTGTTTTTCTTTGTTCAAAGTAACAAGTATTTAATAATAACTAGTCATGAATCTGTGCGTTGCGTGTGATAATATTTTTAGAGTAGTCTTATTAATATATATATATATATATATATATATATATATGTAGGGTTGGGATTTGTGGCCCAAGCCTAAAACAATAAATTTGTAGAGTATGGGTTATATATATATATATATATATATATATATGTAGGGTTGGGATTTGTGGCCCAAGCCTAAAACAATAAATTTGTAGAGTATGGGTGAAAGAGCTAGGTTAAGTATGGGATTAACAACAACGAATCACAACTTTCAAGCACAAGCTAACATGAGTCTACACGTAAAGAATGAATATCCGAAGAGCTATATTATTGATTATCCAGAGAGTTCTTTCATTCAAAACCTTTCAAACTTCTTCGGATTTTTGTATTCTTTGCTTCCAGGATCCACAAAGAATCCATTTCGAGTCCAGGGATTTTACTCCAATCTTGTTTGTGTAAGTTTCGGCACCTCCTGGTCCTTTATTTTCTTCTCGGCTAACATTTTCTACCCTCAAAACCCCTTTCCTGTCCACTACTTCGGTCATTCTCTAAGAATGGGCAAATTCCAACATCTCGTCGACAGTCCGGCGTTGATAGAGGAGTTTAAGCAAGGGGTGAATCTGAGATATTGCCCTCCGGAGCGGATACTAACGGCCCGAAGAGAGGGAGATGTCATAAGCCTTCATTGAAGGAGGAATGACCCTCCCAATGGGTTCCATTACTTTAAACTACCTTCGCAACCACAGGCTCTCTCCTGAGCAGTGCACGCCCAACACCTTTAGGATACTAGGAGCCATCGATGCCTTGAACGAACAATTAGGACTAGGGCTGACCTGGCATGACTTGGCATATATGTATGAATGTCATAGCCAAAAAAGGGCGGGATACTACCTTAAATCCCGATCCGACATCGTTAGATTGTTCTCCTGCCTTCCCAAATCAAATAAAGGAATGAAAGACGACTATTTAATCATCTCGGGCGCATGGCATGATGGTCTACACTGTCCGACCAAGCCAGGAGAGCCAAGTGTGACTTCTTAGACTGGATCTCTAACAATAGTCTTAGGATCTTCATTCTCCATAACCTGTTTTTTATGTCATCCTATTTCAATCTTCTGACCAGATCTGTTTGTTTGTTTTACAGATAAGGCACATACTACTTCTCTGCTCAGCCTTATCAACACCCCCGCCCTCAATTATCTACTACGCTCGGAGATATTCGTAAGTGAAGACGGACAGCTCCGGTCCATCCCACTCATATTCGGCTACACACCCAAGAAAGCAAACATCCAGCCGGCTGGCAACGCCATCACACAGGGTGATCACCGGCTACGACTAATAGACGTCGCTCAGCGACACTTTTTGGCGCCATACGACCTTGCATCTGTTCCACACCCTAACCCACAGGGCATTCCCTTGCTAATCCGACCAGTTCAACAAGTTCCTCTCGAACCGGCGGCCGTAGGAGAAAGGGTCGACTCTTCATCCACTTCATTAGAGGAACAGATTGACAAATTTAAATTTGAAGGGGACGCCTCATAGGGGGTACAGGTAATACCTTCTTCAGATTTCGAGGAGGAGGCCGACAGGCAATCCAGCGTCCGCCAACCACTTCTACTGACTACAGTCCCTGAGGACTCATCCGAGGAAGAAGAGATGTCTAATTTGAAGCTTCTTCTGAAGAAAAGGGGTACTAAGGCTGAGTCCAAGGGGACGGGGACTTCTCGGCCAGTGGTGAACTTACCTCCACCCCCACCCCCACCTCAGGACTCTGATCCGACTCTGAAACCGATACAGGATCTAAAGAAAAAGAGGCCTATCGAGCCTGAGGAGCGGGAGGTGGTGGTACCACCAAAGACCAAGCAGCAGAAGGTGGTAAAGGACCACCGCAGCAAGAGGGCCTCTTCCGTGGAAAGTAGGGAGGAGCCTCTAGTGGCCGACGTGCGCCGAGGGCAACGCACGTGGTCTCCCAGGCTGGAACTAGATGGCGTTCCTTTTTCCTGGGAGACCTCTGTTAGGAATTATGACGGGGGTAGAGCTGAGCTCATAGCTGAAGCTTTGGAGCAACCACTGCTTCTCCCCCGAGATATGGAGTCATATAGGCGCTTCAGCCAGTATGATCCTTTCATGTCCCTGAAAAGGGACCTGGCCATGGTAAGCGTGCTCATTTGGCTCTTTGGTTGGAGTATTAATTTTCTATATTTTTTGCTAACTTTATTATTTTACTTGTTCAGATTACACAGCAAGTCTTCGTGGCCGAAGAGTGGAATCGAAAAGCCTACGTTGAAGCCCAAGCGGAGGCCCACTCTAGGTCCGAGGCGGAAAAGGCACTGGGCAGCCTATAGGAGGAGGTCTCTCAGATCTCGGACCAACTAAAGGGGGTGACCCAGGAGAGGGATAGCCTCAATGCTGATCTCAGAAATGCTGAGACCCAGGCCGAAGCCCAACGCAAGCTGCTGAATGACACTTAGAACAACCTGGCATCTGAGAAAGCGCTTGTGAAGGAACTTCGCGCCGAGCTCCAGAAGGCCAGGGAGGCTACCAAGCAAGCTCGGAAGGATGCTCAGCTGGCAAAGGAGGTGACTGAGGCCGAAAAGAAAGTGGCCTACCAGTTGGGAGTGGAGACAACCGAAAAAGGTCTTACTGAGTAATTCGCTTCGGTCGCCCGGGACTACTGCGACATGACATGGGACAAGGCGATGGATGCTGCCGGGGTGTCTGCTGATTCGGAGCTAAGATTACCTAAGAGCATTTATTATGACCCAGACATCCGAGAGCTTCCAGAGTCTGATCCCCCTCCTCCAACACAACTCCCATAGGTCTCGGAGCAACCTTTGGTCGGCGAAGCTCCCCTAATCATCCTTGAGCCTCCCAAGGATTCCAGCCAGCCAGGTGATCAGAGCACCCCCGCTGAGCCACCTAAGGAAAAGGGCGAGGTCCTGGAAGAAAAGAAAACATCCTCAGAGCCCAAGGACCAAGCCCCAGCAGAAACTTAGACTTTAGTTGTTTTTGTTTTGTTTTCCTTTCCTTTTTTTTTCTTTTTTTTTACTCTTGTTCTCCCTTTATGTAGGGGATTGTAAACTATCTTATTTTAATCAATGAAGTACTTTCTCTTTTACTTTTGGTGTATTTGTAGCATACCATATGATTTTCCTTTGCTGCAAGTAACTTTACTTTGTAATTATAGTAATGTAGGCAAACATAATTACTCTACCTTTGCTGATAATATATTCAACTAAAATTGATTCTGAAAAGGACAGTACATAAAGGTTTCTGCTAAGTGATGATCATAACAAGTATTATAAGAGTTGGATAGATCCTTTTGCATGTATACTAGGAATGCTAACACAGGTTAGAGTTGACATTAAACACAGTTAATAATGTCAGGCAAAATTTACCCCAAAAATAACCTTCAGTATTAATAACAGCACAAGGATATTAACTAACTAAAAATCACCTGGTCTGAGGGTCACAGACATGATTGGGTTTAGGTTAAAATACTTAGGGAGAATACCCAAGGGGTGTCAACTAACCCAAATCATCGGGTCCGATGACTACAGGCATGATTGGGTTTAGGTTAAAATACTTAGAGGGAATACCCAAGGGATGTCAACTAACCCAAATCATTTGGTCCGAGGACTACAGGCATGATTGGGTTTAAATTTAAACATGTAGAGAACCGATAAGGAGTGTTAACTGACCTAAATCATCTGGTCCGAGGACTACAGGCATGATTGGATTTAAGTTCAAACACTTAGAGAACAAATAAAGGCATGATTGGATTTAAATTTAAACACTTAGAGAACCGATAAGGAGTGTTAACTAGCCCAAAATCATCTGGTCCGAGGACTACAGGCATGATTGGATTTAAGTTAATACACTTAGAGAACCGATAAGGAGTGTTAACTAACCCAAAATCATCTGGTTCGAGGACTACAGGCATGATTGGATTTAAGTTTAAACACTTAGAGAACAAATAAGGAGTGTTAACTAACCCAAATCATCTGGTCTGAGGACTACAGGCATGATTGGATTTAAGTTTAAACACTTAGAGAACTGATAAGGAGTGTTAACTAACCCAAAATCATCTGGTCCGAGGACTACAAGCATGATTGGATTTAAGTTTAAACACTTAGAGAACCGATAAGGATGACAAGTTATCACAATGAACAAAGAAATGATTCGATTAATAATAGTACCATTTGAGGTTATTTACATTCCAGGGGCGTGGTATTACATGACTATCCAAGTCCTCTAGGAAATATGCCCCAATGCCAGCCCCTGAAGTAATGCGATATGGTCCCTCCCAGTTTGGCCCTAATTTCCCCCAGGCTGGGTTTTTCGCAGTGCCAACGACTTTTCTGAGTACCAAATCACCGAGTTCTAAGGGTCTTAGCTTGACGTTGGCATCATAGCCCTGCCTGAGTTTCTGCTGGTAATGCACTAGCCGAACCATTGCGTTTTCTCTTCTTTCTTCGATTAAATCCAAGCCTGCTCCGAGGAGTTCATCATTACTGGTCAGACTGAACGAGCTAGTTTTTAAAGTTGGGAACCCCGTTTCCAAAGGAATGATAGTTTCAGCGCCATAAGTCATCGAAAAAGGAGTTTCCCCAGTAGATCTGCGAGGCGTAGTTCTGTAAGCCCAAAGCACGTGTGGCAACTCTTCAACCCACTTGCCCTTCGCATCATCCAATCTCTTTTTTAATCCATTAACTATGAATTTATTAACTGCCTCAGCTTGCCCATTCCCCTGAGGATAGGAAGGGGTAGAGTATCTGTTCGTGATTCCCAGTTCACTACAATAACTCCGAAATGCATTATTGTCGAACTGTAAGCCGTTGTCCGAGATGAGAGTATGAGGAACTCCGAAACGAGTAACAATACTCTTCCATACAAATTTTTGCACATCTATGTCTCGGATATTGGCCAGAGGCTCAGCTTCGACCCATTTCGTGAAATAGTCTGTGCCGACCAGAAGGTACTTCCTGTTTCCTGCAGCCTTTGAGAATGGACCCACTATGTCCAAACCCCACTGGGCAAATGGCCACGGACTAGATAGTGGGTTGAGGACTCCACCTGGTTGGTGTATGTTTGGCACAAATCGCTGACATTGATCGTACTTCTTTACATAATTATGAGCTTCTTTTTGCATGTTCGGCCACCAATACCCTTGAGTAATGGCTCAGTGGGCCAACGACCTACCTCCAGTGTGACTCCCACAAATTCCTTCATACAACTCTTCTAGTAGCGACTCAGCCGTCTCTGAATGAATACATAATAGGTATGGTCCTGAGTAGGAACGTTTGTATAACTTTCGGTCTTCGGACAGCCAAAATCTGGTAGCCTTCCTTCGGATCTTATCAGCCTCTCCCTGCTCTTCCAGCAAAGTGTCATCCTTCAAGAATTTGATTATGGGATCCATCCAGCAGAGACTATCTCGGATCTGGTGGACTTGAACTGCATCCCCTCCTGTTCCGGTGGGCTCATGGAAATCCTCGACGAGGATAACTCTCGGCAAGTCTTGCTCCGAAGAGGTGGCTAGTGTGGCCAAAGAATCTGCGTGCACGTTACTACTTCTAGAAACATGTAGCAAGCTGAAAAATTCGAATTCCGCCTGCAGACGTTTGACTCGATTCAAGTATCCTTGCATTCTTTCATCCTTCGCTTCAAACTCCCCCTGTACTTGGCCCACAACTAATCTTGAGTCTGAGAACAAGTCCACGGCTTTTCCTCCCATTCTTCTGACCATAGACATTCCCATCAATAGGGCTTCATACTCTGCCTCATTATTGGTTGCACCGAAATCCAACCTTAATGACTTTTCAATGACGATTCCTTCTGGAGATATCAAGACTAGCCCTACTCCAGAACCTTTCTGGTTTGCAGCGCCGTCTACATACACTTCCCAACGGGCAGGATCTTGTTGAGAAATCATGCCAACTGATTTTCCATCCATGTCTCTCTTTGTCGTTACTTCTTCTAAGCTGGGCTCCGTGAACTCGGCCACTAAGTCCGCAAGGATCTGCCCTTTAACTGAAGTGCAAGGCATATACTTGATATTGAAGGCTCCTAAAATAGTACCCCACTTGGGTATCCTCCCCGTGTAGTCGGCACTTCGGAGTACTGTCTTAAGTGGGAGTTGTTTGAGTACAACGACAGTATGTGCTTGGAAGTAGTGGGGCAATTTTCGTGTTCCAAGTACTACTGCCAAAATAGCTTTTTCCAATGGCAAGTATCTGATCTCGGCCTCATGTAGAGACTTACTTACACAGTAAACCGGCCTTTGTATACCTTGATCCACTCTTATCAGCACTAAACTTACAATATGGGGGACCACCGCGATATAGGCAAATAAGACCTCATCTGGTTCAGGGCTAGACATAATTAGTGGCCGAGCCAAGTAGTCTTTAAGTTGTTGGAAAGCTGAGGCATATTCTTCAGTCCATTCAAATCCCTTCCACTTGTTGATCAGCGAGAAAAAGGGTTTACACCTATCTACGGACCTGGAGATGAATTGGTTCAAAGCAGCTGTCATCCCTGTTAACTTCTGAACCTCTTTCGGATTCCGAGGAGGCTGCAGATTTTGAATAGCCTTTATCTGATCGGGATTGACCTCAATTCCCCTGTGCGTTACCATGTAACCCAAAATTTTCCTGATCCCACACCAAATGAGCACTTCGAGGCGTTCAAGCGCAACTTATGTCTCCTCAGGGTTTCAAAAACGTTATCAAGGTCCTTCAAATGCTCAGAAATAACCTTGCTTTTTACCACTATGTCGTCTATATAAACCTCAATACTTTTGCCCAATTGTGATTCAAACATCTTGGTCATCATCCGCTGATAAGTAGAACCTGCATTTTTCAAACAGAATGGCATCACTTTATAGTGGTAATTACCAATGGGGGTAACAAAAGCGGTTTTCTCCTGGTCATCTGGGGCTAATGGTATCTGATAGTAACCTTGGAAAGCATCCAAGAAACTCATCCGAGGATGGCCAACAGTAGCATCTACTAATTGATCAATCTTTGGCATAGGAAAAGGATCCTTAGGACAAGCCTTATTCAAGTCCGTGAAGTCCACACAAACTCGCCACTTTTCGCTCTTCTTCTTTACCACCATAGTATTTGCCAACCATTCGGGATAAAAAACTTCTTTAATAGCCCCAGCTTGTTTGAGCTTCATCACCTCCTCTTTGACTGCATCCGCATGCTCTTTGGATGGCCGCCGAGGAGGCTGCTTCTTGGGTACACTCAGTGGGTTAACCCTCAAATGATGGTAAATGAACTCCGGGTCCACTCCTAGGGCTTCATAAGTACTCCAGGCGAATACGTCAATATTTCTTTTAAGGAAATCAATTAGCTCTTCTTTCTCTGGTTGAGGTATCTGAGATCTGATTTGAAAGTATCTTTCAGGATTGGTCCCAATTAAAACCTGCACTAGGTCCTCGCATTTAGCGCCTTCATCATGTCCTTCGACGAGTGATAACCGACCCCTTAACTGCTATAGGTCTCCTTCCGCCCTAGCTGAGGATTCAATCTCAAGCTCGTGTCGTATGGCAGCCACCAAACATTGCCTAGCCGAGGATTGATCTCCGCGGATTTCACAAACGCGCCCTTCGGATGGATATTTGACTTTTTGATGCAGAGTGGAGGAAACAGCCCCTAGCGTGTGTAGCCAAGGTCTGGCTACAATTGCCGTATAAGGGGAATAAACATCTACAATAATGAAGTCCACTTCAACCACTTCTGAGCCAGTCTGTACGGGCAGCCGTATTTGTCCTTTCGGGGTGACCATCCTCCCCTCGAAACTGACCAGGGGAGAATAGTATGGAGTTAAGTCATCAAGCCTGAGGTTCAGCCCCTTGAAAAGGTCAGGATACATAATCTCCACCGCGCAACCCTGGTCCACCATCACCCTCTTCACATCATATCCTCCGATCCTGAGTGTGACTACCAAAGCATCGTCGTGAGGTTGGATGGTTCCAGCTTTATCCTCGTCCGAAAAGCCTAACATGGGCGGGACAGCCTGTCTAGGGCTCCTCGGATCTCAGCCAATATTCCCTGCTGGTAGCCGATCCATTGACATAACTTTGGACGGCCAGGACCCTGTTCTTCCTGGTGCTGCGACAATGACGTTAATAGTACCTAATGGAGGTTTCGTAGAATCCCTCTTCTCAGACTCGAAATTCACCTGACCTCCTCGGCCACTGGAGTGGTGCAAAAGGTGCCTCTACCTGCCTTCACGGACCAACTGGTCCAAATGATCCCATAAACTTTTGCAGTCTTCAGTGGCATGCCCATGGTCTTGGTGGTATTGACAATAGAGATTGTGATTGCGTCTCTCAGGGTTCCCTACCATTTTACTCGGCCACCTAAAGAATGATTCATTCTTGATCTTTTCCAGGACTTGATGAACTGGCTCCTTGAACACTGTATTGACTGCTTGAGCATTTGCTGAGCCCGACTGCCCAGCAAAATCTCTCCTCCACTTATTTTTGTTGTAACGATCCGACTTGAAGTCCTTTCTGTCCTGGGGGATAACCTTATCCTTACCCTTCCCTTACTGCTGATCTTCTTCAACCCTTTTATATTTTTCAATACGGTCCATAAGTTAACGCATGTTAGTGACAGGCTTGCCGGACAAGGATGTCCTTAAACTATGATCAGTGGGGAGACCCAGCTTAAACGTGTCTAGGGCCATTGCATCAAAGTTGCCTTCCATATCATTAAACATCTCCCAATATCTATCCGAATATGCCTTAAGGGACTAACCTTCACGCATGCTCAAGGATAGCAGAGAAGACAAAGGCCTGGCCACCCTTCAGCATGTGACGAAACGTGAACCAAAAGCCTGACTGAGCTCTTGGTAGGAATTGATGAAGTCTGCTTTCAAGTTGTCTAACCACCTCATGGCCACGGGTCCAAGGCTAGAAGGGAATACCTTGCACATCAGAGCTTCATCTCTGGAGTAGACAGCCATCCTTTGGTTAAAATGGCTCACATGCTCCACAGGGTCAGTTTTACCGTTGTAAATAGTAAAGGTTGGCTGGTTGAAATGCCGAGGAAGTTTCGCTCCTTCAATCCTACGCGTGAACGGTGACCTGAAGATTTGGTTCAAAGCCTTGCTCATTTCCCACCCCTCCATGTGATGGCTTTTGAGGTTGCTTCTTGCGAGGATGTTCATCCTCATATGAAAAAGATTCACTAATTGGAGTTTGAGACCTTTGTTCATAAGTGATGTCTTGTTCGTCACCTGAGTCATCATCAGAGTGCGAGGCAGCACGTTTTCTTTTCGCATGGCGCGGCTCCCTTCTTAACCTTTCAATCTCTATTTGCATGCTGTTTTTTCTTTGCATGAGAAACATGATTTTCGCCACGAGGTTGAGTTCGTTCAGTGTGTGTAGTATGCACACTGCCTTCACGGTCTTGTCTCCGCTCCAAATTGAGAAAAGGGTCTATATGTTGGGACGCCCCAGACTCTGCCAGTTGTTGCCCTGGTTCAGCCATGATCAACTGCTGCTACTTCCCCTTACACTCAAGCTCTTCCCACAGACGGCGCTAGAAAAAAAGAGGAAAAACAGACAGAGAGAGAACTTGACTGTAACCCTAAGATCTGTGTTCATCAGATAATCAATAATATAGCTCTTCGGATATTCATTCTTTACGTGTAGACTCATGTTAGCCTGTGCTTGAAAGTTGTGATTCGTTGTTGTTAATCCCATACTTAACCTAGCTCTTTCACCCATACTCTACAAATTTATTGTTTTGGGCTTGGGCCACAAATCCCAACCCTACAATATATATTTCAATTTGGAATAATTTAATAAATACTAATGTAATTCATAATCATATTTTCATTTATTATAGTGACAATCACAAATGTAATACATAATTTTTGTCGTACCAAAATCAAAATAATGCAATTTTTCTCAAGAATTAAAAAAAGTAAGTTAGTGAAAATATTAATATTTTAATAAAATTTATTTATAATATTTTGTGTAACATCAAAAAGTATATAAAATTTGGAAATTATTTTTTTAGTTTTAAACAAACTTTCTCAAATCCAATTTTTTCTACCATACAATCAAAAACACCAAAAAACTTAACTAAAAAAAATTAATAAAACTCATCAAAACTACAAATTAAAATAAAAAAGAAAGGGAAAAATAAAAGATTGTAACCATTTTCCCCTAAAAAAAAAAAAAACAAAAGAGTACAATTCCAAAGGGGAAAAAAGTAGAGAATTTTTTTTTTTAAGTATTGTGTTAATACTGTTGTGGGGGCAATTTTTGCTTTAAGGCCAAGGGCTAGACCAATTGGAGCCTTAAAGTGGTACTCTTCAACCATTGGCTCATCCCTTATAAGGTGCAAATAGGGAGGTATTCTTTCCAATGTGGGACAAGCAAAAATTGCCTAAGACTCCAATTGGTCTAGCCTTTGGCCTTGAAGCAAAAATTGTCCCCACAACTGTCATAATCTATCTAACTTCTAATCCAATATTTTAAAAATAAATATATAAATAAATAATTTTGAAGACAAAATTGAATTTGTTTTCTTAAAAATCTCAAAAAATACACTAATAAAATAAGAAGATGAAGAATAACATAACATATTTGTAAACACTTAAAAAAATTACTCAAGCATCTAAGAACATCATATAAAAAATACATAACAATTTAATACTAATTTGTTAAACAAAATATTTTTAAATAGTGAAAGGAAATTGCACAAAGACCATTGTCTTTAACTAAACTAACTGTTTTTCATCAGCTTGTTCAAACTATTTTGTAGTTTTCCAAATAAGCTAAATCCTGACAACAACACAAATATAACACATTACAATATGATTTTTTTTTTCCAAATTAGATCAACGATGAACATCATTCATTAAAAGTATTTTAGTGTTGTAAATAAAATGAAAAAAAAAATATTTGCATCAAAGAACACATATGAATTAGCCAATAATAGGATAATGAGGGTAGTTGGAGATCCTCCTATGGGCAACTATTAGGTTGTATCTTTTATACCATCAATAATAAAGCAAGACTTGTGAATACATTTTTTATAGACAATTTTTAAAAAATATATTTTTTATTGATTTCATTTTTCAATTATAAAAAATTAAAAGTAGAATTCTAAAAAAACACGAATATTCATCAATCTAAGGTAGAAATGCAAGAAAAATAATAATAATAATAAATCCAACAAAAAATGAAAAAAAAAATTTTTGAGAGAGAGAGGGAGAACCTTTTTTGTATAGGAAAATATGCATAGAATGGAAGATAGTGACAAATTTATAGTAAGAGAATGAGAATAAGAGCAAAAATAAAGGAATACAAAACTTTTGTTTTGATTTTTTATTGATTTATTATTTAGTTATAACATTAAAATTAAAGTAGATGAATATGTAAAGTTAAAACTGCTTAAAATGAATCTGTAAAGTCAATATATTTACATAGTTAGTATTGCAAAAAAATTAAATTTAAAAAATTAAAATGAAAAAGACTAATGATGTGACGGATGAAGTAGCTTAATAGGAGCATAGTAATAATAAATGCTACGTTTCAACTTTTAGATATATATATATATAAATATAGATATAGATAAAAGGGTAAAATAATATTTAAATTTAAAACCATCCAAGAGGAATATATGTAGACAACACTTTTGTTTTGATTTTCCATTGATTTATTATTTAGTTATAACATCAAAATTAAAGTAAATGAATATGTAAAGTTAAAACCGCCTAAAATGAATTTGTAAAGTCGATATTTATATAGTTAGTATTGTAAAAAAAATTAAATTTAAAAAATAAATATGAAAAAGACTAATAATGTGACAAATGAGGTGATTTAACATGAGCATAGCAATAATAAATGTTATGCTAAAAGCTTTAGATATATATAGATTTCATATATTGATCTCTCTTCTTCTTTTTTGAGGTATTTTTGGTTTTTCAATTCCATTTTTTTGTGCCTATTTCCTTTATTAATGTCACAAGTGTGGCCATTCGGTCTCTTCTGCAAGAAGCGTATAACTTAGTAAAGTGTTAGCGTAGGTGCTAAATAGTTGGGCCTTTGGGCTAAGTAATTATACCTCTTTGATCTTGGGCCATCCCATTCAAGCAGACCTCTTTTGGAAGGCCTAAAATAAGGGACACTAATGGTAACTGGACTCTTTGCTTTGTCTTACATATTGGTACACTACAATCTATTGGTAGGAATACCCATCTATTTCAACAAGTGGACTTTAGGCTATGCATGATTACATGGCCTGTCTTTACTTTGGAGTTTGGAATTTACCGGCTCATATATATCAACTATTTTTTCATAATACTGAAACTAGAAACTGATTTTTGTTATGGGTTCAGTTAGCTCAGCTGATAAAATTTATTGATGATATTTTAAAACAATAGGTTAATAACTCTCTCTCAAAAAAAAAAAAAAATCAGGCTGTTCATTAGCTTTCAAATTCTCATACTTTATTTCCCCTTAATTTAGCTAATCTAATCCTTGATTATAGGTACTTGATCTAAAGCCCATGAGAGGTCATCATTATTGATTAGGCATATATGTCGAGAAGAAAATTTGTGTGCTGACAGGCTTGCTGCAAAGGGAATTATTCAACTGAAGCGGGAAATACATTTTTGATACAATCTTCACTTTTTTGTTCGACTGTTTGTATTGGGACATGTTGGGCCATTTATACCGCTACCACAAAAAAGTGATTGTTTATACAAAAGTTGTGGCTCAATCATTGCTCTCATGCTCTAGCGCCCATGCTCTAGCGCATGTAGAAGCAAGTGAGGTCTTGCGTTCCTGCAAGAGTAGTGTGGCCTTCCTGTGAGGTAAGGCTAGTCTTTGTACCCTCTTGCTATATACGGTGAGTGGGGGCTGTCTAACCATGGCAGAAGAGCTCGAAGAAATGTGGAAGAAACTGAAGGTTACTGAAGAAGAGGAGGAAGATATAATCCTCGGCAGCAACAGTACAAAGGGAGCGAAAGAAGCTGGGAAAAATTGCATTGTTATGAAAGTTTTAACACAACGTAGTGTCAGTATGGAATAAAAAAGTATAGAATTTTTTTTTTTTTTTTTTTTTTAAAGTACTGTGTTAAGACTGTTGTGAGGGCAATTTTTGCTTCAAGGCCAAGGGCTAGACCAATTGGAGCCTTAAAGTGGTACTCTTCAACCATTGGCTCATCCTTTATAAGGTGCAAAGAGGGAGGTATTCTTTCCAATGTGGGACAAGCAAAAATTGCCTAAGGCTCCAATTGGTCTAGCCCTTGGCCGTGAAGCAAAAATTGTCCCCACAACTGTCATAATTTATCTAACTTCTAATCCAATATTTTAAAAATAAATATATAAATAAATAATTTTGAACACAAAATTGAATTTGTTTTCTTAAAAATCTCAAAAAATACACTAATAAAATAAGAAGATGAAGAATAACATAAAATATTTGTAAACACTTAAAAAAATTACTCAAGCATCTAAGAACATCATATAAAAAATACATAACAATTTAATACTAATTTGTTAAACAAAATATTTTTAAATAGTGAAAGGAAATTACACAAAGACCATTGTCTTTAACTAAACTAACTGTTTTTTATCAGCTTGTTCAAACTATTTTGTAGTTTTCCAAATAAGCTAAATCCTGACAACAACACAAAATATAACACATTACAATATGATTTTTTTTTTCCAAATTAGATCAACGATGAACATCATTCATTAAAACTATTTTAGTGTTGTAAATAAAATGAAATATATATATATATTTGCATCAAAGAACACATATGAATTAGCCAATAATAGGATAATGAGGGTACATACCTGTAGTTGGAGATCCTCCTATGGGCAACTATTAGGTTCTATCTTTTTTACCATCAATAATAAAGCAAGACTTGTGAATACATTTTTTATAGACAATTTTTAAAAAATATATTGTTTATTGATTTCATTTTTCAATTATAAAAAATTAAAAGTAGAATTCTAAAAAAACACGAATATTCATCAATCTAAGGTAGAAATGCAAGAAAAATAATAATAATAATAAATCCAACAAAAAATGAAAAAAAAAATTTTGAGAGAGAAAGGGAGAACCTTTTTTGTATAGGAAAATATGCATAGAATCGAAGATAGTGACAAATTTATAGTAAGAGAATGAGAATAAGAGCAAAAATAAAGGAAGACAAAACTTTTGTTTTGATTTTTCATTGATTTATTATTTAATTATAACATTAAAATTAAAGTAGATGAATATGTAAAGTTAAAACCGCTTAAAATGAATTTGTAAAGTCAATATATTTATATAGTTAGTATTGTAAAAAAATTAAATTTAAAAAATTAAAATGAAAAAGACTAATGATGTGACGGATGAAGTGGCTTAATAGGAGCATAGCAATAATAAATACTACATTTCAGCTTTTAGATATATATATAGATATAGATATAGATAAAAGGGTAAAATAATATTTAAATTTAAAACCATCCAAGAGGAATATATGTAGATAATACTTTTGTTTTGATTTTCCATTGATTTATTATTTAGTTATAACATCAAAATTAAAGTAAATGAATATGTAAAGTTAAAACCGCCTAAAATGAATTTGTAAAGTCAATATATTTATATAGTTAGTATTGTAAAAAAAATTAAATTTAAAAAATAAATATGAAAAAGACTAATGATATGACAGATGAGGTGATTTAACATGAGCATAGAAATAATAAATGTTACGCTAAAAGCTTTAGATATATATAAATTTCATATATTGATCTCTCTTCTTCTTTTTTGAGGTATTTTTGGTTTTTCAATTCCATTTTTTTGTGCCTATTTCCTTTATTAATGTCACAAGTGTGGCCATTCGGTCTCTTCTGCAAGAAGCGTATAACTTAGTAAAGTGTTAGCGTAGGTGCTAACTAGTTGGGCCTTTGGGCTAAGTAATTATACCTCTTTGATCTTGGGCCATCCCTTTCAAGCAGACCTCTTTTGGAAGGCCTAAAATAAGGGACACTAATGGTAACTGGACTCTTTGCTTTGTCTTACATATTGGTACACTACAATCTATTGGTAGGAATACCCATCTATTTCAACAAGTGGACTTTAGGCTATGCATGATTACATGGCCTGTCTTTACTTTGGAATTTACCGGCTCATATATATATCAACACTACAATCTATTGGTAGGAATACCCATCTATTTCAACAAGTGGACTTTACGCTATGCATGATTACATGGCCTGTCTTTACTTTGGAGTTTGGAATTTACCGGCTCATATATATCAACTATTTTTTCATAATACTGAAACTAGAAACTGATTTTTGTTATGGGTTCAGTTAGCTCAGCTGATAAAATTTATTGATGATATTTTAAAACCATAGGTTAAAAACTCTCTCTCAAAAAAAAAAAAAAAATCAGGCTGTTCATTAGCTTTCAAATTCTCATACTTTATTTCCCCTTAATTTAGCTAATCTAATCCTTGATTATAGGTACTTGATCTAAAGCCCATGAGAGGTCATCATTATTGATTAGGCATATATGTCGAGAAGAAAATTTGTGTGCTGACAGGGTTGCTGCAAAGGGAATTATTCAACTGAAGCGGGAAATACATTTTTGATACAATCTTCACTTTTTTGTTCGACTGTTTGTATTGGGACATGTTGGGCCATTTATACCGCTACCACAAAATGTTCTTTTGTTTGGTCTTCTGTAATATAGTAATGTCTTCTACCTTGGTTTGTATTATAAGTGTCAGTCCTAGCCTTGTCTGCATTATAATGTCCTCTCACCTCTGAGAATCTGAGCTCATACACTTTAGCTTTATTTGATGAAAAAAAAAAACCTCGTGTTGTGGGCATCAGTCCAGCCTCCTCTGGTTCTCAACTTTTATTAAAAATGAAGTGGGAAAAAAAAAACGATGCATCAGTGAGTTGGATTGTACAGAAACGAAATCAAAACGTTGCCTCGAAATTAGGCAAGCCAAATTGTTAAGGCTAAGTGAGTTGGATTGTTTGAGTTCAAAGTTCAAACCCTAACCTATGAGGTGCCGAAGCAACAACCCATTATTGTATAAGTAAAAGTTGTCCGAAATTTTTGGGTTGAGATTGTGTCTAATGCATAAATTGCACTGGACACATTAAAATACAGACACGTATCCTTATACTAATGTTTACTAAAGACAAGCCATGTCAGAAATTTTAGGTATTGTTGCTTATGGGAAGTTTGGCTAGCCACAAGCTAAGCTTGGGTCATGGTCAGGTTGTGTTGAGTTGCTCACAACTTTTTTTCTGCTACAATAAATTAACTCGTAGACGCTCAAAGACACAAGCCAGATTGAACCTGCAGTGTCTTACCAGTTACCATCATCAAAGGATGGAAGCCAAGTTGAGTTTACAGTCTATTAGCAAGTTAAGGTCAACTTAGCAATCGAAAGAAATTAAGGTCAACTTGTGCACACGCTGACCAGAAAACTATATACCTCTAATTAATCATACTAGATACAACACAACACCTAACATATCAAGTCCAAAGGACAAAATCATGCACCACCTAAGGTTTTTAGATCATGATGAACTCGGTAGGTGGGAAATCCTTACATGTGAACTCCTGTCACTTTCAATAAACTCTCTTTGATTTTTTGGTTGTGTACTTTTAATACATAATTAAAGAAAGAAAGATTTAGCTTTCGATAGATAAAGATAGGTTAGGTCAGGCTTCTGTAAGTGGATGAAGAAATAAAAATCATGTGTATTTTTTTTTTTTTTTTTTTTTTTTCTGTTTCACCAAACGATGGCATGACTTATGTCTAATTTTTTATCCTTTTTATACTTAGAGTGCAGTTGTTCAAGCTCTAAAGGGTAAGATCACCCCTGCAATCTCTATCCAAAAGGTAACTGAAGGCATCTCGTGGTGGCTTAAGAAGTTTGACAACTGGAAGATTTTGCACACGAGACGAAGCAGCAATATAGCTGCACACTCAATGGCTAAAGAAGCCAAATCAGTTTTAGAAAGTGTAATATGGGTGGAGGACTCTCCCCCTTTTATTGCGGACCAGCTTATGGTTGATGTAATGTCAATGGACATTTGTCCTAGTTATTGAATGAAGTTTATGTGTTGCTATCAAAAAAAAAAAAAAATACCGCTACCACAAAATGTTCTTTTGTTTGGTCTTCTGTAATATAGTAATGTCTTCTACCTTGGTTTGTATTATAACTGTCAGTCCTAGCCTTGTCTGCATTATAATGTCCTCTCACCTCTGAGAATCTGAACTCATACACTTTAGCTTTATTTGATGAAATAAAAAACCTCTTGTGTTGTGGGCATCAGTCCAGCCTCCTCTGGTTCTCACCTTTTATTAAAAATGAAGTGGGGAAAAAAAAAACGATGCATCAGTGAGTTCACTGAGTTGGATTGTACAGAAACGAAATCAAAACGTTGCCTCGAAATTAGGCAAGCCAAATTGTTAAGGCTAAGTGAGTTGGATTGTTTGAGTTCAAAGTTCAAACCCTAACCTATGAGGTGCCGAAGCAACAACCCATTATTGTATAAGTTGTCCGAAATTTTTGGGTTGAGATTGTGTCTAATGCATAAATTGCACTGGACACATTAAAATACAGACACATATCCTTATTCTAATGTTTACTAAAGACAAGCCATGTCAGAAATTTTAGGTATTGTTGCTTATGGGAAGTTTGGCTAGCCACAAGCTAAGCTTGGGTCATGGTCAGGTTGTGTTGAGTTGCTCACAACTTTTTTTCTGCTACAATAAATTAACTCGTAGACGCTCAAAGACACAAGCCAGATTGAACCTGCAGTGTCTTACCAGTTACCATCATCAAGGATGGAAGCCAAGTTGAGTTTACAGTCTATTAGCAAGTTAAGGTCAACTTAGCAATCGAAAGAAATTAAGGTCAACTTGTGCACACGCTGACCAGAAAACTATATACCTCTAATTAATCATACTAGATACAGCACAACACCTAACATATCAAGTCCAAAGGACAAAATCATGCACCACCTAAGGTTTTTAGATCATGATGAACTCGGTAGGTGGGAATCCTTACATGTGAACTCCTGTCACTTTCAATAAACTCTCTTTGATTTTTTGTTTGTGTACTTTTAATACATAATTAAAGAAAGAAAGATTTAGCTTTCGATAGATAAAGATAGGTTAGGTCAGGCTTCTGTAAGTGGATGAAGAAATAAAAATCATGTGTATTTTTTTTTTTTTTTTTTTTTCCTGTTTCACCAAACGATGGCATGACTTATGTCTAATTTTTTATCCTTTTTATACTTAGAGTACTTTATAAAAATAAAAAAAGAAAAGAAAATGTAGCAAGCTATAATTAATAGAGTATAAAATAAAATACAAAAAAGTAAGAACACATGATTTGTATTCGTTGAAGAAGTATTATTAGTAACCGTCTCCTTTTATATGAGAGTGAACCCCAAACTTATAGGATCCAATTTTATATGAGAAGGTGTTGCATGTGATATGTTACACAAAATAATAAATCTGGTTGCAGAGGCATTAGTCCTCACCCACCTCAATTTTCATTCAACCTAAGACTTTGAAAACCAAGCACAAAGCAAGCTCAAAAATCCTGACCTTAAAGAAATTAAATATATAACTTTTCTTTTAGGGTCTGTTTGATTGGAGGAGTGGAAAAGTAGAAAAATATAAAATGGTAGAATTATGGAAAAGTAGAAGGATAGAAAATATTTTATTTTCTCTCCTATTTGTTTGGTTGAGAGTGGAAAAGTGAAGGGGTGAAAAAAATGAGTTTAAATAAATTTACTCATGTACCCTTGCTAAAGAATAATGTCCAATTAAACAAAAAAAAAAAAAAAAAAGTGACAAATAACACACACAAAAAAAAAAAAAAAAAAAAAAGCAATCACCCAATTTTTTTTTTAAAAATCATGTCTCAAAAAAAAAATCACATCTAGTTAAAAAAAAAAAAAAAAAAAAAAAAAAAAAAAAAAAAGTATCACGCCAGACCCTAGAAAATGAAATGAAAAAAGAAGGCAACGTTACTGCCCAGAAGAGGAAAAAAAAAAAAAAGATGCCCAGGCCTAGAAAATCAAAAGAGGAAGAAGAAAAAAAAATGTAATGTTGCCCAGAAAAAGAAATTAGAAGGAAAAAAAAATGCAACGTTGCCCAGAAAGAACAAGGCAACAGAGAACTAGGGAAGAAAAATAATAATAATAAAGGTAACTTGAAGAAGCCCATGTGCATATGTATATGGGCATTTTTGTCAATCAAGAAAAAAATTATCTCCACTCAGTTTTCTCTCCATTTTGAGAAGAAAATTTTTGGTGGGTCTAGAGAGAAAACACTTAACCCTACCATTTATTTTCATTCCTCCTCACCCAACCAAACACACTCCAAAAAAGTTTTCCTTCCTATTTTCTCTCCAAAAATTTTCATCCATCCTGTTTCACCTCTAAACAAACAAACTCTTAGGGTAAAACTTAGGTACACATACAATTCCTTAAACAAAGTTCAATAAGTTCTTCAATTTAATTCAAACACAACTAAATTATTCTTCAAAATGATAACAATGTATGTGCTTAATTAATCAATGTAATCATGTGTTTAAATTTAATTGAAAAACATGATATATTGTACATAAGGAACTATTTTTAAGCTTTGTCTTGACCTCGATATCATTCTCCTTTTATGGTTTTTTTTCTCCCCAAATAGGAATAAACTTAATATTCTACCCCATTTCATTAAGGGAATGGGAATTACTCCTATCTTGGGAAGAATGAGTAAGAGAAAATAGAATGAAATGTATTTTTCTTCCTAGTCATTCCATCATATCTACTAAAACTTCCAAACAACAGAATGAATGAAATGTGCCTTTAATTTCAATTTCAACCCATTCCTTTTTCTCTCCCAAGAGAGAGGTAACTATTCCAATATTGTTGGTACTTGGTTTCAAACCCAGTGTGTTCAAATGTAAAAAAGTGTGTTGATTTTACAAAAGCTTTCAAGAAAACACCATTCTTGGGCACTTCAAGCCATAGATATGAATAGCAATTTATCAGTTTGATGGTAGCAGGACATGAAAATACTTATGGTTGCCTTACCATTTACCAAGTCATTTCAACATGGGTCTTCATTGTCTTTGAAAATTTGCCTGCATACTGAATATTTGAGTGCTATTTGCCAGCACAACACAGGATCTAGTCCAAAGTTTTATATTGTCACATCTGTATTACATTTACAAATAAAGGATGGAGAGAAAAAGATTGCATAAATAGCATATTGCTAGCGTTTCTGTGAACTAGATAGGCATTAAATCCCAATAAATGGAAGCTTATTTACCGTGTAGAACCAAGTAAGAACAAACCGAGGAAAGACATGTGAGACTCTTATATACAAATTAAGCTCTTTACCAGGGATGGTAGTGGTACACGTATGAAATAAAAATCACAAATGCAAAGGAGACTTGCACTTGTATGGCATTTAAAACTGGATGCTGCCGCTGATAGAAGCTTTACAAAAAATAAATAGCCCTACTCTCCTGCTTTGAATCGGATATGTCGCATTCATATACCTCTATTGCAGACTTGATAAACAGCCAGATCCGTTCTCTGTCATTTTTAAATTTATGACCAATAGTGCTTCTCTCAACTGATATCTGGCATTGAAACTCTATTTCAACCAAGCAGATTATCTGTAAATAGCAGTCAATAAAATTGATTTTAAAAACCAGATTCTTTAGGGGTAACATGCAATTCACAAGACAAATAATTCCGAGACATGATGGAAGTGGTATAAGATCTTAAGATAAATATTTTTTGGCTGACTACTACATATGATTACTAATAAGTACACATGCATCATAAATGGAATTATTAAGCTGAAGTAATATATTCAAACCGAGTGACCATTCCTAAAAAGGAGTTGTACTAATTACAAGACGCAACAATATAAATAGTTACGATGCCAAACCACTTGGTAGAGAATAATTATTATAATATAGATTGTTAGAATCAAATGTAAGACTACCTGTTGCTCAGGTTCTCTGTGCTGTGAAACTGGCAGGTGAAGCCCCATTAAACCTACTGGCATTGCAAACTTGTACCCTCTCAACATCTTGGACTGTGTTCTTTGGCATATTGTTCGAGTAACGCCTTAAAATCCTCCTTGAGTCGTCACGTTCATCTGCCAATGGGTTTGCAACAGTTTCAAACCTATTTTGGTGTTGAAATCTTTGGCTCACCCGGTCATATGATTCAGTGCTACCATCTTTATTAGGTATGGTACGCATGGCACTGGGTGATGGTATGCTTCCAGAAGATGGGAACCTTGAAGTAGAATACCGGCCTTCTGCCCTCCTCCAGAATTTGGAACTCAAGAATTCTGCACCAGGCAGCTTGCAACATGTGTTTTCTGCAGAATCACTGTTTGGGATCCTTCCACTTGAAAGTGCCAAATCATGCGAAATTTCATCCAGTGCCATCTCTAGGCCACGTACACGCGACTCTAGGGAATTGATTCCAATCTGGGAGCTCCCAATGAATCTCTGGATTTAAGTAAAGCAGGAAAATATGAGTACAAAAGTCTTAAAACATTTATCAGGCACAATATTATTGACAAAGCCTTCACGAAGTTGGCAAAACATTATGAAAGGAGATGGCATTCCAGGAGCTAAGTTCAGTTGACATGTTGCAACTTTTACTAATAACAAAAGCACATAACTGCAGTAAAACCTGCAGGCTTAAATGTGCCCTTAAAATGAAATTGGCATTCAATTGAGTGAATTACTATGAAGGGAGACAAGTGATACCAAGCTTTGGCAACATACCTGGAGAAGTTCTAACAGATTGGATTGCTGGTTTTCAATTTGAAGAAGTTGTTCACGGATCAAAGACACTTCCTCAGCCTCTTTGCTATTCTCATCAACTTCTTCAAATGTGTTGCTGACTACATCACCCAAGTCAGCGTCCTGATCATCTTGAAACGGGACCACACGAGACCCTGATCTTAAACCACCAAATTTATGCACTTTTTCATCTCGGATCTTACCAAACAGGACACGCTTTGTTTCCGGCTTGGAATTCCCACTGTTCTCATTCTCTCCTGATTCCAACCTCTCAAAGTCACTCCTTTTGATATCATCTTCACAAGCCACCTTCAATGAGAGAGAGTTTGGTACTGCAACTTCAATTTTCCAACCTGAGGGTTTCTTGTGGTCCACCTTACGAATCACGGCTGCACTTGAATTCCTGTCATTACTCTTCGGAGGACTCTCTCTTTTGGTAGTGGTCACTAATGAATCATTTGAAGGAGGGGACCTGTTTGTGGGGACTGTTTTCTTCGGTTTAGGAGTCTTATATCCATCATCATTGGAACTTTTGGATATGGGAGGGAAGCATCGACCACTACCATTATCTGGACCCATGTAGAAACACCCAAAACATAACCAGATGGCATTAGATAAGGTTCATCAGTGTAGAAAGAAAAGCACAAAACCGTACAAATGACTGTAACCTTGAAAGCAAAACACTATAATTGGACATATCAATGTATGGTTCTTCGTGCAAACTTCCAATTGTATTGCATTCACTCCACAAAATTCTAACAGTGGCCTCAAATTTATTTACACATCATGAAGTACTAAAAGATTGAAAAACCAAGCAAGACAAAAACAACTAAAATTGAAGTTCTAAAATGCTAACCTGGTGAAGAAGATTTAGACTGAGATGAAATAGGAACCTCCTCAGATATACCAAAAACATCCTTCCACAACTCTAAGGTTAGATTCATCGTCTCCCGTACAACCTTGACCTGTTACACCAAATTTAATCAGATTTTTAACAACAACAACCAAGCCTCAATCGTAAAATTTTGGGGTCGGCCATAGATCCTCAAAGACTAACTCGAGTCGACCCCATATATTCATTTCCATCATTCTATTCTATTTGAACTCTTTGTTACCGTGTTACTTCCTAATTGGTTCAAAACTTAACCAGATTACAATTTTATTTATTTATTTATTTATTTTAATTTAAATCCACTTTTGGTTTTGATTTCCATATCTTCAAAAGGTCAAATATTAACCAATCACTTACTATAAACTTGAGGTCCCATGATATGACTAAAGTTCCAAAATTTTCTGTTCCCACCTTTTTTTTTTTTCTCACCAAACTAATTTTCTTTTCCGACCTTTTATTTTTCTTAGTAACCAAACACAATCCAAATTATTTCACTAAAAGAATATACATACATAAATACATTACAAACGTACCTTATCAAATCTCCGACTCTCCAAAGAACTCAAACACAACGCCTTGTGCTCCGCCGCCAAATCCTTCTCCGCCACGGCCACTTTTCCCAACGCCTCCGCCGCCGCCTTCCTCACCGCCCAATCCTCACTACTCAAGAACTCAACCACGCACGGCACCAACCAATCCAACACTCCTCGACTCGAAGCTCCGCCGACTCCGACCACGCTTCCGATGAGCACAAGCAGCGCCGCCTTGGCCTTAAACCCTTCGCTCTTCGCCAGTTTCCCCAGCCTCGGCAGGCTCTTCCGAAGCACCTCTATCTCCGGCTCCGGCGAGGCCTCGATCGCGGCGGCGAGGCACAGAGCGGACCCGATCTGAGCGTTGAGGTCTTGCTCGAGCGAGACGGAGTCGATCAAAGGCTTGAAGAAAGCGGCGAACGGAGGCTTCGTGATTTTCAACGACATGGCGGTGACCGCGTCGACGCAGGCGGATCGGACGGCGGAGTCGGGGTCGCGGAGGCGGCGGAGGACGGTGGAGATCATCTTGGAGAGGAAAGGAGAGAGAGAGTCGCCATGAGAGTGAGAGAGAAGAGCGAGCAAGCTCACGCATTGTTTGCGAACCGGCGACTTGGACGACGCGTCGGTGTTGTGGAGGCAAGAAAGGAAAGGCGAAAACGACTCGCAGTTTAGGGACTTGGCTATGGACTCGAGCTCTGAAGTTGCGACGGCGAGTGTGTCGCGGTCTGAGAGTTTGTTCAGGCACGTGATGACTCGGTGCTTGAGTTCGTGAGTTGACCCGCCGGGTTGCGGTGGACTTGAGTTTTTTTTTGGCGGTTGATGGTGGTGGCGCCGCCGAGTGAAGTGGTGGTTTTGGCGGTTTTTGGAGAAGAGTGTTGAGTTTGAGTTTATGGTGTGAAAATGTGAATGAAGGAGTTGAGAATTGCAGAGTGGGTTTTTAAATGTTGAGTGGGAAAAGGGGGTAGTGCTGGTTTGGTACTACTGGCACTGTTTTGGATTTTTATTTATTTATTTATTTATTTTTTAATCCAAGCGCCAACTGCCAACTAGTTAATGAACGAGTAAAAGAGGGAAAATAATATGTCGGGACAGTTTGAGAAAAAAGAATAAATTTTTTTTTTTTATTGAAATAAGAATATAGGAATTAAGTATTTAAATTAAGAATTACAAATTAGACTGCATAATGGAGGTTCATCACATGTTCATAGGGATAATTATTAATTAGTCCAAAATAATTAGAATATTGTGTGAGTGAATTGCATTACTAGGATTCATTAATTTGTTTCGCTACAAAATTTTTTCAAAATATAAAATCTATTTTTAGGTGTATAGTGTGACATGTAAAATTCTTCAAACACAAACTATCAAAATTAATGACCGACAGGCACCAAAGTCGATGGTCCAATTGTCAGAGCCGATTGTTTAACAACCTGATTATCGGCACCAATTATGAGATGTGCGACCTAGACACCAAATGGGGGCAGGGCCAAAAAGATTTACAAGTTGCAAATGATGTTACATCAACGGAAAATATTTTAAGTTTAACCAAATTTTACAATGAAACAAAAATATTAAAATTGTTTTATAATTTATAGCGAAACAAATATAACTAAAGACCTGTTCGGTAATATTGTTCTAATAACGTTATTTAAGTATTATAACAATGCATGTGAATAAAAAAATATTGTGAAAATACAATATAACCAAATAGGCTCTAATTTAGACTATATAGTATGTACTCGTACAACCAAGTGTTAGTCAAAGATAGGATTATAGATTCAAGACCTACTAAATTCACGTGAAAATTTCAGCAATGAAAAGTTGATACTAATTGTCTCTCTTTTTTTGTCCTTTTATATGGTAACTTTTTTCTTTTATAAAATACTTTATCTTAGGGGCATTTCATCAGAAAATCAGTGAACGAAGAACGCAGATATACAATGGAGAATCAACATGAAAGAACTTTATAACCATAGCTGGCGCCTTAGCTCAATGAATCTTGGTTTAGATTTTTGGATATGATTGATAGGTGAGCAGCTTTCTTTTTAAAGAGTCAGTTGGTATTAAAACAAACACTTGGTAGTTGAATTATTTAGTTCTATATTCAGCTAGCGTAATCTGAATCTTTTTTATGATCCACAGCACAGAAGACTTGGACGCTATATGAGTTATGACCAGTAGATGAGAATAAAAAGTGAAACAATTATTAGATGGCCAATGAGCAAAAGCCAATCAGTTTGTGAAGAGCAAGATCTCAAGCTGGACGTTTGACTCAGCTAGCTTCTTATTTGTTAACTGCTTATCAACAAAAACCTTGTAACATGTTATGCATTAAGAAGAGAATGCAGCACATGACTACATGAGCAACCACATGACACAAAGAATCTCTTTGTTAATGTGTTTTTCTTTTCTTTTTTTAAAATAGATTTTTGGGTTTGATTTTCATATAGTCATAGACTCATATTACATATCCATTGGTACCAAATGAAAAAAATAATCATCAATCCTTAGAAACTGGTAGTAAGGAAGAAATACCTAGAATGTGGAGCATGTGAGCATGTGAGGGGGATAAGGGAGGCAACACTGTTAAAAGTGCCATAATAAGTACAGGCAATCACGTGACATTATATGGATATTCAATGAATTGAGTCTAAAGTTACCTTTAGTGAAAGCAAATTGTTTGGATTTGCTTTGGGGGAGAATGTAGAACATGCTAGCTCTCTGGATTCAAATTTATTTACTGATGTAATATTCTGATATTCTTCTTTTTCTCCCTATATGATCTCCAAGGACAAATATGTTGCACCACAAATGATTAAGATCTGGGTCTTTGTGCGATGGCAAGTGTTTTTCGTCCAAAACTATAGTTTGAGAGTTCGAGAATCAACTACCTAACAATTTTTATATTTTATTTTTTAAATGCGTGATAAGGTAAATATGGAAACTTTCTACACTTGGTACTACTTTTTTTTGTCCCCATCAAAGAGCAAATCATTTGCATCCAAGCTGTTTACTAATTTGGTAGAAGAATTAGTTTTAGTGCCCAACTTGTTCAAAGATGTAATCCAAATGCTAATTTAGATTGAATTTTAGTTTATGTAATAGTTCCGTGAAGCTACCATTTCATAGTATGTGGGATTCACACACCAGTGAATTTCACATGTTATGAGATGATGATTTTATATCGCCACTCCATAATATACCCCCTCTACTTAGACACGACATAAAAATGTGGGGCTTGTCATGGTCATATGACTCATATCCATCTACCTATAATAAACCTACCCTAATTGTAGAAGCACTGTTATAGCATCTGAACTTTTCAGCTGAAAGATTTGGCTAAAAGACCAACTTGGTGTAAAAGAATAAAGATGCCCCCGTGAATTAAGTTAAAATGCAATAATGATATGAAGCATGAAGAGGGTGACCAAAATAGAAAATGGGAGAAGTGTGTGTTATAATGGCATTTGATACCCCTAAATCTAAGGGGGAAGATGGTGACACTAATTAAGTTAAGAGTCCATGTGACCTCTTTGATTTTTTATGACAAACAGTTTGGCAGTTTCTGGCCTCGTGCTGTTGTTATCAAATTAATGCACCACTGTTTTATTTTTATTTTTATTTTTATTTTTTCAGATATGATATAATTGTAATATATTGTATCTAATTCATGATAATTGCTTTTATTACCAGATTGAGATGTCAATCAATTTTTTGTTTTAGCATATTCGAACAGGATTACTTTTACCAGTAGAATTAACTGGAACCTACCACTATTTAGATTCAAAGAAGCAGTCAGTTATTATTTTTATTAACATGATTATTTTTTAAACTTCTATTTTTGTAGAAATTAAGGAGAGAAACAATTTATTAGTATTACAAATGATAGGTGGACATTCTCATTCCATGTACTAAATTGATTAACATGTCTTACCCATCAGTGTTTTAATCTCTTAATCTTTCCGCTAATTTTTATAAGGTCGTTCTCGTTCATCTCCAATATACACTCCGTGAAGAAAATCATTGAATAAATCTTTTGGCAAAAGCAAGAAATAATTATAGCAATCTATTGTGTTAAACCCTCCTACTGTTGTAAAGATAATTATGGGTGTTATTAGCAACCCCCAAACTTTGTTGTACTTAATTTCTAATTTAATTAAATTCCCATCAAAAAAAAAAAAAAAACCCTTATGAATACCCCATCCAATCATCTAATTAACAGTAGTGCAAGATTTATTTAAGCAGGAAGGAAAAAAAAAAAAAAAAAAAACTTTAAAAAATTTTTTTTTTTTTTTTAGCATTGTATTGGTAGCCATTTTTATATTTACTTTTGCAAATGTAGGTGCAGCTTTTTGCCCCATCTCATTGCCTAGAAGGCAGAGGATATTTTAACCTCAATAAATAAATAAAAGGCGGATGATAAGTGCAAAACTTAAATCATTGACTGGGATAACTAGGTTACGAAGATGCCCCTAAATTTGTAGTCTTTGGATGCCGTAACTTTCTAATTGTAGTGCAAG
The DNA here is from genome assembly GCF_002906115.3 of Quercus suber. Taxonomy (NCBI): domain Eukaryota; kingdom Viridiplantae; phylum Streptophyta; class Magnoliopsida; order Fagales; family Fagaceae; genus Quercus; species Quercus suber. The sequence goes on along the minus strand of NW_027069599.1, from coordinate 378,439 downwards.
CTAACCTTTTTATTTTTTTATTATATCATAGCTAGATACTGGATCAAGTTATTTACATAGTTACATAGTAACATGATTGAAATTCTGCATGAAAAAGACACAAAAGAGAATTAGCTTTCTGATTAATCATGTCATAGTTTTCGCACCGTATCTCACTTGCAAATTCCCTAAAAATCATATTTAAAAAGTACAAACCGCAAATGAAATTTAGGGTGTGTTTGAATACTGCTTATTTTACTGAAACTGAAAAATTATTGCTGAAAGTACAGCAGATAAAGATAAAAATTAGTTGAAATAGTACAACAAGGCTCCTGAATAATGCCAAAAAGTGCAGTGTGGCCATGAATAATAGTAAAAATAAGCTGAATAGTGAAATAATTTTAATTTTTAATCTCCACCCAAACGCACACTTAGAGATGAAACCACACTTATTCCAAAAATCGATAAAATCTCTAATGATTGAATAAAAAATTAGAGTTTAATACTCGTTTACACCAAAAACTAATAAATTAATGTCTTAATTAGATAATAAGTACAAAAAGTACATTATAAGTTGAAACTCTATAAAAAAATAAAAAATAAAAATTATAAAAATTAGAGATGAAACATAATATATCGTTTGGTTTGTTCCTAAAATCTGTAGCCAAAAACCAATTACAGTGAAAAATGAAAGGCCTGGTGGCTATATAGTATATGGTACTACTAATGCCTTGTTGTCAGCCGAAATGTTTGACGTGGGCTTTGAGTCCAATGGTTTTTAATGAATAAAACCAATTTTCATATTGTGGACAAGGAATCAGATAGGACAAACGTCTTTTCATCAACAATAAGATAACTGGTACTCTTTCCGACCTGACCATAAAGAATATGGTAAGCGGTAGCTAGTCAGTTTAATTGGATCATGAATCCCTACTTAATGCTACTCTTAATTTCCAACCCATCCATATAGAAAATGATATCATACTCTCTATTTTCTAACTACCAAAGTGCTAGAAGGGTCATCAAAAAAAAAAAAAAAAAAAAGTGTTTGAAGAAGAACCTTTAAGGAACTCGATCTCTTTTGGTGAATTTCTNTTATCTTGGCTAAAAAAAAAACAACACTAAAGATTTTTTTTTTTTTTTTAGCATTGTATTGGTAGCCATTTTTATATTTACTTTTGCAAATGTAGGTGCAGCTTTTTGCCCCATCTCATTGCCTAGAAGGCAGAGGATATTTTAACCTCAATAAATAAATAAAAGGCGGATGATAAGTGCAAAACTTAAATCATTGACTGGGATAACTAGGTTACGAAGATGCCCCTAAATTTGTAGTCTTTGGATGCCGTAACTTTCTAATTGTAGTGCAAGCTAACCTTTTTATTTTTTTATTATATCATAGCTAGATACTGGATCAAGTTATTTACATAGTTACATAGTAACATGATTGAAATTCTGCATGAAAAAGACACAAAAGAGAATTAGCTTTCTGATTAATCATGTCATAGTTTTCGCACCGTATCTCACTTGCAAATTCCCTAAAAATCATATTTAAAAAGTACAAACCGCAAATGAAATTTAGGGTGTGTTTGAATACTGCTTATTTTACTGAAACTGAAAAATTATTGCTGAAAGTACAGCAGATAAAGATAAAAATTAGTTGAAATAGTACAGCAAGGCTCCTGAATAATGCCAAAAAGTGCAGTGTGGCCATGAATAATAGTAAAAATAAGCTGAATAGTGAAATAATTTTAATTTTTAATCTCCACCCAAACGCACACTTAGAGATGAAACCACACTTATTCCAAAAATCGATAAAATCTCTAATGATTGAATAAAAAATTAGAGTTTAATACTCGTTTACACCAAAAACTAATAAATTAATGTCTTAATTAGATAATAAGTACAAAAAGTACATTATAAGTTGAAACTCTATAAAAAAATAAAAAATAAAAATTATAAAAATTAGAGATGAAACATAATATATCGTTTGGTTTGTTCCTAAAATCTGTAGCCAAAAACCAATTACAGTGAAAAATGAAAGGCCTGGTGGCTATATAGTATATGGTACTACTAATGCCTTGTTGTCAGCCGAAATGTTTGACGTGGGCTTTGAGTCCAATGGTTTTTAATGAATAAAACCAATTTTCATATTGTGGACAAGGAATCAGATAGGACAAACGTCTTTTCATCAACAATAAGATAACTGGTACTCTTTCCGACCTGACCATAAAGAATATGGTAAGCGGTAGCTAGTCAGTTTAATTGGATCATGAATCCCTACTTAATGCTACTCTTAATTTCCAACCCATCCATATAGAAAATGATATCATACTCTCTATTTTCTAACTACCAAAGTGCTAGAAGGGTCATCAAAAAAAAAAAAAAAAAAAAGTGTTTGAAGAAGAACCTTTAAGGAACTCGATCTCTTTTGGTGAATTTCTCTTCCTTTGATCTTTCTTTTTATGAGGCCAGACAAAAAATAAAAATTATTTTAAATCACATGGCAAATATTCAAATTGTGCAGGACTAAGTTTTTATCATCAATCAAGTATTAATTAATAAATTATAAAATAATTTAAAATAACAAATGAAACACCTTTTAAATTTCTTAAATTTTTATAATTGAGTTTTCATCGGAATATTTTTAATTTCATTTCATAATTCTTGATTTTTTTTTTTATAGTTGAGCTATAATCGAAGTAATATTTTTGAAAAATAAATGATTATAGAGTCGGACTTAAAATAAACTATATTGATAATATTATTTACCAAATTTTATAGTAAATGATGGACACTTAGTGCAGGTAAAGTGTAGCCCTATACGACTAAAAAAGATAATCCCTTTTTTTAACCCAAAAAAAAAAAAAAATGGAGCTCTCAAGTGAATTTACCATTCCCAACCAACTAAACTTTATTCATGAATAGCCTGAGACCATTAGCACAATTAACAGGGTGTCTCAATACTTGAATTCTCAACCTCGGACTTACAAGATGAGGAGTTGGAAGGCTTTTTACTACTAAAACAGTTTCGCAAGGGATGAAGATAATCCCTTAGTACAACCACAATTTTAAAACTTAATTTTTATTATATAATATATAATATGATTTTAGTTACATTAGTTCTATCATTCTTTTCCCATTAAATCATAAATGAATAGTTTATGAGTTTCAGTTAGCTCAATTGATAAAATATTTTGTCATCGAATAATAAATTTGAGGTCAAATCTTATCTACACTAAAACATAATTAATGTCTTAATCTGATAATAAACTAAAAAAAAAAAAAACAATTATCATATAACAGAGATCTTAGTGTATAGATAAAAGTTCTACCGTATTAAAAAATTTACTTGGGGTCGTGGGATCTAACTAAAGCAAAAGAGTATACAAATGGTGGTATTAAAATACTTCTTTTTTCATACTCACGTGACAATGCAGACAAAGACGTGATGGGTCATTTAGCATATATAATGCGTTTTAATAAGATCAGAAAAAAAGCAAAAGAAGAGAAGAAGCAATGCTCTTAAAAGATGAATCTGAAACCTGCATGCTTTGTTCTAACTTCTACATATACCTTCATCATCTTTTCTTTATTGTTTACTCAAGAAAAGAATGAACGCAGGCGCACACATATACATGTTCCAATTAATTTATACCCGAATTTTTTATTTTTTTCTTTAAATTTGTCAAAAAAATTAGTTATTTTTTTTCTTTCTTTCATTAAAAGTTTATTAAAATGGTTTACTGTAAAAACCCTTATATTTATTTAAAAACAAAGGCATCAAAGTATTACAGGAGGCCCCTAAAATCTTAAAGGTGTTGGGCGCGCACTGATCGGGAGAGAGCCTATGATTACGAAGATAGTTTAGGGTCACGGGACCCATAGGAAGGGTCATTCCCCCTTCAATGAAGGCGATCATAGGAATTATGACCTCTCCTTCTTGTCGAGCTAACAGTAGTCCCTCCGGGGGGCAATACCTCAGATTTACCCCCTGTGGGATATGGTGGGTTCTCTTGAACTCCTCAATCAACGCCGGACTATCGACGAGATATTGGAATTTACCCATTTCTAAAAGACTGAACGAAACAGTGAGGAAGATGGTGTTAATGAAAGGAAATGGTAGCCGAGAAGGAAAGAAAGGTTCAGGAGGCACCAAGACTTACACTAGCACGAATAAAGCGAATTCCTTAACTCGAAATGTAATTTGGGGTGGGATCCTGAAGGTAGAAAGCGCAGAAATCCGAGTGGGCGTGAAGTGCTTTTGAAGAAGGGAACTCTCCGGAGGCTCTGAGAATGCTCTGAGTATTATGAAAGTGTATAAAGTAAGAAAAGTAACTGCCTACAGAGGTTTATATATGGGACAAATGGAGCGGTATCATTCATCTCGCTCGAATTACGAGGGCAAACCCTACCCGTTTGATCAATAATCCACTGTTGGATGCAAGGGACACAGCCGCCTGAAGTAGTTGATGCGCTACTTTGGGAAGGAGAGATTTACAGCGGTAATAATGAGGCGCGCATCTCCACAATCTCACGCGTGTAAACAGGGGCATTTATGACTTTTTACTTCTGTTGGTTTCTTTTGTTTTAGTTTATTTTCATTTTTATCCACTCATTCCCGCGTACCAAATCAAAATCTTATTCTTTCTTCCCGTTTGCGTGGGAAAAAATAAAATTTTGAGGGGCTATTGTGGGGGATAAGGGGGTCAGACCCAAGTTAATGGGCCGAATACCCAGGAGAGGACTGTTTCACATCCGAAGAGAAGGATGCGGAGAATGCAAGGCCCAGAGTGAAGTGGAATCCTCCTGGTAGAGAATCATCGCTGTCCGAGGAGGATATCTCCAGTCCGAGGAGGACATCACCTGTCCGAGGAAGATGTTTTACTTTGATATGATATCGGAGACTAACTGAGTAGGAAAAAAGCCTGATTGACTGTCCGAGGACTCCACCTGATCAAGATAAGCTCAAAGCATATTCAGGAACAATAAGGATGAGGAAATATCTGAGGGAAAGGCTGCTGCCACCGTATTCAATGCATTGCAACAGCTTTTCTGGCCGCATTTATGTGGAGAATACCTCTGAACAGTGCCTCCTAACCTACCGCCACTCACACAGAGATGAAAAGAAGCTGCCTGACGTGACAGGTACTTGAGCAAGTTCATGGATGGGGAGCACGTAGACGATGGAGATGAGGGTGATAGTGACTATATAATAGAGGGAGAGGGTTTGAAACAAACCATGGAATGTATTGAAACTGATCAATGAATAGTTGAAAGAGTGATAATCCTTTGTTATTAATCCCTTGCTAACTCTAGTTTTTTGACCCATACTCTACAAATTAATTGTCTTTGGGTTTACATAAAGAATTTGAACCCTACAATATATATTATGATAGATGATAAAAATAATTAAAATAATTAAACTTTAGATTTTATTTTTAAATTCTTGAATTTTTTAAAATAGAATTTTAACGGAATCAAATTTTAAATTTCTTATGGACCATCCACCATAATGTTATCCACTACCCACCTCTAGTTTATTGTAATTTTGATCTTAGAAAAAATCTTTTTATTTGTTGCAGAGAGAATGAACTTTTATTTTAATAGATATGATAGTATTTTAAATATATAGAGTCCGCTCCATGTTGATTGCTTATTATCATCGGGTTAAGGTATTAACTGGTTTTTGGTGTATGCAGGTTTAAACCCCAAATTTTTTATGCGAGAACAATATAGATTTTAGTATTTTACTGATTAAAATAATAAAAAATTTGCAGCCGAATTAAAATAAATGCTTGTGTGTGGAAGAGTTTATGTTTATTATAGTTTATTGGGATTAAAAAAAATATTTGAAGCAAAAATACAGTTTTACTTTTACACTTGCACTTAAAATTTTAAAATTAATAAAAAATCTCTGGCAAAACACAATTACAAAGTTTTTTTTTTTTGGTTTCTTTTTGCTAACAAAGGATTATAATTTTATAAACATGGAATATACTATAGGGTATTCACTGTTCAGTTTGCAAATTTGCATGAACTGGGGCTACTAGCTATGTGGTGGACCTGTACTTACTACATTCTTAATTAATTAAGAGTTGTAGGGTACTAGACCTGCGGGTGGGCCAATCATTGATGGTGTGGCTCTGTCTGGACGCTGCTATATAGCTTGTATTTTAGGGTTAGTTAGCCCAATATCATCATCCGCTAGCCTTCATAATTCCACATGGATTCTGCAGAAACACAACAATCATGGCCCTCTCTGTTTCTGGCTTCATCTCAACGTAGTAGCCTAGGCTATGTAGCAAGAGACTTTAAAAAAAAAAAAAAAAAAATTTATTGTGATTGCTATAAAAGAATTGAGCATTTGTCTCTATCAATAAAGACTATAAAGTTGCAGATCCAAAAGAAGGTGACAATTATGCTATGTCAGTGCCTTTATGAAAATACACAACAGACCAAATAATACGAATAGGTGAAATAGCTACATTTAAGCTAACAAATAAACAAATAACCTAAGATGTTAATAATTACTAGTTTTTTAAGTTGTCAGAGAAATATGTATTCTATTAAAAGATACGTACTGATTGAAATAGATATATGTATTTTTGGTTGTCAACAATGAATATTTTGGACTACAAAGCTTTACTTACTTTCGCACCAATGCGTATTCAATGATTGAGTTCAATTTTATTTCAGTTTTCTGCGCTGGACTGGAGAGAATAATGACAGAATTTTGTTGTTTCTGTTTGAATTTTGAAAGGTGTACTGAATTGTTTTCTTTGAATTCAATCCATTGATGATATGTGCCTTCACTTTTGAGGTCTCTGTAATGACCAATGCTTCTCGGCCTCTTCACAGTTAAATCACATTTGAGTGCACGTTTTGTTTAACTTGGCCTATTGTTGGTGTCTCGCTTTCAACTTCTCAAAATGTTGAGGAAAGTTCATCCCCTTATATGAAAAGATCCAGAATCACTGTCATAGCAAATCAAATGCCCCAATCACCTTCATCGAGATTTAGGGCTTTGTCTATGCAAAAGGTCAAATAAAAATCGTATTTACAATATTTCTATTAATGTGATTGCAAGAATGCATTGTATTTGTTTGTTGATCTCAAGTGTATAAACCAATGCCAAGACACATTGGTCTGATGGCACCTCTCAAGTACCTAGGGGTCCAGGGGGAGAGAAGGGGTTCGGGTAGTAGCTTAGGAGATTTTTAACCATTTAAAAATAATCACCACCGGTTGGAGTTGAGCCAGATGTTACAACACGGGGGCCTCAATTCGAACCACAAGAGGGACGGGTAAAAAGTTCTTTTTTTTTTTTTTTTTTTTTCATATAATATTTGGTTTCTCTATAATAGAACATGTACACAAAAAAAAAATACTTTAAAAAAAGGGGAGGGGAAATAGGCTTAGAGCAACCGCATCAAATCGTGCACAATCTTGCAAAATACAAAAAGTAGTCAATTTTACACATTTTGAGCAAAAAAAACACCCACATCAGTGGGTGTAAAATTATACATAAATGCACAAATACTACAGTAATCATGCATATATGCACGCTTACTATAGCTCGTGCATTTAATATTTTAGTATTTTTTGGTAGTATTGGGTTTGTGAGAGAGAGTAGTAGTAAGTGAGAAAACAATAAAAAATTGTAAAATAATGAATATTTTATTGAATAGATATGTAGAATAGATAGAGTGATGTGGGTATTTTGTAAAAATTGGTGTGTAAAATAGAAAAAAGTAGTTTTTTTGTGCAAAATAAATAGAAAATTTGCATGAGCTGATGCGGTTGCTCTTGTTCTGAATCATGTCATTTCAAATTACAAACATAAAACACTCTCATTTGGCTATAATAGGAACTTTGTTTTTGTTTTTGTTTTTTTTTTTTTTCCCCGAACTAAGTTATACTAAGCAGTAAGCATAGCCTAGCACTGTTAGCACATAATATCTTGGCAACATGTATCACACTTCGTAAAGACAGACAAATTAGATGATGTTCCTCCTAAGGAGAATCTTTGGTGTACATATAATTCTCAAAGAGAGCTGTCTTCTGCAAAGACAGACAAATTAGATGGCCTAAATTTTCTCGTCTTTTGGCTAAAGTGTGAGGTGGAGAGGCCTTGGAGTCCTATAATTCAGTAGAATTTTGAGCTTAGATTCCTCATTCGGGACCCATGTAATAGTAATCACTCATCATATGCATCAGTACCTAAATCATGCTCAATGTCACCGAAACTCTCCTGCTTGACCATCTTAAGGACCATCCACCGTAATGGTATCCACCTCTAGTTCAGTATAATTTTGATCTTAGAAGGAAGCTTTTTTTCTACATTAAGCAAGCAATAAAAACCACTAACAAGTTTTTCCCATAGAAGAGAGCCGGATATGTCACTACATGCACTACGAGGCCTTTCAAAGGCGTAAGTTATAAAAAATTTGAAAATTTTTGAAAAGAGGTTTTTAGTTTTTTTTTTTTTTTTTTTTCCCCTCTATTCCACTGATGCCATTTCATGGTCATTTTCGAAATAGGTTTCAGTTGTGCTAACTTATATGTGTTCAGGTTGTAATCCATTAAATGTCTATAATAGGATTTGGTTTGCGTTCAATGCATTGAACCTAACACGTGTTCATTTTTTACTAAATGTCTTTTCTTTTCTTTTTTGATAAACACCCTAATGTATTCAAAAAAACTAAACAACAACAAAGGGTTCAAGACAAAGCCTGTTAGAGTACAATTTGAACGAGTCTAAATTAAAAACATCAACAACCCCTATAGGAGGTGCATAAAAAATAACAAAGTCCACAAGTTGGCTTGTTCCTATTTTTGCAAGAGCACCCACACACTTATTAACTTCTCTGAAGCAATGACCAGTCTAATTATGAGGAATTTGGGAAGCCAGAGTCCTGCAATTATCAATGAGAGAATAGATAAACCGATTAGAGCTATTATCATTTGAAATCAAATCCACAATAGCTTTAGCATCTACTTCAATTTCTACAGCTTCAAGATTCATGCTAATACAAAGGTTTTGTCCATCCCTAAGAGCCCAGATTTCAGCAAGCAGACTAGTAGTGGTGCCAATGTTCCTAGAGAATCCCTGAATCCAGTGAAGCAATACAGGATTGTGAAGCAAAATGAGCATATGGCTTAGAAGATAATAACAACACTTGGTTTGCATCCAGTACTCCTGTGTATTGAACCTGTCAAGATCATGATATGTGTTCAGTTTTGATCACATGTCAACTACTAAGAAGACAGTACGAGATTATGAAACAAAAGAGCATATATGGCTTAGAAGCTTGTACGCTCATTTCGTTCAGAAGTGCCCAGAAAAAACAGTACGTTTATGAGTGAATTTTGGTTTTGAATAAATGGATTGGGTTTTCAAATTTGTTAGATGTGAACGTGGACCTGAAATTTGTAAAGTATCTGATGAAAATATGGATTGGACCAACTATACGGTTTTCTCTTACCAAAGTCAGTTTTGGATCAACCCTCAATGTGGTCCAAATCGGATGCATTTACGGGTCCACCTACAACAATGGATAGTTTCTTGCACGTGCTCTGAAGGGCTCAATGCAGTATAGTGGGCTAACCCTTAATAGGGTCATAATAGTTACCCTTACATGCACCTACCATTATGATGGGTTTCTCTAATCCTACAGGGCCTAAAACAGTGGACCCAATTGAGCTATTACAGCCCAAATAGAAAGCACTGAGCTTGTTTTATTCCTGCATGGGAAGGCCCAGGAGATCATAGCATCCCACCAAGATCTTCGGGCAACAAAAACATTGTGAGCTATGACTAACTACAAAATAAATAAATAAAGGTACCACTAGCGTGGTGATCACTCTATAAGTATAAGTTATTGTAAGGTAGAGAGATAAGAATCAAAGTTTAAGTCTCCAAGAAAAATAAACAACGTTAAAAGGAAATCTTAACTAGGCATTAAACCTTGTTGGCCGAGTCCAAAATAAACTTTTATAAATTTGAAATTGAATCATGTAAATTTGTAAATAAGTTTATAAAATGTCAAATTAAAATTTATAATTTATTGATAATATTTTTTTAAGGAAAATTTTATTGATAATATAAATAATCTATTTCATAATAAAAATCATATTTAAGTTTTAATAATACAAAGTTAGTGAATTTAATTATATAAGTTTGTAACATTTATATCAAATCGATTCAAGCAATGTAATTGCAACTATAGTTCTGTAAATAAATTTTAATTAACTCAAGAACAAATTGTAACTTGTTTGACCAACAAAAAAGATGAACTAAATTCAAACATATAATATAACTTAGTAATAAGCTTAAGCTTGACTTATTGTCAAAGGTAAGTGTGCGTCTAGAAAATGAAAACAAGTTTCACTTGTGCCTAACATCTACATAATGCACTACTCGTGAGCTCTTGGGTGTTGTAAATGCTCCACACCTATTTGCAAAACAAACGATTGGGCCTCAAAATAGGTAAAAAGAAATCCTTCATTACCCTTCAAATCATAACTCTCAAAATTTCTAATGAGTTTGATATGTGGCTTGGACCACATAGGCAAAAATATGGGAAAAAATAGCATAGGTTCGGTGCCTATTCCTAAAGCAATAGGCATGTAATGAAGATATATCATGAAAATAATATTATGGGTTCAAGTTGTAGGGTTAGCAGTATATTTTTGTATAGATTTCTAAGTATTCAAATAAAAATTTTATTTTTAGATGTGTAATAGATATTTTATTTTATTAATAGACCAATTACAGGCCTTCATTATTTAGATTTCAGATCCATGAAGAAAAAAAAAGACAAAAAAACATATTAAGGACTTGATATAGGTCCATTGAATTTTGCATCGTTTTGGCACTATTTATTTTTTCGATAATTCAATAGTTACAACAATGGAGGTGTGATTTGAATCTTGGAGATCATGGACAAACGAGGAGGTGTCAATCAATTAAGCTATAAGACTTCTGACATTTTGACACTAACTATTGTAACCTTATTGAAAATTGTCAATGAGTATATATCGTACAAAAAAGCAGTTATATCTAAAACCCAATAATGCTTTAATATTTATTTGGCACAACACAGTTGGAGTATATCAAGGATTTAATAAATTGTATTTTTTGTAGTGATTTGAGATAAACTTAGATGAATTTGAACGGTTTAAGACCCCTAAAAACACACAGATTGCGTAGCCTAGATTAATTAGCCAAGTTGTTACTTAGTCAAATTAAGCAATTCTAGGTTAAAACAATCCAACAATCATATCAAGAATAATAATGCAGCGGAAAATAAATAACACAAGATATGATCACCCAGGAAACCACACGGTAAAAACCTGGGGAGGATTTGACCCACCGATCCTCAAGGCTAACCTGAATTCACTATGAAAGAATTGAAGTTCGTACAAAATGACTACAAGCTCCCCGCTCGACTTCCTAATGCTACCCACCAATTATTTGGGATTCATGAAAGTCTAGGATTTAAAGTATGTCCCTTAAAAGTATCAGATTTAATATGCAATCAGCTACAAGCTCCCCGCTTGCTTTTCTTTTAAGTTCCAATGGTTGCAACAGTAATGATCTTCAAGATGTTGAAATCATCTCCACCATGAAAACCCTAAGTTTTGTGTAAAGGAAAGCTCCTCAAAGATCTCACACGAGATTCACACAAAACAGCAATGTATGAGCAACAATACAATATGGACAACCTTCAAAAACGTGGCTAGGGTTTTATTTATATACCTAGGGTAAAAACATAAAACCCTAAACGTTTAATGAAGTAGGGCTGAGTTGGAAATTCTGCAGAAAATTCAACCTGTGCGATTTTCGATCGATCGAGTCTATTCTTCGATCGATCGAGCCAGGCCGAGAGTCCCAAGTACTTCTGCAGCCACTCGATTCCAACTTTACAATATTAAACCAACTTTGAGCAAGTCTAAATAAGACTAAATACAATGTTTTGATCATGGTTTGCCAACATTACAAATTAGAGTTCTAAATACATAAAATCCTAAGACCTTAGAACCTAACAAACTCCCCCTTTGGCAATCCGTGACAAAACCCTAATTAACAGCTCAAAGTTTTACAAATAAAAAGCCCTTTACAAAGATAATGCTCATAAAATTCAATTCAGCCTAACTACTATCCATAGTTGCAAGTGTAGACAGCAGCTTAGTTGAATCAACCTGTATAATCCTGAAATACTCAACAAACGCATAAACGCATGTGTGACAGTAAAGAGTAAAACAACAGGTATAACATTCTTGTAAGATCCACACAACACAAAATAAAGACATATAAAAATGAACAAGTCATAAATATAAATCAATACGCAGTGAATCATAAAGCAACAAGAATCAATAAAAAATATCATGTATATCAATCAATGTTACTCCCCCTAACATGAATATCCCCAAAAATGATATACAAAGTGAAGCACATAGATACAATCTAAAACTCCACAAGCTCCTCTAAATCAAAAAAAATCTCCCCCTAACTACAAAAACTCTACTACAAGTCAAAACTCCACTCCCCCTTTTTGTGACGGAATGCCAAAGGGCAATCACAAGTCGCCATCAAAAGGAGGTGGTGAGGGTGAATGAAGACGCGCAAGATCAGCTCGGAGAGCACGCATCTCATCCAGCAAGTCCACCAAAATCTGACCATGAGCCTGCTGAACAGTCATGACAGTCTCCAAAGTACGACGAACATCAAAGTCGGCCGAAGGAGGTGGAGGAACATCAGCAGCAGCAGCATCATCACCAACAGGAATAGGAATATCCTCACCAGCCATACCTGCAGAAGAAGAAGGAGGAGGTGCACTACTAGAGGGCTCAGATCTAGGGTGTTTAGAACCAGCTCGAAGATGAGCGGCCCTCTGTCTAAGAAAAGACGCACCTAAAGGTCCTATCACATGGACGGGCTCAGAGGAAGGAAAGTCATCAAGACCAAGAAAGAGAAGAATCCTATGAATGAAAATAGGATGAACAAGAGCATGAGCAGTAGATGAACTCCTATAAACTTCATTCAAAGAACGAAGAAAAAGATGGGGAAAACTAATAGGAGCATCAGTAACAAGAGCGTACAGAAAAACACACCTCTCAAGAGGAATGGTGTGAACATGGGAAATAGGCCAGATCGAATGACAAGCTATCCGAAAGAACAGATAGTGCAACCCAGAGAGCTCAGCAGAAGTGATCCGAGGATCAGAACCCCACTGGACAGTAGTACCAGTGACGTATGACAAAACATCGCTAATCTCGGGAGACTCATCATAAGGATAGACAGGATGCTGGACCAAAGGTACCCCTAGAGCATCAGCCACTACCCGAGGAGTAATGGTGTACTCTACGCCTCGTATCCAACTCTTAACTAGAGTGTTGGAATCATAGACGCGGATAGAGATGTTCGAATAGAACTCTCTAATCAAGGCAGAAGGTGGAGGAGGATCAGAAACATCCACCAAGGGTAACCAACCCCGACGCTCAAAATTTGCCCTAATGGCAGGATCAAGCTCATCTAATAGCACAGAACGCTCAGCCCAAATCTTTCTCTTAACGGTCAGTTTCTCAAAAGTCTCTTGGTTTTCCTCACTCGGAAACCTCTCACTATCAAAGGATGGAGGGGGTGAAGGAGAAGGTGAGGGAACACTCCTACGGGCTCTAGTTTTCCTAGGCATAGTGCTAAGGAAAGGACAGAGACACAAAGAGAAAAACACAAAGAAACAAGAGAAAACAAAACCAAGGGCAGACTGCAAATTAGCACAATAAATAATATAGAACAAAAATCTATATGATGCATGAACAATAAAATGTTGTGATGCATGATCTAAATGCAGTGACAAATTAAGTTTAATTGAGAGTAATTGGACAAAATTGGCTTGAACAAGGAATTTCTATCAAAAATCCCAAAAATTTGAAAAACCACTTGAAAATTTTGCAACAAATTGATGAATTGAGCATTACAAAACACAGCACATAGATTATAATGCTTAATTACACCAACACAACAAGCCAATTTCATCAAATTCTACCCAATTTAACAAAAGCCCCAATTCGGATCAAGAACAAACCCTAGAATTTTCAATTTTTCACAAAACACAAAATTGATCAAATTAACCACCAAGGATCATTAATATAATGTGTCCCCACAAAAACCCAATGATCAATTTCATAAAATAAGGTTTGAATCAACAGAAAATCCAAAAAGAATCAAGTCCGAAAATTACCCTTAAATGCATGGATTTATGCATGAAATAATGAAAATAACATCAAAAGGAAGGGCAAAAGAGTCTTACCGGCTTGAGGAAAGAGAGATTTTGCAAAAACAACGGAGGAAAACGACAAAAATCCTGAGGTGTGGAGCCTTGCCAACGCGGAGAGAGAGAAAAGTTTGAAAAAAATTTGAATAGAACCTTTGAAAAAGTCAGAACTGAACTTTTAAAAAGCTTTTCCACGATATTCGATCGATCGAAAATTACATTCGATCGATCGAAAAGCACAGTCATTTTAAGACAAATGAGAGCACTTTTTCGATTGATCGAAAAATAGGTTGGATCGATCGAAATGGGCAGAGGCTCACTAAATTTTGGAAAAATCACAGTTTTTGAAAGACACAAGCCGAATTTTGAAAATAACTCCTCAAAGCATTAAATTGAAGAAACAAAATGCATGAGTATGAGATGGAATGCTTTTTCAAAAACCCAAAATTTTGAACCCAATATTCTTAAACAAATTGCAATCAACCTCCCATTATATTTTCTCAAGCAACAAATATGTTGTGCATAAATCTCAAGATATTTTCAAACTTGGTTGGTCAGACCAAAAACACACACTAGCATGTACAGTGTTTAACAAAGAGTAACTTGTGTCGTGTGTGATACTAGCAAAAACTTGAGATACATGTGAGGTGATATGTGAATAGCAATCAATCACAAAGTCTACAAAATTCATCACATAGAATTCAAAAGAGACTATCACCTAAAGAGTTACATCCTATAACTCCCACATCTCCTAGAACAAAAGCTTGCAATCATGTAAGTTTCTTGTATTTTTGCCTCTTATTTGCATGAGATGGCATTCAGCCTAATAGTACACACCGGTTTGAATTAAGTGAATTGGCATCAAGCCTAATAGTACACACCAGTTTTAATTTATTTTGAGGCTACACCTTATGTTCTTTTTGTGCATGTGCTACACTTTCTCGAGCACAGAATCTTATGATATGCACTAAGGTGTTCATGATTGGCTAGTGAACAGTGGTGAGATGGTTATTTATGCCTTTCTCAAAAGGATCAAGTCCGACAGTCAAATAACATGTGACTTCAAGATTAAGACAAAGTGATAAACACCATAAACATCTTTCCCACACAACATGCACTACAAAGCTCAAACTAGTAAAGTGCAATAAAGTAAGCTCATCCAAGCTAAACAAGGTACATAAGACATGTTATGTGTAAATAAATTGACCAACCTTGTTTTTCAAAAATCAAGAACATTATGTTCAACATAAATTTTGCTTCCTCCTTTTCCTTTTTTTTTTTTTTTTTTTTTTTTATTTTTAGGAAAACAAAAAAATCCTAGAATGAAATGCATGAATGTAATGCAATGCAAGTCCTAGAACAAAGAAAACACAAAAAAAAACAAAGAACAATGGTCACAAAAGAATAGAGCAATGAAGCACAAGGACCATGTCAGAAAGACTCAAGTATTTCGAGTCTTTTGCATCCAAAACTTTTTAGATGCACCATGAGCATTGGAGTTCTTATTCACATTTGAG
Organism: Quercus suber; assembly: GCF_002906115.3. Classification (NCBI taxonomy): domain Eukaryota; kingdom Viridiplantae; phylum Streptophyta; class Magnoliopsida; order Fagales; family Fagaceae; genus Quercus; species Quercus suber. Next base: position 362,664 of record NW_027069599.1, on the reverse strand, counting down.
TGATTCCCAACTCCATGATTGGAATAAAGGTTTAACACCTTTACCAATTCACCAATTAATGCCATAGGATCTTGTGCTTGAGGCACAGGCACTTTTGGTTTATTTGCTCTCTTATCAGCTTGAAGCTTGTAACAGTTAGGACGAATATGTCCAGACTTACCACAATAATGACAAACCCACGCAGGTTTACCATGCATCTTGTCCTTAGATTTGGTAGGCTCCTTAGGTTTAGATTCTCTTAAGTCTACCCTAGTCTTCTTAGGTGGTGAAACTTCTACAGGTTTAACTACCTCACTCACAGGTGGTTTGACAGTATCACTCACAACCTCACTCACAGAAGGTCCAGAAGAAGAAGAAGGAACAAAAGTAGTGGAATGTGGTCCAGTATCAAAGATGCTTTCAACATATCCTAACCCAGTTTTATCAGAAGGATACTTTTGAACATTCAGCATGTGATCAAGTTTAGAACTAGCAGATCTAGCAACAGATAAATCATGTTCCAAAGTTCTAACTTTATCAAGCAAAAGCATATTCTCAGATTTAACATTATTCAAAAGTTCATTTGCATCAAACAGTTTAACAAGCAAATTTCTCTTTTCAAGCTCAAGAGAATCAATTTTCTTTAGGCCAAGATCAACTTTCATAGCATCCTTTGCAGCAATTTTGCAAAGTTTGTTATAGGCCTCTTGAAGATCTGCATCTTCAGAGAGTTCCCCATCAGAAGGGTTCTCTTCAGCAGATATGCCTTCATTGACTATAGCAGTAGCCGTGAAAGCAATGAAGTTTCCATCCTCGTCACCACCGGACTCATCATCAGAAACCTCATTATCACTAAGGGTTACAGCCATAGCTTTACCCTTAGTCCTTAAGAATGTAGGACATTCAGATTTCACATGACCATACCCTTGACAGCCAAAACACTGAGGACCCAAAGAGTTATTAGAAGATTGACCAGAATTTTCTCTAGGTTTTTCAAAATTGTTAACCTTAGTGGGATCATTCTTCCTAAAATTTCTAGGTTCAGCAGTGTAAGTACCTCTTGCCTTTCTATTTGTATTCCTAAGAAAGTTCTTAAAGTTTTTGGCAAGATAGGCAATCTCTGTAGCAGAGAGCTCATCATCAAATCCACCACCATCAACATCATCAACTGACTTAAGAGCCATTGATTTGGATTTGTTCACTTTAGGTAGGTCAGACTCATAGGATTGAAGAGATCCTACAAGCTCATCAACAGGGATGGAGTCCACATCCTTGCTTTCAGTTATGGCAGTCACTTTGGGTCTAAAGTCTTCAGTTAAAGATCTAAGAATCTTCCTAACAATCTTAGGTTGATCATAGATTTCACCCAAATTAAAAGCAGAATTAACAATATCATTCAGTTTGGCATAAAATTCATCAAAGGATTCATCATCAGACATCCTAATGTTTTCAAACCTAGAAGTTAATTGCTGCAGTTTGTTTATCTTAACTGCCTTTGTGCCTTCATGCACAGTTTGGAGGATTTTCCAAGCAGTATGAGCAACCTCAACATTAGAGATTCTCTTAAATTCCTCCATAGAAACAGCATTAAAGATAGCATTCATAGCTTTGCTATTGAAGCTTGCTGCTTCTTTTTCAGAAGTTTGCCACTCACTCACAGGAGTAGCGGGCTTCTCCCATCCGTATTCAACGGAATTCCAAACCCTTTCATCAATGGATTTCAGGAATGCTTTCATCCTTACTTTCCAATAGGCATAGTTGTTCCCATCAAAATGAGGAGGAACAAACAGAGAGTGTCCATGCTCCATGACAACAGGGGTCAAGGATCAGCTCAGAGATTAAAAATCTCAAACAAAAAGAGCTACCAGCTCTGATACCACTTGAACGGTTTTAGACCCCTTAAACACACAGATTGCGTAGCCTAGATTAATTAGCCAAGTTGTTACTTAGTCAAATTAAGCAATTCTAGGTTAAAACAATCCAAACAATCATATCAAGATATAATGCAGCGGAAAATAAATAACACAAGATATGATCACCCAGGAAACCACACGGTAAAAACCTGGGGAGGATTTGACCCACCGATCCTCAAGGCTAACCTGAATTCACTATGAAAGAATTGAAGTTCGTACAAAAGGACTACAAGCTCCCCGCTCGACTTCCTAATGCTACCCACCAGTAGAACTTCCTGACACGACCACGCGCAGGCTCCGAATCCACGGACTACTTCTTTCTTGAATTCCTCAATCAGCTACAAGCTCCCCGCTTGCTTTTCTTTTAAGTTCCAATGGTTGCAACAGTAATGATCTTCAAGATGTTGAAATCATCTCCACCATGAAAACCCTAAGTTTTGTGTAAAGGAAAGCTCCTCAAAGATCTCACACGAGATTCACACAAAACAGCAATGTATGAGCAACAATACAATATGGACAACCTTCAAAAACGTGGCTAGGGTTTTATTTATATACCTAGGGTAAAAACATAAAACCCTAAACGTTTAATGAAGTAGGGCTGAGTTGGAAATTCTGCAGAAAATTCAACCTGTGCGATTTTCGATCGATCGAGTCTATTCTTCGATCGATCGAGCCAGGCCGAGAGTCCCAAGTACTTCTGCAGCCACTCGATTCCAACTTTACAATATTAAACCAACTTTGAGCAAGTCTAAATAAGACTAAATACAATGTTTTGATCATGGTTTGCCAACATTACAAATTAGAGTTCTAAATACATAAAATCCTAAGACCTTAGAACCTAACAGAATTGTTTTCTTTAAAAAGGGAAAAGAAAAAGAAAAGCTTAGATGAATTCTATGTTTTATACAATGTATGAGAAGTTGACTTGACGTAGATATTCATGTGCTCTTCATCAAAAAAATATATATATATTCATGTGCTTATTTTCTCTATGAATTTAAATTAGGCGGCGTTAGATTGAATATTGTATAACTTAATTCATAAATTCTCATTAATAATGTGTGCTAATAACTCTGAATCTTGATAAATTCTCGTTAAGAGCTCTGAATCTTGATCAATTTTTTGGGGGACATGAATTGGCAATAAACATCTAGCTTCATGACTCCACATATCTATTGGGGGGGGGGGGGGATGCTAACACGGTCCATAATGAGGCTCAATACCAAAAATGAGGCTCAATACCAAAATTAAAAGCCAACAACAACATAAGACTCGTTCAAAAAAACAAATGAGCCAATCATTTCCCCTCTACAAGAAGCACATAAGGCCCATTGGTATGTGTGAGAGCCACGACTCATTGGGCCAAATCCATCTGAAATTGGTGAGTTTGCAATAATATCCATTAAAATAAAAATTATACTTTAAATGATTCCCTAAATTAAGGGTTTTATATGAAATCGCCACATATTTTCTTAAAAAAAATAACAATAAATATAAAATAAATTTCATTTCATTTAACAATTGAATTTACATTATAAAAAAAATTTTACAAAGATTTGATCCTAAGTACAATATAAGAAAAGTATATGATGTTGGCCCTGGTTACATTATATTCAATGTGAAAATTTAATAAATAGAACATCACTCTACAACCTTTGATCTGAGTTCACACCTTGCTTAGTAAAACCGATTTTCTAGACCATGGTAACCAAGGAGTGCTTAATCTAGATCTTCCTAGCATGTTACATGTTGAAAACAACTTCAATCACGTATCCAAATATCAAATAGGATAATATAACATTTTAGACTTTCTAGAATCACTAGCATAGATTTGTAACAAATTAATGAGTTGATAAACATCTAAGGAATACTCCACGAGAATGAGAAAATAAGGCACAAGCCCCTTGCTAAGACTAGCCGACTGGCTATGCGTGTGATGGATGAAGGAGAACTGCATGTCTTTATTTGCTCCTTTCTCTCTGTATTCAGGGCACGCACTTAACCCAGTACAATACATGTATATATATGAGTTACAGAGTTTATAAGAGTGTATTGATTTTAATGGGAAAAACCAATACTATAACAAGTAGAGGGTATGGACTTTTCATTGTGAAAACTAAAATTGCAAGCCTATCCCATTAAAGGCTGCCTTTAACCAAACAAATACACAATATTGATCACTATCTGCTAGTACTGAATGGTGATTACTATCCACTATTTGATCTAACAGTTGTTCACTAAAATATATTTCAACTAATCCATGTTTTATTATATAGATAAAAGTAAAACAATGACTATGCTAGCCCATGACATTAAAAAATTCTAACGTCTTCAAGTCTCAAGTCATCCTTGTAATTAAAATTATTGTAAAATTATCCAAATTTCAACTTGTTGAAGTAGCATATATCTTCCTAATAATATTTGCATCAAACCCTGATGTGCTATTTTATTCAAGAATTTTCCTATCTCCTCTTGATAACAAATATACCTCTTGGAATCCTCTAAACCCAAAAAGCAATTATCGTATTTATTTTACTTACCAATGCCTCTGATTATGAACGATTTTGATAGATATCCTACAATGACTACCTCTAAAAGCAGTGTTTGAATGCAAGTTTGTCTTAAAACACTTGTACTCCCTAATATCAACACGATATCTCACTGATTTCATTTATACTTTAATGCATCCGCTGTTTTATTTTAAAGTTCTATACAATATTCAAATTCCAAACATATGGTTTCCTCCAATACTCCACGTACATATCTTATTTTTTAATATGCATTCTAAATCAATTGATTAAAATGTCTATCATCTTTGTCAAATGAATAAAAATTTTGCTACAAAACTCTATGTGAAATGACCATAATTGCCTTATGTTTCCATTAACACAATATATAAATAATTGATTATCATATAAAAAATGTGATAAATACAAAAGTATGAGATAAATACATGATAGGTAAGATGTGTATTTCCAACATGTAATGTCTTTATGTAACGCTAATGTGCATTACTTAATAAGTGTTTGGATAGAGCTGAAACACGACTAACATGCGTTTGCGTTTTACACACAGTGGGACCCACGGATATAGTGCCCACGAAATAAATGCAGCAACTTTAGCTAAAATGGATAAACAAAAACCTGAATGCACCGTTTCAATAAAATACTGCATGCGTGTACTGTTCATTGACACATCTCTTAAGGAAACACATTGCTACAACCTGAGATATTTCACTTAACGCATGTACTATTCATAAACGGTGCATTTTGTTTTAACTTTAAGACCTGGGATATTTCACTTGTAACGCCCTAGCCAAAGAAAAAACGAGGGTTGGATTTTTAAGGAGCCACACATGACCTACCAATCCTTATTTCCCCACCACACACCACACACTCACAAATATCTCTTCCTTCAGCCGGCCACCTACCTTCCTCATTTGTTTTGTTTCTTTTTCTCACAAACACACTCCTTTCTTCACTCCCTCACACTCCCACGGTACCCACTCCACACCATCACATCCACCATCATTTTTCCGACAAGATCACCGGAAAACTCCATAGGAAAATGGTAAAGCTCATTCACCTCTACTATTTGAAGTAAAAATTTCTAATCTTTTTATGGGTTTATATGATTTTGCTTGAGGTTATATTTATCTAAACTTTAATAATAATACACACGTGATTTATGAGCATTAGAAGTGATATTTATGTGTTTTTATGTATGAGTTTTTGGTTTTGGTGGATGTATTTAATGAATGGGTTTATGATGTTTGCAATGGTGGTTAGCTAAGTGGTGAAGATTTGGGAGTTTGGCTTTCTAATGTGAAATAGTTGACAAATCTAATTTTTATTGTGTATTTGGAGCTAGTAAAGGATTTACATTTGGGGTTTGTAATGGTGGGTATTGTTTTATATGTTGTTGTTTTGTGGGTCTCTTGAAAATACATGTATATTGAAGAAGAAATTTATAAAGTGTTAGGATTTCTTATGGTAAAGTTGAAGCTTGAAATGCCATGATGATAAGTTGAAGTCTATGCCTTGTAATGAAATTGTTGAGAAACTTTGGAAGTGGAAGATATTATTTGTGAGACTAAATCTAGGCTTGTCTAATTTAGTGCTTATTTGGCAATTCCTAATATGTAGTTAGATACAATTTCAAGCTTTACACTAATTGTGATAGGTTTGCTTGGTATTGTTTAGGTTCTAGCTAATCTTATTTGGAGTTTGGAAAATTAGGCTTTTGCGGGTTTCAAGGTAAGTAGCTTTTTAATGGGATATTTTTGTAAAAAAACCATGTTGCATAAATGTTATCTTTTGGTCAAATATACTTTGGAAAATTATTTGTGGGATTATATTTTCTTAAAAAGTATTGTGTTATGACATTATTGTATGTGACTATTTATAAAAAATTACAACATTTTTGGCAATGCATATGGGGAAATACACGATTTGTTAGTATGGAAAAGATTAGCATTTTTTATTAAATTCTTGAGAATGGATTTTATTTCTTATTGCATTATTTGCAAAATTAAAGATGCTTTGATATTTGGAAAATTGATACAAAATTTTCTTGACAATAAATGAGTTTGGAAGCTTTGAGAACCTTGTGAATATCTTTAGATATTAAAAGTTTTGTGAAACTACTTGGAAATAAGTTGTGTTTTGATTTCATGTAAAATGCGAGCTCTTTATGTTCTTTCCCTTGGGTTGTGACATGTGATTACTCGGTAATTACACAGCTAAATACTATAGTCTATGTGACCTTGGTATTTTAGCACCCATCTTTGTGATGGTTATTAGTTCCGGCTTTGTGTTGGCGATGAGTTCCGGCTTTGTGTCGGCGAGTGTCATATGGCCTTGGGTTAGATTTTCTGGTTTGGAACAGTGTTGTTATTGCTCACAGTGTATAGTACGTAGTTTCATGTTGAGACATTTTGAGGAATATATATACGTAATTTCATGAGAGCATTTTGAGAAGCTTTATGCTATGTCATTTTATTTATCCTTATCATATTATTTTTGGAAATTCCCAAACTAAAACATGATTTGTAAATTGTTATTATCATGAAACTTGCATTTCCCCCCACCCCGATTAATTATGCTACTTACTGGGCTCTGTCTCATTCCATTATTTTACAATTTTTTTCAGATTAGGCAACTATTATTTTGAGATAGCTTTTTGGTTGATAGCAATAGTTAGACTAACTGCTGATGGAGGCTGACTTTTGTGATGGAGATAATTGATGATGTATAATAAGAATAGGCTTGACTCAATTCTTTTATATCTAATAATGGTTATGACTTTATTTCCACTAATGGGACAAGTTGATGTTATATAATTATTTTATTCAGACTTCCATTCTTTTGTAACCAATGGTCATTGTATTTTTTGTATAGAGTTCTTACTTACTTTGGGAGTATATTTAATAGAATTATTATGATAACTCTTGATATTGGTACTTGATATGATTTTATTTTGATTGAATTGTCGAAATAAACAAGATCTACAGGTACCTTTGAGATGTTTTCTCATGCTTTGGACCTTTTTGGGTTTGGAGCATGACATCACTCATCACTCATCTGACCCACGAAGCAGAGGACTGAAACACAAAACAGTGCGCAACGCCAATAGCTAATTTTCGTAGAACGGTCTTTTTATTTCTCTTAATTGCCTTGGCAGATACGCCTTCAATGCGCTTCAATGCTTCGTCCTCTTCCTCTTCAATGAATTGCACCTACCCATCAACTAATAAACCATAAAAATAGAGGAAACACGGTAATTACAAACCCATTATGCGAAACAAACGAACCCAATCTCCTTTGTTTTTCCTTCGCTCGAGCCCACCTTCTTTTCGCTTGGGACGTTGTTACCGCCACTGTGAGTGAGAGATGCTACATTTATCTATAAGTTATGTCTAACTTCTTATACTCTCTAATGTGTTGGTGTTTTGCATTTATCTAAGTTGTGTCTTGCATTTAAGGATCAATTGTGTTCAACTTTTGTATGTGATTTTTGTGTTTTTCATGAAATTAATCTGTGGGTTTCTCTCTCCTTCGTGTAATTTTGTGTGTTTCTCTTCCTGCCTATGTTTGTATTTGGACTATGTGAGTTTAATTTGCATTTTTCATGTGCCCATGTGTAACCAATTATGATATGCATACGAGTTTTTTGTCGAAATGCCTCAATGAGTACAGAATTCTGTTGTAGCAAAAATGATTAAGGGGAAATCGAAGGATGCTAGTAATGATGTGAGAACTGGATGGAAAGATCCGATGGAACTAAAAACTTTTTGTGATCTATGTGCTGCTCAAGTCCTAGAAGGCAAGGGGAATGGAGGATTTTTGAGAAAGGAAGGGGTTAATGCAGTGATTAAGCAGTTGGGTGAAATGGGCAAAGTGGTGACTCACCTGCAGTTTAAAAACAAATGTGATCATTTGAGAAAATAGTAGAAGACTTGGAAGCAGCTTTTTGAGTGTGAGACTGGGTTGGGTTATGATCCTAGCACTATAAGGATTGAGGCCACTGACGAGTAGTGGACCTGAAAGCTTAAGGTTAGTTGCCTTTACATAATTGTGAAAAATTCAACTATCTACAACTATATTGTGCTATAACTATTGATTGTACACATGTAGGCATGTCCCAAGGCATCAACCATTTGCCATAATGGTTTGCCGAATGTTGATTCCATGGAAATCATGTTTGAAGGCATGGTTACAACGGGAAAAAATGCATGGACCCCAAGTGGTGAAATACCAAGTGAATGCACCGAAGGGTCTAGGGACTCCACTGATAGCAAAAAATTTGTTAACCCCCAATGTCAAATCAATGAGACTTTACACGTAATAATTATATTCAATTAATAGGCAAAAATTTCACTATGGTCATTATATTATTGGGTTATTGTTAACCTGATCACTATATTTTGTTAGCAATCAATCTGGTCCCTAAATTTTGGAAAAAGTCAAATCAACCTGAATTCATTTTCAAATTGTAGTCAATTTGATCCATAATATTTTCAACTTACAGTCATTTTGGGTCCAAATCTACGTTTTATTTAGTTGCTGAGTTGATATTTATGTCTACACAAGTTGGAGATTGATGCATATGATTTGTGTTTGGTTTCTAAGAAAATGCAAGAACAATTGTGATTTGATAATAGAGACCAAATTGAATGCAAATTTAAAATAACAAGTATCAAATTGACTTCTACCAAAATATAGGAACCAAATTGACAGTGACCCTAAAATGTAGGGATCAACATTGTATTTTTATCTAATTACTAACCAGCTTATAACTCTTAGATATGCATGAGTACACTTAAAAATAACTATAATTACACACACACAATTGTGTGAAAGTTATGTATATATACATATACACATATATAGAGCTGTGTGAAAATTTTACATTTATAATTAATAAATTTGGGAAAGTACCATAAAAAACATACTTTTATCATTGAGGCATATTAAATCTGATACTTTTAAGGGACATACTTTAAATCCTAGACTTTCATGAATCCCAAATAATAATATATATAAAAAAAAAAAAAAAAAAAACCGCTAAACAAATCCTATCTCCACACATGAAATTCACATTTATGAAAGTTTGGGGTTTTAAATGTTGTACTTAAAAGTGTAGGGGGTAGGCACCCCTACATCATGCGCTAGGGGGGAGCCCATTAGAACAATGGCTTAGACCAAACCCAAACCTAAGCATTATAGGCCCGATGACCTAGAAAGGCCACAGGATGACTCCGATTGTCCTCCAAGGTAATTTGAGAAACCCTCTGTCGAGGAAAAATGAACATTGTAACCGAAGATAATATCTCAACCTCGAATTATTGCCATGGACACATGGAGAAGGACGCAAAACCCAAAGCAACAATCACCTCTACATCAATTAGATGTTTCTACCTAATGTCAACCGCATTGAATGATAAATGAACAACCTAAACAGTAAAGACATCCCAAAAGTCTTCCTTCATGATCAAAAAACAAGAGAAGAAGTGTTTGATAGGACTATTTTCCTCTGACATCCAGTAAGATAATGAATGATTACAAATGGAAGAGAGGGGAGATAAAAGGAGGACTTGACTCTCAAGAGAGGGGATTGGAGTTTGAAATGAGAAATTAGAGAGAAAAAAAACCTTGTAATAGTTTGACTACAATCTATATACCTTGGTGAAAGCCATTTTTTAATGAAACAATTTATTTGTTCATCTTGATCTTTAATATTTCTACTTAATCATCCCACTGTGGATTACCCTCTCATTTCATACAAATTAGTTGTGTTGATAATTTTCATTAGGTTTGTTCTTCATTGTCAGTGTTTTTGACCCTACAAAAAGTATGATGTTTAATATGTTCAAAAGATAAAACTATGCTTTATTTTTAGATAATATTTTCCCCTAATAAATTGTACACGCATTAATAGTATTACATATACACTTTTTTTTTTAAAAAAAATTTTTATGAACACATATACACATAATAATTTTGAATTAAATATTTTTATGTATTTATAGTTTAAATACATGAATTTGCATGTAAATATAATTGACATAAAATTATGCTAGTATAATTGGAAATTTGGAATGATACTCGGTATTAAGTTGTAGTTCAATTACAAGGACACTTGGCACATAAAGTGCATTTAAATTTAATTTGAATTTTTGACTGACTCTCAGCTTCACTTTTGTAGATTCTCCACACAAAAAAGAAAAAGAAAAAAAGAAGAAGACCTTGACTTCACCATTGATCAACCCGAAATTCCAGCTATTAATAAAGGCTGTTCTTGATTTGTTGTTGTCTTTTGTTGAGTTGGGCTCTACTGTTAAGCCCATACATGCTATTGAATGGCCTTTACATATGCAACAAGCCCATAATCCTCTTAAAGAAACTACTCCAGTCCATCTCTCTGCTCAAGCCTAGCCCCAACTACATCTACATAGGCCAACCAAAAGGGCCAGAACTCAAAAAAACTCTTGACCCAAAAAAGAAGAAACCCATTTAGAATTAGATAATGTTAGGCCCTATTTACCCACCCCACTTGCACATTTGATAATAGCCACAATTCTAGATAATTATAGAACTCTAAAAAGTTGATTCAAAAAACTTATCTTATTAATCTACAAGCTTCCCTGGTGAGAAAAAATTATTATAATTAAGCAATTTAAAAAAATTAAAAACCTAAATTACTAGTCTAAATCTAACTTCTTCAATTTTTTTTGGTTAAAGTAAAATTATATTTAAGACTAATTTTTTTTGTTTTAATTAAAAAGATAGAAGATTTACACCAAATTTTATCATTATCATTTTATAATTTATTTAAATTTTACCAACAAACAACCACTCGTACCAAATTATCCCCAACCTCCAAACTTGCCCTAACCCTAATTCCCCAAAACCGAAATTTTTTTCCGAACCGATCGTCCAAATTCAAACACCAATTTACGCAAATGCCCTCTCATAATTCCCCTTATTCACCAAAATGCCACTATAGCCCTTTCCCAATTGGACCGTGTTGACCACGCTCCAGTAAAAATCAAGCAAATCCCTAATTTGCACACGTGGCATTAAATCAACCGCCTATAACCGGTAACCCATCCATAAGGTGACCGGCAAATGCACGTAAAAAAAAAAATGACTTACCCTCCTTCCTTCCTCCAAAAAGAAAAGAAAAAAGAGTAGTGTTTCTGTGTTCTCTCTTCTTATATCTCCATATATATAATATCACATTCTTAAAACTCTCTCATTGTGTATGTGCGTTCTTTTTTTTCTTTTCTCCCTTTTGATTTCTGTTTGTTTTCCGAGAAAATTAGAGGAAAAGTAAAATTAGATTTTAATCTTCGTATTCCCTCCAGAAGTGAATCGCATACATAATCTTCACCAACAAAAAGACTACTAGTTTTCTTTCACAGAGAGGCTTCGTTCTTGTTTGAGACTTGTGAGAGAGAGGCTTTTTGTTGTAGGCGGCGAGTGCGCGATCTCTTTCTCTCGTTCAGTTTCGCTCAGTATGTGAATTTTCGATGAGATAATATGAATCTCTTCTCTGCAAATTTTTCACAAGTCTTGCTTCATATTCAAGTAACGTAACGAAAAAAAAAACAAACAAAAAAAAAACTAGGTTCAGTGTTAGTGTTTTGAAGTCCGCGATCTGCGCTTGAGGTGAGGATTGAATTTTCTTGTTTGTGTTAAAATTTTTTGATTTTTTAGGTTTTGAATTTTTTTTTCTTTGTTTGCGGTTAGATCTGCTTTTGTGTTTTGTTGTGAATGAGCGAGTTGCTTTTGCAGGAATTTTGTTTTCAATCGGAGCTAAAAGCATGATTTGTTGAAGAAAGAGAGAGAGATAGTGAGTTTGTGTTTTGCTTAGAGATGAAGAGGTCTAGAGATGATGTTTACATGGCTTCTCAACTCAAGCGGCCTGTGGTTTCATCTCGAGGAGAAGCGTGAGTTTTTTTTTTTTTGAAATTTTTTTGTTTGTTTGTTTAGTTTGTGTATGTGTATGTGTATGTGTTTGTGTTTGATTATCGAAGTTTGATTATGTAAATGATGAGATTAAGCTTCTTAATCATTCAAGTTGTGTGAATTTCTGTACTTTTTTTAGGGCAGTTGTGTGAATTTGGTTAGTTTATGCTTGTTTTTATTTTGTTCATCGATTAGTTTTTAAGTAAGACTGGTGAAATTCGTTTGACTTGATGATAAAAGATCAGGTTTTTTTTTTTTTTTTGGTGTTATGGTGTGTGGATAGAGAAACCGTAAATAGCAATCGATGTTTGTGTATACATGCACACTTTTCTCATCTTTCCATGATGAGAGGATTATGTTTTAGAGATTAGGTTTTGATTTAATGGGAAAATTTGTTATTTGGGTCTTGATCTAGTGGGAAGAGTTTGTGAATATTGAAATTTTGTTGGATTATTTATGTGTTCTAGGTCTGGGCAACCCCAGATGATGGGTGGGACAAATACACAGAAACTAACAACAAGTGATGCCCTATCGTATCTTAAGGCGGTGAAGGACATATTTCAAGACAAAAGGGAAAAATATGAAGACTTTCTTGAAGTCATGAAAGATTTCAAGGCTCAAAGGTTCAATCATGATATACATTGTGCTTTAAAGTGGCCTTTTTTTGTATAATTTTTCTTGGGGATGTGGATATACTTTATTTTACCTTCTTGTTAACTTGTAGTATATGTTATGTTGATTGTAGAATTGACACAACGGGTGTCATAGCAAGGGTAAAGGAACTATTTAAAGGGCATCGAGACCTAATTTTGGGTTTCAATACCTTCTTGCCAAAGGGATTTGAGATCACCCTCCCACTTGAGGATGAACAACCTCCTTCAAAGAAGCCTGTGGAATTTGAAGAAGCTATCAGTTTTGTGAACAAGATAAAGGTAGATAGCAATTCACAACTTTGTTCGAGGTGATGGCTTGCATTCATGTGTATTTAATGAATTCTCTGCCTGCAGACCCGATTTCAAGGCGATGATCGCGTTTATAAGTCATTTTTAGACATTTTGAATATGTACAGAAAGGAAAACAAGTCCATAAGTGAGGTCTACCAGGAGGTGAGCTTCTACCTGTCCCTTATTATTGGGCTGCAACATTTATTTTTTATTTTTGTAAATTTGATTATTGTTACTGATGATTATATCTTTTACCTTTTTCAGGTTGCTGCACTTTTCCAAGATCACCAGGACCTGCTTGATGAGTTCACTCATTTTCTTCCTGATAATTCAGGAACAGCTTCCGCTCAATATCCTCAATCTGGTAGGAATCCTTTGTTCCGGGATAGAAGCTCTGCCATGCCCATAATGCGGCAATCGCATGTTGACAAGGTTTGTGAAGTTTTCTTTTAATCATGTTGCCCTTCTGATTTCATGATCATTTGGCTAACATTTGGCTCATGAACATTTGTACCAGAAAGAAAGGACGATGGCTCCACATGACCGTGATCTCAGCGTGGACCGCCCTGATCCAGACCATGATAGATCTTTGATGAGAGTGGACAAAGAGCAACGAAGACGTGGTGAAAAGGATCGGCGAGAAGACAGAGATAGGAGAGAAAGGGAAAGGGATGATAGGGAATTTGACCATGATGGCAATAGGGACTTCAACATGCAACGATTTCCCCATAAACGGAAAGTTCCTAGCAGAGAACAATTGCATCAAGGCGGGGAAGGTGATGAGAACTTTGGAATGCGTCCTCATACATCCTCCTTTGATGAAAAAAGCTCTCTGAAAAGTGAGTGTTTGAGCTGTGTTTGATGCTATACTTGAGACTCTAGTTGAAAATTTCCCCCATGCGGCCATGCCCCAATTACCAACTATATATATGAAAGCTCTTTATCTCTTAACAAATTTATTAAATTATTGCAATGTGAATTCAGAATTTGATTTGGAAAAAGCAAGAATACTTTATCCTTGCACAACAACATACTATTATTATTATAGTTATAATTGTTGTTGTTACTTATCTAAAAAATATATAATTGTTGTTATTATTACTGCTGCTGCTACTGCTGCTACATACAAATTGGAGGATATGATAGTACACAGTATTCTTATAATGCATCTTTAATATTTTTCTGAAATATGTTTGCTTCTTAGTATATCACTCTTATGATAGCTTCTTTCCCATTCAACCTTAAATGCTTTGCTGAGATACTTGCTTTATTGTGTTTAGTTTTTTTCTCTTAGCTTTGTATATTCTAACTCACATATAATGTTGAGACTTTTGCTTTTTTAACTTGGCTTGTGGTCTGGCAGGTATGTATGGTCAGGAGTTTGCTTTTTGTGAAAAAGTAAAGGAGAAGTTACGGAACCCTGATGATTACCAAGAATTTTTGAAGTGTCTTCATATTTATAGCAAGGAAATAATTACACGTTCAGAATTGCAATCCTTGGTATGACTGATTTTACTAATAATTAAATTCACTAATTTTATCATCATCCCTCATTAATATAATTAAGTTTATCAAGGATTTGTTATGATAAATATATATAATTCATATTACTTAGGGAAAAAGTGAGATTGTTAAATTATAAAACTACAAGCATTTGGATGGAGCTCTGTTTGCATGAGAGGACAGGTGTTTCATGTTCACGCATAGCCTAACTTTAGTGGCTGGTGCCCCTTTAAATTAGCCAGTCTCCAGCATACAAAAGCGTATCATGACACGCTGTTCTTTATCTTTTGCCCAATAAGATGGATAGAGTGAAATTTGAGTTGGTCCCAAGCCAAAAGAGAGTAGACTTATATTGGGTGGACGCTAAATTACCCAGAATATAGATCATGGTGGTATGCAGCAGTTTTATGGGAATATGTTGCAAGATCTTTTATGCAAGTATAAAGAATGATGAGAGTGTATTTGTATGAAACCTGTAATGGTTTCATCAGAAGTTGACAAGAATAACATAGTTTCTAAGCTGTAAGGTGCTTAATTATTGGGTGGTTTTATTGCAAAACTAATTATTATAATATTCTTTGATCATTAAAAAATGATGCCTTTTAAAAGGATAAAAATTGGAAGAAAATTTCTATTTTCATAATCCATTTTTGGGTTCAAGTGATGCCAGGCTGCAGTTCACTATGATAGGATTGTATTATTCACTCTGGGCTGACAACCAGTTTCGTGTTATAAATTTGTTTCCAGATTATGATAAATGAAAATTTTTACAATTTTTTGGGGGGTGCTTTGCTGCCCTAAACAATCAAAGCTCACATTTTTATTTAGCAAAAAAAGAAGAAACATTATATTGTCTTGGTGTTTCTTGGTTTTAGATCTGGTTCTAGATGGAGGATAATGTTGATGGGTTAAGCATAGTTGATTTGTGATAAGATTTAAAGCAATTTTTTAATGGCCTTTCAGCAAGTGAGGGCCTTTTTATGTGATATATTTTTGACAAAGTGTTTCATGAGTGCATTGGATGGTTTCTTAACAAATAGAATTATGAAACAACATTTTTTTTTTTTGTCTATATGAAAAAGTTATCCTTTTATCTCAGCCTTGCATTGGATGATTACTTGTTGAAATTTTTTTGATCAAATCATTATGTATTCATCATAAATGATACTTTTTTCTCAATAATAAGCAACATAATTGGAATGGATTTTAGGGATTTTCTTGAAAGGAATACCTTGAATTTGTTCAAAAAATGCAGTTTTGTATTTAGGATTTAATTTTTGCCATATTGCTTCGGGTATATAGGTTGTTTCATCTTGTTTCTTTTTTAGTGCATATGGAGTGTCATCACTGTTGCTGGGAATTGGGGATTGGAAAGTATTTACATTACAGAGAATTTTAGATGTCAATTTATTTTATTTTATTTATTTTTTGCTGAGTGATGTGATTTATGATTATTTGTTGTAAGCGCAGCATGTCACATGAGATTGAAAAAATATAAGACTTCAATGTTTTAAATAATAATTGAGACCTTTTATAGGCTTGCCTTTAGGTGGAATTTAAAAATGTCTTACAAACACTTTCAAGACACTCCCGTCAAGGGTGAAAGGCCCCTGGATTACCCGGTAATTGGTTCTGGTGGGTGGGATCAGTTGCCCGTAGGAGTTTGATTAACAGTGAGGATTGTTGTACAGTATGCTCTGTGACGTGCAACTAATTTGAGTGAAGTTCTCCATTGTCATAAAAAAAGAAAAAAAGACAACTCCCCCCTCCCCCACAAAAAAAAAGGGAAAAAAGAGATTTTTTTTTTTTTTGGAAAGATTTCTTTCCTTGTATTTCTGGCTTTCAGAGGTGCATTTTTATTTGATTTGGTTAGCTAGTCCGGTGTTGCTAACACTTTCAAGACACTCCCGTCAAGGGTGAAAAGCCCCTGGATTACCCAGTAATTGGTTATGGCGGGTGGAGTCAGTAGCTTGTAGGAGTTTGATTAACAATGAGGATTGTTGTACAGTATGCTCTGCGACGTGTAACTAATTTGAGTGAAATTCTCCAATGTCATAAAAAAGAAAAATTAAAAAAGAAAAAGAAAAAAAGAAGACAACTCCACCCCCCCCCCCCCCAAAAAAAAAAAAAAAAATGTGTTGCTAACAGTCTTGATTGCTTTAGCAAAACTTTTGGATTAACTTGACTGTCTGCTCAATACTTTTAATAATCTTGAGAATAACACAACCTACCTAATTTATTATCCCTTTGACTTACTAAGAAGAACATGAATACATTCAATAATTTGTTGAAACTTTGGCTTATGTCAGGTGCAAGATTTACTTGGAAGATATCCGGAACTTATGGATGGATTTAATGATTTTTTGGCACGTTGTGAGAAGAACGGTAACTTTTTAAATTAATGTTTACCTCTTCTGGTTTCTGTGTTGTTAACTTTGTTTCTAATCATGTCCTGCACTGCAGATGGACTCCTTGCTGGTGTCATGAGTAAAAGTACGTAAAGTGATTTGTTCCCCTTTTGCTATCCTTAGGCTAGATGCAGTTTGTTGTGGGAGTTGTTTTTGAGTGGAGTTGCTTCTCAACAGAAGCTTTTTAGATGCAATGCTTAAATTATTGGTAGATGCATTATGATTTTCTCAAACATCATGTCTGGTCTGTAAAGTTAACTAAAACTGTTCATTGCAGAATCCTTGTGGAATGATGGTTATATGCCCAGATCAGTAAAGGTAGAGGAGAGGGACAAAGATCGAGATCGTGAGAGGGATGATGGGGTTAAAGATAGAGACCGTGAAAACCGAGAAAGGGATAGGCTGGAAAACCGGGAAAGGGATAGAGTTGACAAAAGTTCTGCCTTTGGCAATAAAGACATCGGGAGTCATAAGGTGTCTATATTCCCCAGCAAGGATAAGTACTTGTCAAAGCCTATTAATGAACTTGACCTATCTAATTGTGAGCGGTGCACTCCCAGTTACCGTCTGCTGCCAAAAAATGTATGCAACACTTTTCATTGATTTAATAATTTTAGGATATTCCAATACTTTTAACTTATGTATTTATGTAGTTGTGTCTCAATGTTGCAGTATCCAATACCTTCAGCTAGTCATAGAACAGACCTTGGTGGTCAAGTATTGAATGATAATTGGGTGTCTGTCACATCAGGAAGTGAGGATTACTCTTTTAAACACATGCGCAAAAACCAATATGAAGAAAGCTTGTTTCGATGTGAAGATGACAGGTTAGAGCTTGCCTGGAGTTTTTATACTTATGTTATCTGTTTTCTTTCCATTTTGATTTAATTTATAGGTGACTTGAAGTAAGCTGGGATTGTGTTTTAATTTATACTCTCATTTGGCTTTAGCGGCTCTCTGGTTCTAGCCACCTAGTTTGTCATGTTTGAGTGGATTCCAATCTATTGATCTCTTTTATGCAATCAACCCCCTTTGAGAATGTGTTTTATTGCTCAAACCCAAGTTTGGAAATAGCCTTATTGATATGGAGCTTTGACATGGATTAATATTCACTATTCTGTTTATCAGTTTTCTTGAACTAGTTGCTGGAATATTCAGTATTCTGTTCATAATGGCTCTCGCAGTTGGTGATCTTTTGTAAATATGTTGTCAGGTTTGAGCTTGACATGTTGTTAGAGTCCGTGAATGTTACAACTAAGCGTGTAGAAGAACTACTGGAGAAGATTAACAATAACACAATCAAAACGGAGAGTCCAATTCGTATTGAGGAACACTTCACAGGTTATAGTCTGATTACTGATTAATGAATTCCAGCAGATATATTATGATATAGAAGCTTATTCTCAGTTGTTTTCTGATGGGAGTTTTCCTTCTTGTCTGTTCATCAGCACTGAATCTCAGGTGCATCGAACGTTTATATGGTGACCATGGGCTTGATGTGATGGATGTGTTGAGGAAAAATGCACCTCTTGCTTTGCCAGTTATACTAACACGCTTGAAGCAGAAACAAGAAGAGTGGGCAAGATGTCGTTCTGATTTTAATAAAGTTTGGGCTGAAATTTATTCAAAGAACTATCATAAATCGCTTGATCATCGCAGCTTCTATTTCAAGCAACAGGACACAAAGAGCTTAAGCACAAAAGGTAATATTCACCTTGATGTTTCAGCATTTTGACATATTTTAAGCTTGTAACTACAAATCTTCTTATGTTTAATGTTCATGATATGCTATATGCTGAAATAAATACTGACTACCGATGAGCACACTTAATAATTAACCTCCCTTCTAATGTAATTGCATATTTTTTTTCCCTCTCCTTATTGGGAACGTAAGCTTTGGATGTGCTAAATTGGATTATTGTGTGATCCAATAAGATTGTTGTTAGTTGTGATCCAAAAAAATTGGCAGATACTATAGAAATGGAAAATGACTGATTTAGCCGGTTATATAATTATTTCAAGAACAATGGATTCATCCAATTACCATAGGACATCCTGATACAACATATGTTTTTCAGTTCTCATGGTTTATTTGTTATGTGGTTTACAGCCTTATTGGCGGAGATTAAAGAAATTAGTGAGAAGAAGCGCAAGGAAGATGATGTGCTTCTTGCTATTGCTGCTGGAAATAGGCGACCAATTATTCCAAATTTGGAATTTGTGTACCCTGATCCAGACATCCATGAAGATCTGTATCAGCTCATTAAGTATTCATGTGGAGAAGTTTGTACAACTGAACAGTTGGATAAAGTTATGAAGATTTGGACAACCTTTCTGGAGCCCATGCTTGGTGTTCCTTCTAGACCTCAGGGTGCAGAGGATACTGAGGATGTTGTAAAGACAAAGAATAATGCTGTCAAAACTGGTGCTGCAAGTGTTGGGGATGGGGATCTCAGTCCTGGTGGTGGTGGTGCTACTGCTGTGAATTCCAAACAGTCAAATCCTTCCAGAAATGGAGATGAAAATATTCCGCCTGAACAGTCAAGTTCTTGCAGGGCCTGGCAAGTAAATGGGGATAATGGGGTTAAAGAAGATAGCTCTCTTGATGCAGAACGCATTGCACGTAAAAGTGATACGTTCTGCAGCACCCCTCAACAAGGTAAAGCACAAGTCAATGCATCTATGGCTGATGAAATATCTGGAGTCAGCAAGCAAGATAATTCCAATGAACGATTTGTCAATTCAAATGCATCACTTGTCACTGCTGTGGAGCTAAGTAATGGACGAACGAACATAGAGAACACATCAGGTTTGCAGAATGCTTTAAACTAGTTTTGTTTGTATTTATTTACTCAATTATCTCTCTTGAATTTGTCATTGCTACTAGTCTATCTGATTTTCCAAGTTCATTTCATTATGCTTTCTGAGATAAATTTTGTTTTTTGGTCGCAAGGGCTTAGTGCTACTCCATCCAGACCTAGTAATGTTGCTGTTGAGGGTGGGGTTGAGGTACCCTTATCTGAGGTATGGCTAACAGTGTGAACCGTCCTTAATTTAACATTTCAGGTTTATGTATTCTCCCTTGGCCATTACATTGGTTTGGTTTTGCCTATGGAGTCCTATTGGTCTCATATTTGGACTTCTACTTGAAAAGTGGTGTTCAGTTAGATAAAAAAATTTAATGATTTTTTAATTTCTAGTGTAATTTCACTAATTACAAAATATATGGTCAGCACTAAGCTCTTAGTAAATCATTGACGAGTTTGACTGCCAAGGCTTATTACTGATGTGGTTGATTATTGGCATGGTGCTGGGTCTTAGATCTTGATGGTTACAAATATCATTATGAATATGCACTTAGAAATGTTTCTTTTCTTCTTCTTTTTTCCCGATTGATCCTATAGGGTGGTGATTCAACAAGACCAATTATATCCACAAATGGGGGAACATCAGATGGCGTCAAAGTTAACAGATACCATGAAGATTCTGTTGGACACTTTAAAGTTGAACGAGAAGAGGGTGAACTGTCTCCCAATGGAGATTTTGAGGAGGATAATTTTGCAGTTTATAGAGATGCTGGTCTAGAGGCTGCGCATAAACCAAAGGATGGTTCTGTAAGCAGGCAATATCCAACCAGACATGGAGAAGAAGATATGTGTTGTGGGGAGGCAGGTGGAGAAAATGAAGCTGATGCTGATGACGAAGGTGAGGAAAGTGCTCCTAGGTCTTCAGAGGACACTGAGAATGCTTCTGAGAATGGGGATGTATCAGGAAGTGAGTCCGCTGATGGTGAGGAGTGCTCTCGCGAAGAGCATGAGGAAGATGGAGACCATGATGAGCATGATAACAAGGCTGAGAGTGAAGGTGAAGCCGAAGGCATGGCTGATGCACACGATGTTGAAGGGGATGGGACATCATTACCATATTCAGAACGTTTTCTACTTACTGTGAAGCCTCTTGCGAAGCATGTCCCTTCAGCATTACATGAGAAAGAAAAGGATTCTCGGGTTTTTTATGGAAATGACTCTTTCTATGTGCTTTTAAGGCTTCACCAAGTAAGGCTCATATTATGTTAATATGATTTATTTTTTTGGTGGCTTTCCAAAGTTTGTTAATGAATGTCATTGAGACTGTATTTCACTAATATGACAGACATTGTATGAGAGAATTCAATCAGCAAAGGTTAATTCGTCATCTGCTGAAAGGAAGTGGAGGGCTTCAAATGATTCAAGCCCTACTGATCTTTATGCCAGGTAGTTTAGCTTTATTTATTTGTTTATTTATTTTTAAAATGCAATTCAAGCCCTACTGATCTTTATGCCACAGGTAGTTTAGCTTTATTTATTTTTTATTTATTTTTTTAAAATGCAAATCAAACTCAAATGTTGGTACCTATTAATAAGGAATGCTTTATGTTTTTGGTGGTACAGGTTCATGAATGCACTATACAATTTACTTGATGGTTCTTCGGACAATACAAAATTTGAGGATGATTGTCGAGCTATTATTGGAACTCAGTCATATGTTTTATTCACATTAGACAAGCTGATATATAAACTTGTTAAACAAGTAATACATGATTTCATTTTTTTTTTTTTTTCAAGTTATCCCTTCTTTCTTCCCCTTACCTTATTCCATCTGACCTACAAGAATAAACTGTATGCATTTGCTTCAGCTTCAAACAGTTGCCACTGATGAGATGGACAACAAGCTTCTCCAACTGTATGCATATGAAAAATCAAGAAAACCTGGACGATTTGTCGACATTGTTTATCATGAAAATGCCCGTGTTCTTCTTCATGATGAGAACATATACCGCATTGAATGTGTAGGTCTTCAGTGATTTTACTTAAAATCATCTGTTAAGTGGAAAATGATTAACAAGAATAAAGATGAATGAATTAAACAATGCATATCAAAGTATATATCACAAATTTTACCTCTATTTACATAATTTGCGGCTAAAACTTCAAAAACATACAGTAGTATACTACAACCGTTGAGCCATGTCAGCCTCCTCATTTTCTTTATTCGGTTGGTGAGATAGAAAATATAAGAATACATGAAAGATGAATCCACGAAAGCTTTTTTTTCCCTTCGTGGCGCTGCAATCTTTCAAACCCCGGCGCCAAGCCAGAGTAAGTAATGCGTGCAAAAAGTCACTGAAAGTCGGAAACATTTGAATCACATCAAGACATTGACATCTATTTGAACAACAGAAAATGAGTGAAAATGAACAGCAGTTTCACACACATGGAACCAAACCGACCTTTTCCACTCCATGCATTCACTACAAACGACATGCACTAGTTCAGAATAAACAGTAGTTTCACAAACGTAGATTTAACATTCTCCAGTACAACATTTACAATAGAAACCCCACTGCCCACGCCATCCCCAACCCCAAACACCTAACTCATGCATTTGTTCCCTCCCCCCCCCCCCCCCCCTCTCTCTCTCTCTCTCTCTCTCTATATATATATATATAAAATACACCAGAAATCAGCCTCTAGAAAAAAAAAATTAGGATACAACTGCCTACCACCATCTCTTCCAAATCCCACAAAAGTGGGAGCTTTGAGAGCTGGGGAGAAAATCTAGAACACAACTTTTTGAGCCACAACATTGTGGTAGACTGTGAGTGATGGACAAAAAGTAGTGGGTTCATGTGAAAATGATAAACAACCACTCATAGTCTCCCACATCAAGTTGTGGCAAAGTCGTACAAAAAGTTGTGGTCTTAGAATAACTCCTGGGTATGACCTCTCTCTCTCCTTCTCTCTGAGAGAGAGACAAACACAAAAACCACATCCTCCAATTT
>NW_027069599.1:237287-339441 GCF_002906115.3 Quercus suber | reverse complement strand
TGTACTGGAGAATGTTAAATCTACGTTTGTGAAACTACTGTTTATTCTGAACTAGTGCATGTCGTTTGTAGTGAATGCATGGAGTGGAAAAGGTCGGTTTGGTTCCATGTGTGTGAAACTGCTGTTCATTTTTCACTCATTTTCTGTTGTTCAAATAGATGTCAATGTCTTGATGTGATTCAAATGTTTCCGACTTTCAGTGACTTTTTGCACGCATTACTTACTCTGGCTTGGCGCCCGGGGTTTGAAAGATTGCAGCGCCACGAAGGGAAAAAAAAGCTTTCGTGGATTCATCTTTCATGTATTCTTATATTTTCTATCTCACCAACCGAATAAAGAAAATGAGGAGGCTGACATGGCTCAACGGTTGTAGTATACTACTGTATGTTTTTGAAGTTTTAGCCGCAAATTATGTAAATAGAGGTAAAATTTGTGATATATACTTTGATATGCATTGTTTAATTCATTCATCTTTATTCTTGTTAATCATTTTCCACTTAACAGATGATTTTTTTTTTTTTTGGGGGGTGGGGGGAAGGGGGGGTGCTTTTATTGCTGCACTTTCTTGTGCTGCCATTCCTAGTTCCAACACTTTTTTTTAAAACTAAATTAGCCTGAACGTCCAGGTGCAATTACTATTTGGTCCCAACTATTCATTTAATTTTCTGGGTACTGAATACTGTTACACAAAAGTTTGATCGGAAGTCCAAGGCACAAAGGCATTTTTGAAAGTCGTGAACAACTCATTCTAGCCAGGCGCTCAAGTGCGTGATTGTGGAAATCTTTTATGTTTAACGTTAACAAGTAACTGCCTTACCAAAATAAAAATAAATAAAAATACCAACTTCCCTGATCCATTAAATATAGAATTGACTTAAGGATAAAGGTACTGCCAATTCATTTCGAAATAGCATACCAAAATAGGGGCCAACACACGGCAATACTTGAAGTCGCCTAAATTTTTCATCTGAAAAACATACGCAAAGCTTAGCATGAGAAAAAGGAATTTTATATGATGAAAAACAGAGAACTGCCTGCAAAGAAATGCTTTACGATTAAGGCTGACCCAGTACAAATACCCTCCCTCCAAATCCAATAATGCGAATTAAGAACTAGAATTGCTCCACTGGACGTGTAGTGCATCTTACCTGTCTTTCGAGATTCCATTCGTTTTCAAAGAATATAATGCCGAGTCAAAATAATGTTGCAGGAGGAGAAAATCTGCTTTACCTCATTTATTAATAAACTCATATGCACATAATTAAGGAGAGTGGATAAATGATGGTTTATAAGTGTCGGAAAACTCAAAAACATAATGCAAGTTAAAATCAGTAGAGCAAGAATGCCGATTTAATCGAGGACAGCATCCCAAGCCTCCTTACCACTCTCTGGTGCATTTGGCTCCACAAAAGAAGTATAATATTTGAGGGGAAACAACCAAATGCCATTGAAAAATTGCTAACCTCGAAATCCTTGATAATCCCAATGGAGGTGTAATTGCCTCATCACAAAGGACAATTACCCAACAACAGACAGCTTAGCAGCTTAGCTGTACCAAGAAGTGTGGCAGCTCATCGTGCAAGCAGAAGCAGATAGAAACACACACAAGGAGAGGCATAGCATGTATTGTAAAAGACAAAACAGGGTCCCAGGTAAAATAAAGTTTCTCTCCAAACTCTCCAAACTTCTCATATATTTCTTTTTTGAATGTAAATTTTGAAAATCTAACCGTTGAATTTTATGTTCTTTATGTTCTTAACATACATATCAAATTTCGTTCAAATCGGATATTATTTATTATTTGATCAATTAACTTATTTTTTATATACAACTTTAGATTACAAAACTTGAAATTATAACATTTATTTGATGACATAAAAATTAATCTTTAATTTTCTTGAAATTGCATTAAAGATTTAATAAGAACATGCAATCTAACGATTAGATTTTCAAAATTCACACTCAATATAAATATATATAATGAGTTTGTAAGGTTTTTCTTCAAACTAGTTTAGAAAAAACTTTGTTGGTCCCAGATATTTAAAGAAGGGCAGATCAAAGCAAAGGATCGCAAGGTTGCCAGACTGGAGTAGCAATCAGACAAGCAATGATCAAGGCAAAAACTATGGGCTAAACAGAATGATCACCCTTGTTAGCAGCAATGAAATCCAACAGCTCTGGTAGCACAAAGGTCACTGGCGATGGTGGACTGAGGCGTTCGTTGAAGACATACAGTACACCATACAGCAAGCCAACATCCAGACTGTTATTTTAAAAGTGCACCATATGGTTTTAACCGAGCACAGGAAAATGGCTGCATCAATAGCAAAACAATTTCCTAATTTTGTTATGGGCTGTAAGCCTGTAACTAACCTTAATCTTATTTAAACATCTTTGCTTGGTATAATAAAAAAAAGTGTCCTATGCTAATTCAAGAGTCTTGGGGTGAACTTTGAGAGTCCAATTTAGGGCTGGCATTCTCTCTTTCTCAAATTAACCCACACACACACACACAAGAAAAGAAGATGAAGATTAACAGAACATATTGGCCATATGACAACCATTGGAAAACTCTAGGATTTCTTTGAGAGAGGGCAAGAGATTGCAAAAGAGGAATGGATGGGAAGAAACTTAAGGAAAGGAAAGAGGGTGAAGGGAAAAAAGAGGAAGAGAGTGCCTTTACATTGTTTAGTTGGGTGGTAAGGAAGAGGAAAGGTTCCTTTCTCTCCCTGCCTAACATTTTTTTCTCTCTTAAATTTGGAAGACATGAAAGAATGAAGAGAGATAGACTATTCAGCTAAAAAAGTAGAAGTGATAGACTATATTTAATTTTCCATAATCATAATTATCATTCCATTCAATTTCCTGTAAACAGCCAAACCCCTAAAGAAAAATTAACCTTACTTTCCCTTCCCCCCTCTCCCTTTCCTTTCTCTTCCACCTCTCTCTCCATTTTACCAAACATACCAGTAGAGACACTAATAACTGTATCATCAAAAATGGCTGCCTTGAAATGTCCCCTTTCACTAACAAGTAGCAAGTAAGCTTGCATCTTCAGCTGACAGCATTTGGGAATAGTCTGGCCAAAGGACCACTTCCATATATCAGAAAAAAATAAAAATTGCACTGACAAAACATTTGACAAGTGTGACAATATCGTTGCGCTAAAAAATTAGATTCAAGAAGTGAAACTCAAAAGCATCTAAGAACAACACAGATTTCTGTATTTTAACTGAGTCTAAAATTTACCTGTTCTTTAAAAATTAGCAAGTAGCAAACAATGCACAACCCTGGCAGTGGTGTATATCTGAGTAGTTGCATTTGTGTAGCCAACATTCCTTTTGGGGTTGATGGGTACAAAATTCAGTGTCGAAGGCTTCCCTTTACTGGGAATCAAACATACAGTATAAATAGGCCTTTTGCTGGTAGTACATGTGTAACATGAACCACATGTCACATATAAGTGAAGCTGGTTCAGGGCACCAAAAGTTGAATTGAATTCATTAAATAGATCTACAAATGCTTTAGAAAAGTTTTGATCCTATAGGAAAAAATTGTGCAAATTTTACCAATACTGTTTAGTGGCATTAGGACGTTATCCAGCCAGCTCACTGATTGGTGGACGATCCATGACATTGGATGCTGCCTTTGCACTGCTTTGCAGCAGTGTATCGATATCAGGCAATTTAGGAATCTGAGCTAATATATCAATAGTCCGTCGTAAGAGGCGTGCTAGATCTCCTTCATCCATTGCACAATCCATCATCATTTCCCTCCAAGTCAACCCAGATGCCCAGGCTTCAACCATACCTGAAAATTGGCTATCCAGACAGCATGAAATATTTACCCCATGTTTTTCTTGAAGTTGCAAAAGGGAGTTTCTTTGCTCATCCAAGAAGTTGATTACATTGATTACAGTTGTGGAAGGTTCATATATATAGCTGTTATTTTTCCAAGGACGAACTTTAATACCTTCAGAAACCAAACTTGCACAAACAGCGGCAAGTTGTGCAGGCTTTAGGTTTAGCAGGATTTTATTTCGGAGAACCATTGCTAGCCAAAGTTCATTTTCTCCTCGAATTGCAGCTGCAGTTTCACCAAGAGGAAATATTACGTGTGTATTGATATCCAGCGTCCTTGTTTCATGTATTACATTGCTGATCTGCACAAACTCCTTCCAACCAGATGGTTCAATCTGCTCTATTCGATTAGTCAAACGTTTTGATCTAGTCTTCAAGCGTTTAATCTTTTCCTCAGTAAACTTGGTCATGTCTATGATTTTCTTATACTCTTTAAAGCCTTTTGAACGTGCTATCTTTTTCTTCAAACGTGCAACTTTATTTCTTTGTTCCTTATAACGTTCTACAGCATCATAGTACGGTTCTGACATTTGTAACAGCTCATCACTTTCAGAAAGACTACTCAAAACTGGCACATTTAAACTCCAAGACCATGTCTCTAGAGATCCCTCCATCCGCCATAAACAGCCAAGTTCAGAACCAGTAAGCTTCTCCCACTTCATTTCCTCCTTATCGAGAAGCATCCTCATAATTTCCCGAGGCAAAGCATCCCCTTGAGCTAGGGCAACGTTAGGAAAGCCTGTCCTGTAAATTGTTTTAATCCATTTTTCTGTAAATACATACCATGTGTTATCTGAACCAAGGGCCACATAATACGATGGTTCAACATCTAGGTTCACTTGACAATCATTAACATTTGAATCTGTTTTAACAACGTTTAGTGCAAACGAATCATCAGCAGAAACCATGTTCTTAAGTTTTGAACCATCAAGCGAGTCAACCTTCCCCAAATAAACAGCAGGGAGAGAGTGCTCAACTCCTTCGGAATCTTTATATTGCAGGCACAAAAAAGGTAGGTTTCCGTTTTCAAACTCCTTTAGAAGAGGTTTCAGAGCAGAAATTCTCTGCAATTCCATAATTTTTCGCAGTGCTGTCCGAAGACGTTTTTCTGTCCTCAATTCTTCCTGTAGATCTGCAATCTCCTTATACGCTGCCTCTGATAAAAGCTTCCTGCTTTTTCTATCTATGGCGTCATCACTAACTTCTAAAGTCAGCATCTCTATCTCTTTCTCTATTCTAGTAAGCTCCTCTTTTGCAGCAAGCATAACGTTGCTGCCAACATAGTTTCCAAAACTTTGCTCAACTAACTTCCTAGCTTCTTCCAAAGTACGTCCTTCTTGTATTGCTTTCATGCCATCTGATTCATTTGATCTGCCAATAATTTTTGCACCTGCCAGAAGATTCAGCACCATACCATACGAAGCAGTAAACTGTGAAACAAGAGGTTCGATTCCAGCAAATAGAAGCTTGCAGCACTCTTCAGCACCTTCATTAGGAGTCTGAATAAGCACTACATGACCCCTTTCATCAGTGCCTCTACGTCCAGCACGCCCTGCCATTTGAAGTAGTTCATTTGGACGTAATTGGATTCGCCCACTATCACTTCTCTTGCTGAGGGATGAAATAACAGCTGTCCTAGCAGGCATATTGATTCCAGCAGCAAGCGTTTCCGTAGCAAAGACAACCTTCACAAGTCCTCGCTGAAACAGTTCTTCTATGAATGATTTCCACAATGGTAGACATCCGGCATGATGCGCAGCAACCCCTTGCAGCAGTCCTTTTACAGCAGTCTCCCTGACAGCATCAGGATACTTAATGCGGAACCTCTTCAAGGCTAGTTCAACCTCACTCATCTCACACTCATCTAAGAGCTTGCAATCTTCAACGTACTGAACAGCTGCATCACATCCTTTCCTGCTAAAAATAAACCAAATTGCTGGCAGCATGTCCCTTGCCTTAAGCTGATATAATGTGTCAATAACTTGAGGAACCTGAAAATTAATTTAGGAAATTTACAAGTCAGGTAGATAATGACAATATATTATAAACCCATACGAATTAAATTCGTACGAACACACACATATATGTCAGAGAACTGATGCAATGAGCCCATACTTGTGAACGCCTAATATTATTTATGTCATTCTTTGAAAGAGGAGGCTGTCCAGACGTGATATCAGAACTGTCATAGCTCATATCACTTCCACGCCCTTTTGAATTTCTTCTTCTAGACCCATCATCCTTGTAAGATTTAGCTCCTGACGCATTAAGTTGTAGATAATTGAGTGACAGCTTCCTGTTCCAATTTAGAAGAAAGAAAATGAAAATGATTGAAAATAGCAAGTATGCATTTGGATTGAGCTTATCAGTCTTGCGTCTGTTTTTTTTTTTTTTTTTTTTGGGAGAAGTGCGTTTCCGAGTAACCAGTGGGTCCCGTGCACTGTTCACGAGACCCACAAATCTCTTTTTTCAACAAAATTTTCATTAAAAATGGGTCCCACAGCACTATTCACACATTTAAAAATTATTTTGCTACAGTATTTTCAGTTTTCAGCAAAATAAGAAGTATCCAAATGGACCCTAAGTCCCCACTACAGTGTTCAAAGAATAGGTTGAAGGGAGGGAAGTAGCGAGGGGATGACATAAATTATTAAGAAGGGAAAATCAAAGACAATATTCTTCATATAGAATACCATATATTTATGGTAAATTTGAACCAAACCTCACACTTTCATCATGAATGTTTAACTGAATAACCATTTGCAAAATATAGTCAGTGATATCAGTACAAGTATTACCGTATTTGGTTGAAACATGCTATTTAGAAAAGAAAATAAGAAACCAAAGCAACTAGTCTAACAAAAAAAAAAAAAACCAACTAGTCTGTGCTACACAGAGCCCCCAAGTAATTACATAAGAAGATGAAATAAAGGAGTTAAAGACATCCCTACGCCTGTATTCATCTAGAGGAAAACTATAAGTTAGAATATTAATAGAGTGATAGAGGATTATTAAAAACAAAAATACCTATTCATTCGAGTTCCTTTCTCATCCAGAAGAGGTAACAAAGAGGTCTTCATAGAGAAATGCCAAGTCAATGGAACTGGACGCTTTGATGATGTTACCAACTCTGTTTTGCCGTGAATCTGGAAACAGGATGAAATTAGAAAAATTTGATCCTCTCACAAGTCTATACATCACTCATACCAAGATAATTCAGAAACCAATGCTGGCATCAGTAAACAAGCAGAAGAGAAAGAAAGTTAATAACTTATGTATTAAGCTTTTCTAAGAACACAAGCCCAATAGGTAAATCAATATGTAATGACAGTTTTTTATCATATGTATATGTGTGTGTGTGTGTGTGTAATGACAATTTGCTAATGCCGGAGTCAACTAGTAATAGAGTGAGGGCACTAACAGCAAGAAATGACAAGCCATCAACCAACAAGGAATATAGAAGACAATTTTAAAGTCTAAGATCAGAAATATTTTCTCAATACATCAAAATTCGAGCTGCCTACTTCACAGAAAAAGCAGTGGTGATTATCTTGTGATTGTAATCTATAGGTTTTAAAATTGCAATCCTTTGACGAAGATACGGATAACTAATATATGATTGTGTGCGTGCGGAAACAAAAGAGGGAAAATAGTGAATAATGGCATTGCTAACTCAAAATTCCTTCGTTGTGTTTATTTATTTTTCTGACAAATATGAGCTGCATCATGCACTATGGGTCTTTAGCCCATATTTTAAGATAAAATCACAAGAAATCATTGCCTAATGCACGAATAATATTCTCTTGGCAATATCAGGTGTGATTTGTGTAACATTGTCTTGTCTTTTTTTTCAAATGAAGAAAAGGAGTATATCAAACTGCTGGACAAGGCCATTTCATTTTGTTTTTAACATTAGATGGTGTCTTAAAATGTTCCCAACATTCCCTCACCACAAGAAAAAATCACCAAGAATTTCTTATTAAACAAATGCCATGCTTGATTCTAAGTAGTAAACAAAAAATTGTAGGAAGCCAAGAAGAGCCTTGTAGCTCAATTGGTACTTCCTGGTGTTTTCAAAGAAAATGTCTAGGGTTCAAATCCCCCATCTTCTAACTATTGAATTATCCCAAAGAAAAACAACAATAATAATAATAAAATAAAATTGTTGGAAACAGATTTGATGCTTCCATCTTGCTATCTCAACATTTGCCACCTGGTCTCACCATGACATTGATAATGAGACAACTCTCCAAAGGAATTATAGCAGCTAACGTGTATCAACAAAGCATCATTACGATCCCACAAAATCCAAAACATTAAGCCTAGGTCAGCTCATAGATAACAATACCTGACCAATCCAACCAGCAAGCTCGTCTGGATTTGCAACTGTTGCTGACAAGCATATAAGTTGAACTTCTTTTGGGCAATATATAACCTGAAATATATGATTACATTATATGACGATAAAATGTGAAAACCAAAATTTGACAATAAATGAGATCTTGGGAGGGCAAAAAATTGTACTTACTATCTCTTCCCACACCGTACCCCGAGATATGTCGCTCAGATAATGAACTTCATCCAAAACAATCACATCAACATGGAAAAGTCCACTATCAGAAGAAATTATTCCAACACTGCACGTGAAGACATAGTAAACCACCACCCTCAATTTCAACAATCAACTTTACCAATGAATAACTAATTAATGGAGCTCATAAATCTAGATAATGAAAACAAACCATAACATTTTATTCTATAGCAGTTAAGCTAACTGAAACCCACGATTATCCACTTAAAATTAAATAGTGCATCCATATTTCAGCATTATTCACACCATTCAAACACTTGGAATCCAATTTATGTCGTGTTCAGTAATTCCCATAGGCTTCTATGATCAGAGTCCGAATACTACGTATAATTTACCTCTGATATAACATATTGCATAAAATCTCTGTATTCATAAATCCAACTAGCAAAGGGTATGCATAAACCATAACATTTTTTCCTATAGCAGTTGAGTTACCTAGAACCCACCGTTACACACTAAAATTTAAGTAATGTATCCATATTTCAGCATTACATCACACCATTCATACACTCTGAATCCGATTTCTATCATATTCACTAAGTAATTCACATAATCTACTATGATCAGAGTTCAAATACTACACATACTTTACCTCTGATACAACATATTGCGCAAAATCTCCGTAGTCATAATCAACACCTGAGCATCTTTATTCACTGCAGAGTCCCCGGTAAGAAGGCCGACATTGCTATCTCCAAAAGTCTCACTAGGACACCAAAATCATACTTATTAACACAATGCCATTAAAGTACATTGCCAAAAAATTTCAGTTTCTTCCATTTTAATTAACATGAAAAAATGAACTTCTATACCGAAATTCGCGAAACTTTTGATTGGATAATGCCTTGAGCGGAGTTGTGTAGAAGATTCTCCTTCCCCTCGCGACCGTCGCCACCGCAGCGGCCTCGGCAATCAAAGTCTTTCCGCTACTCGTCGGCGCAGAAACCACCACCGATGAGCCTCTCAAGAATGCTTGTATTGCCAATCG
The DNA here is from genome assembly GCF_002906115.3 of Quercus suber. NCBI lineage: Eukaryota > Viridiplantae > Streptophyta > Magnoliopsida > Fagales > Fagaceae > Quercus > Quercus suber. The sequence continues at coordinate 330,002 of NW_027069599.1, read as the reverse complement.
CTGAAAGAAAATATATATCAAATCTCAAATTACCTGAATAACAGAAACTTTAGGTTTTGTTTGAGATTTGAGAATTTTGAATTGGAAATGGAAACGGACCTGGAATTTATCGATGCGAAAATCGTGAATCGAAGCGAGCTCATCAACGTCGATTATATCTTCGCCGAACAATTTCACTTCGTTGCAAAGCCTTTCCACTCTCTGCCACTTGAATTCCTCGTGCCGAGTAAGCACCTCCGTTTCTACGGCGATCGAAGCTCCGCCGATTTCGTCGTCGCTCAGCTCGACTTCAACTCCAACTCCAACTCCGACTCCGTCCGATACTTCGCCGGAAACGACGTCGTATTCATCGGCAGCCACGTCGTCATCATCGTCGTCTTCGTCTTCTTCCTCCTCCTCTTCCTCATCGTCGGAGAGTTGAGGTTCTATGGGGTAGAGTGAGCCCGGAGAGTTGAATGAGGCTTTGAATCGAGGTGAATTTGGTGTGCGAAGTGATTTGGGAGAACAAAACCCTAATGTTTGTGAAGAAATGAAGGTTTGGGGAAAAAGAGAGGTTCTGTAGAGAGTTGAGGAGGTGAGAATGGAGAGTGAGGAATAGTGTGGGAGGGAGGGAATGGAGAGAGTGTTCATGGCGGGAGAGAGATTTTCAGGGATTTTGGATGTGCATTCGTGGCTATATATATATATGTTCGAATAATTATTGTGTTTGGATAATGTCTGTTGTGGGGCCGAGGTCATTCGTTGTCGTTTTACATTTTTTTTTTTTTAATAGCTGAGTAAATATAAATGTGAGAAATTTTTTTATTTTTTTATTTTATGTTCACAATATTATGACAACTAACTACTTGGAATTTAATGTGAATTTTTAAAAAAATATTGTTAACGTAATAGCTCCCTATAGGGGTAGAACTAGGAAATGTTGTCTGGGGGCCAAACTTAAACTATAGTATTTGCAACAAGAAAACTCAAAGTTATATATATTATGAAATGTGCTATATTATTCTTAGCAAGTATTTAAAAAATTTAAAGCAAACTTTTTATGGTTTAATCAATTTTAACGTAAACTAAGGGTCCGTTTGGATACAGCTAAAAACTGAAAACTGAAAAACACTGTAACAAAATAATTTTAAATGTGTGAATAGTACTGTAAGACTTATTATTAATGAAAAAATTACTGAAAAGTAAAATTTGTGAGTCCGTGAACAGTACACAGTGTGCACTGTTCACAGGAAAAGTCAAACATTTCGACTCAAAAAGAAAAAAAATAAAATAAAATAAAACTTGCTAAAACGCAAAAATGTGCGTTTGAGAAGTGCAAACGCACTTCCCAAAGTCCAAGTGTAAGTGACTTTACCAATTTCCAAACAAAACAAGCTACACTATACAAAGTATGGCAATATAGTAGTGTAAAGGAAACAGAGGTAAAAGCAAGCAAACCACACTAAACACCAAAACGTATTTAGGAAGTGGAAAACCTTAGCACCAAGCATAATAACCTCTCCCCCAACCACTCATTGGAAATCTCCACTAAAATAAACATAAACCTTCCAATTCTATTTTTCACTGTGTACTTAAACCCTTCAAACTCCAGCTAGCAGCCAACTTCACCAAGTCTTTTCATCATCTAGCTTACTGGAGAATCTCCATTCAAGCACCAATGGAAACACCACCAATAGAAATTGGATTTGAGTATAATTTCTCAAGTTTTCATACTCTTTTTTTCACTCACAAGGTCTGTGTTTATTGGTGAGGAAAAGGGGTTACGAAATCTCAATCAAATATTGAAAGAGATGGAAAAGAGAGGATGGAATGTGTTTTTCTCAAAACAAAGGCCCTCTCTTTTCTTACACTCAATGTGGCTTCTCTTAGATATCTCTTTTGTGATTCCTAGAGTTTGTATCACTCTTAGAAAAAAAAAAAAGAAAAAAAAAAGAACGAGGAACATAGTCCTAATTACTAGAAATTCTAATTACAACTTTTGGTTCTACAATCCAAAATCCCCTCCAATAGGAATTGTGCTCAACAATGCATAGAAATCCTCATTCCTTTCTCCTGCTGTTCTTAAATGAGGTCTGTATCCTTCATCATTCACAATAGGTAATTCACTTAATCTCTATTGGTAAGCTTCAACACGGATACGGTCCTCATAAGATTTTTGGAAATTGGTTGAACCAAAGAAAGCTCCCTAAAATAGAATGTGATGGGATATCAAAAATTACCATCTCTGGTTCGTCCATAGGGATTGTCCATGAGCCTTGAGCCAAAATGTTCAAATAAATCGTTTGGGCAAAAGAGTCGTCCATGGGCAAAGTACATGGATGATCACATACACTCCGTCTATGAATGAAAAGAGTCGTCCATGGGCACAGCACATGGACGACCACACAACAAACCTTCAAAGAATGGACTCACTCGTGTATGGAGGATTTGAGCCACAAAATCTTAGAGCGGTTACCTAACCCATATTTATCACCGCAAATTCTTCATAAGTACTTAACTTCCACTAGCGATTGTAACTCCTATAACCGTTGAGGAAGTTATGTCCGGATTCACTGATTTCCATGAATCTTGGGGAAGTTACCAAGCCAATAATCGCTCAAAGGTTCTCTATATAAGGACCGATCTGAATCAAATCAAAGTAAGTGCAATCTGAGATTTTACTTCTGAAAAGTTGAAACTCTTTTCTTGCAAGAAACTAACTTAGCCATCGGAGGGTGTTTAGCCGGTCCTCCAGTCCCCTTTTGATAGTGTGTTCATCTTAGTAGTCCTTCACAACAACCGTTGGTCCATCGAAGCCAAAACATTCAGCCTACTGATTCTGTGCAGCATCAGTTGGCACCGTCTGTGGGAAAGAGAAATTTCGAGTTTTGCAGTTTGTCTTTCTTCGACAAATGGCTGTATAGTTCGGACAAGATTAAGGGCCACTAGTCCAGACCACCAAGAGAGTAGGGATGCTTCTAGCAATCTCAACCGAGATCGCCAATCAGCGCCTGTCACGCAGCCGCCTTCCATCCAACACATACAGTGCCATGGCGGAGTTAACTTGTCAAAACCAAGACTTGACTAGGGAGATTAATATGAGGCAGCGTCTTGAAGGATATGCTGAAGGACAAGCCCAAAGTCAAGAAGATAGAGGGGGAAATGTTGAACCTGAAACTCAACCAACACGTGTACATCAAGGTAAAATGACCAAAACAGCCACATGACTTTGGGTGCAACAGAGTAGCAGTTGTGTTGTTGTGGAGACGCCGAGACGGAGAGTAGAGACAAAGAGGCAGAGTTTGATTCAATGAAGCCGAGCACACGCACACCGAAAAGAGCATAGAGAAGAGAGACGAGTGACAGAGTGAGAGAGAGTGTTTGAATTTCGGCTTGAATCGGCCATTTTGGCTTGAATTGGCTATTTCGGCAGTTTCGATATGGCCCGAGTCTGCGCAAATCAACCCGATTCAGCGCGAATCGGGCTGAGTCTCAGCCACGTCGGCGCGAGTCGGCAAAAAAAGAAAAGGAAACCATGTGGCAGACGTGGCCCGGCGCGACATCGACGCGCGGTTAGCGGCGTCCCTCACCCGTCGCCGAGCCGGACGCGGGTGCAGCGCCTCTAGAGCCGTGTTCGTGCATCCCAGTTGTTGGTAAGGAATTCTAACCTCTAGTACATTCATTCAATTATCTCTAAATCCACACTCTATCACATTTCCAACAAACTGATTAACCATGATATTATTAATTAACTTACAAACTTTCATTATTATTATTATAGAGTTGGTCTGAAATTTGCAATTTTGCATGGTCTTTTTTTTTTGGGGGGGGGGGGTGGGGGGTGTTGGTTAATAGGGATATTATATAAACAAGAAAACTAGCCTGTCGCAGTGTCAATACAAATTGTGTTACATCATAGACTAGTAAAGTCATGCATCAAAAGCTAACTCCGTAGGAGGAGTATTCAAAATAAGGAAGTCTTGTGAACAACCATCTTTGCAAAGAAATCAATACAAGAGTTGGCTTCTCTAAACGAATGATTGATCTTTCGTGGGAAATTTGGTTAAAAGGTCCTGCAATCATCAACAACATTTAAGGAATCATTATTGGCGAGCAAACTAACAGTAGAGTTAGGCATCAATTGCTATTTCGTCGTATTGAATTTGGAGTAAAATCTTTATCTTTTGACGGGAAACATAAATTTTTTTAAAAAAAATCATTCTAATATCACAAAAATTGTCACAATTTTTATTATAACTATCTTACGTGACAAATTATAACTAAATTTTTATCATTTTTACATAAATTCACAATTTTTTCTCCATTATTTATAATGAGTCATTTTAACGATTGCCCTTAGGGCACTCATTAATAATTTATTTTAAGAAAATTTTGATACAACTTTTATAAAAAATAAAAAAAGATGTCAAAATATTAATTATTTTTTTTAATTTTTCATAAAAATTTTCTTTAAATAAATTATTAATCATTACCATAAATACAATAGTTAGCATTTTTCATTTATAATTTATTACATTGATAATAGAAAAAGAATTTTCAAAAAAAAAAAAAAGGTTTGGTGTTCTAATTTAACAGATGTCTCATAAAAAACAAGCGAGGACCATGTACTTCGAAATGATGAACCCGTATAATGAGGACACCAATCGCAATGGATGGAGACTGTACAAGATAGAAGATACTATTTACTATTATCTCGTACATATGACCCACCCTTTTGGATGGATCTACTGGGTGAAAAGACCGTTGGGAGTTTGCGCCGCAGCCAAACAAAAATTAAAACCTAAAATACCTCACCTACCCCGCCACGCGCACCGCATTTTTGCTTACCCTTGATACCAACTTCCTAGCAAGAAAATATTTTATAGATTAAAGAAAGTCAATATTTGATAAAATGACTATTATTAATGATTTTTAGTTATATGCAACAAAGCCTGAAGGAAGCATTAGGCTTGCCCTAACTTATAGCTACAAGCCTAGAGTGAGAGAGCCACCAAATTTTTTTGCCAATATAATTCATACCTCCTTTGTCTTTTTATACTATGGTGAACCGTCACCTAAATTTAAGATTAAAATTATTTATTAAGAACGAATATTATAAGTTATAACTTACTAAAAAATACTTAAAATTTGTTATGGAAGATTTGGTGCTTGTAGATACAGTTAACAAACCCGTATCAAGCATTGAATTAGTTCAACTTAATTGTTGTTTTAATTTTAAGGAGAATGTTAACCAGAACCAGCACCGCTTGGTGCTGGTTAAGTGCAGAAAAGAAAAGAAAAAATTGTCAAAAAAAGTCTCAAACAGTATCTACAAAAGTGAAAAAATTGACATAAATTGACAAAAATTGTATCAGAAAAATGTAAAAAATTTTGTGTTTAATGGTGCGGTGCGGCTAACACAACCCTAATTTTTAATATCTGAATTAAAAAAAAAAAGAAGAAGGCAACTATTTTTGTTTTGTTTTTGTCGGAAAAAACTTAAAATAAAAAGCGAGAGAGAAGACCCCCAAGCATTTCAGACTTTTCAGTAGCCAACCAAGCAGGACCGAGTTCCGTACTTATTTCATTTCACCGCTTCACCCTCTCTCTCTCTCTCTCTCTCTTCACAGGGCCAGAACGATCATCCAAAACGATCGAGATGGCCTTAGCACACGTAGCTTCTTCAACCTCGCGCTCCAATCTCCTCCGCCCTATCTCCGCCTTCGTCTTCCCAAATCTCCGCCGCCAACTCTCGACCGACGACACCAGAACCCTCACGATCGAGACCTCCGTTCCATTCACCTCCCACAAATGCGAATCGCCGTCGCGCTCCGTGGAGACCACGCCGTCGGAGCTCCTCTCCTTCTTCCGCGACATGGCGACGATGCGCCGCATGGAGATCGCCGCCGACTCGCTCTACAAGGCCAAACTGATCCGCGGGTTTTGCCACCTGTACGACGGCCAAGAGGCCGTCGCCGTCGGCATGGAGGCCGCGATCACGAAGAAAGATAGCATCATCACCGCTTATCGCGATCACTGTACTTTCCTCGGCCGCGGCGGGACGCTGTTGGAGGTTTTCTCCGAGCTCATGGGCCGTATAGACGGTTGCTCCAAAGGAAAAGGAGGATCTATGCATTTTTACAAGAAGGACTCGGGGTTTTACGGCGGACATGGAATCGTCGGAGCTCAGATTCCGTTAGGTTGTGGATTGGCTTTTGCGCAGAAATACAAGAAGGATGGAACAGTTACGTTTGCTTTGTACGGTGACGGTGCTGCCAATCAGGGACAGTTGTTTGAGGCTTTGAATATCTCTGCGCTTTGGGATCTGCCTGCGATTTTGGTCTGCGAGAATAATCACTGTAAGGAATTGTGGATTTTAGGTTAAAATTGAATTTGAGATTTTGACTTTATTGGTTTTGTGTGATTTGGATTTGTTTGGTTTTTGAAGACGGTATGGGAACTGCGGAGTGGAGAGCAGCGAAGAGTCCATCTTATTACAAGCGTGGAGACTATGTTCCTGGATTGAAGGTGACTTTTTAAGTCATGTTAATTTTTACTGGATTGTTAAATTTTGTAGATTCTGCTTAGTTTTTATAAAATAGAAAGACGGAAATGGAATGATATAGGGAGAAGAGAGAAAAGTAGAAGGAAGAGAATTAAAGTAGTAAGCCCCAAATGGCTATCTCTTTGCTATATATAACTTTGTTACAAATGGTATTGCTAAACCATGGTCTACTTGTTTATAGGAATATAATTCGATAGTTACAATGGGAGTGGGGGATTTGAACGCTAGATGTTTTTGTTGGAAACACCAGGAGGTGCCAGATGAGCTACGGGCCTCTTGGTAGGAATATTCTGATATATAATACTAACAAGTTTGTTGGTAGTTTTTAATTTGTGGGCTGTTTCTAGAAATGTATGTTGTGATATGGGTAATTGAATTATGAGTATGAAGCTTAAAAGTTTATTAGTCAACTATTTTGTGGGCTGTTTCTAGAAATGAAAGTTATGATATGGCCATATGGGTGTTTGAAGCTTAAAAGTTTATTAGTCAACCATTTTGAGGGCTGTTTCTAGGAACGAAATTTATGCTATAATAAGGGTGTTTGAATTATGAGTGTGGAGCTTAAAAGTTTATCAGTCAACTATTTTGTGGATGGCTTTTGAATTATGATTGTGTAGCTTTAGAGTTTATGGGTCATTGATTTGGTATTTGATAGATTAAAAAAAGGTGATGTTTTTGAGTAATCTGTTAGAAGCCGAGCAAATCTTTGTAATTCATTAATTCTTTTGATCAATATTGTACAATTGTTTTGGTACATCACTACTCTACTGCACTGCCTGGAGCCAAATTTATTGATTATTTAGGATGGACATATTCAAGGATGCAAGTGTTAGCATCCTTTTTTGTCCAAGTTTTTGAGGTCTGCCTATGAATGGGACTTGTGAATTGTCGTAAATTGTGAATGTCGGTGAGTTTCAGATATGGTTAAGCTGCTTTAACTTTGAAAGATGGACTGCTTACTAGTGCATGTTCAGCTTTAAGATACCATATGCAACTTGGATTATGGAAGTCTTTTACGATTCTCATCTTGATAGTCATGCCAATAGGCTTTGCCTCAAATGGCAGTTCCATTTCGCATAAGAATGGATGAAGTGTGAGGTTGTGAGTGCAAATTCTGCTCAATACATCGACCATTATAAAAAAAAAAAAAAAGATTGTTGCACTGATTATACTAAAAAACCATTAAGATGCTGGTATGCTTCTTTTATAAAAAAGGGTATTCCTCACGTAACTTGTATTATTATTCTTTAATCAACCCCTCCCCATGGATGGAGTTTCTTTTTCTCCCCTCAAAAGTGTGGCGGTTGAGGAGCATTGCACCTGATTGGAGAGGTTACTTTCTCTCTCATGACATGTTGCAAACTTGTGGTCTGCAAAAATTTCACTTTGAGTAGTATGCAACAGCTTATTTCAACTGATATTTGGATATGTTATACCGTTTCTAGAGGATTAACATAAGAAGAATTATATTGTTTGAGAGACTGCTGATCTAAAATTTATAAGTGCACCCTGTGGTGAGTACAGGACTGCAGGGATTAAAGTTCCTGATAGACATCCATGTTTCTTGGTGAACTTTATGTAGTATGTTTGCATATGTGAGTATATTTTATATATTTATTGTGAATATTTGGTCATTTTGGAGTGGATTCTTTGAGTACAACCTATGTAGCACGGGTGCGTTTTCAGATTTGGGTGCGGGACTCGGCAATTTTTGAAAAAGTTGGGTGCGGGTGCGGTAGGGTGTGGCGATTAAAAAATTATTAAAAATATTTTTATTTAATTTTCTATATATTTTTACTATTGAAATATTCTTAAAAAACACATTACTATGCCTTGATTCACAAAACAAAACACAAAATGATTGTACTTTAAGTCAGTTAGTATCTCTAAGGTGGGAAATTTGTCCCCCGAAGCCGAATCGGCCCGGTTCGGCGTGAATCCAAGCCAAGTCGGCACGAATCCGTGATAAAAAAAAGAAAGAAAAAAAGCTCAGATGCAGCACCGACGTGCGGGCAGCCGTGTTGGACTCCGGTGCGGCACCCTCCCAGCTACGTCTGTGCTTCATAGAGTACAACTAGAATTAGGGCCTTCTGGAGAGATCATGTTATTTTCCATTAAAAAATAGTTATAAGGCTAGACTAATTGGAGATATGTGTGTATTTTGTGGACAACTTATCAGTTTTTTTTTTTTAAATATTGCTAATGTTTGTCATGTATTTTTTATGCTTGTAAACAGGTAGATGGCATGGATGCCCTTGCTGTGAAACAGGCATGCAAATTTGCCAAGGAACATGCTTTAAAGAATGGGCCCATTGTGAGTAATTTATTCAGCTGTTTGGCAATTATGTTTTCCAAATTCCTTTTGGAAAAAATTATTGATGGGAATTTGATTGTTTTGTGCAGTTGTTAGTACTTAGTACTCAAAAATGCTTTTGATTATCATTACTACCAACTGCATGATTTTTTCTCACTGTTACTGTATCTAGGGCCATTTTATATGTTTAGATCAGCTCCTATCCTTGACATCTAAATAGGTGAAATATGTAATTAGCAGAGCAATGCAAACTCTTTGGATGCTTGTGAACATATATGTATATCTGACAAAAAAAACCAAGTTCAAATTTTTTTTTTTTATCCAACTTCTTGGATGTGTCACCACAAACCCTTATTTGCTATTCTATTTGATCCAAAACACACTTACACATATAGAGATTGATATTATTCATGCACGTAGTGCGTCTTGAACCCATGACCTAATCCTCCATAATCTCTTACAATGAGAGGAGGTTTAATTTTGGATTGGCTTTGTTTAATAAAAGTTTTTACATATATATATATATATATATGAGAGGAGGTTTAATTTGAGATAGAGTTCATTGGTCAAACAAATTTGTACATTTATTTGTGGGTAGTATATTGGTTTGAGTTTAACAAGATACATGTTTATATAGTGATGTGGACACCGAGATGTTTTTCCTATTTAGGGATTATTTCTGATTTTCCATGTTGGGTCATCGCATTTGAATTTTGACTTAATTATGGGATGTAATTTTGCAGAGGATTTGGTGGGATGTGTTTTTGTATGATTGACTTTCCTTTTTTATAAGCGCTATTAAAAAAAGGGCCATATGAAGTGTTTTGGGCAGTGCAGTTTGAATAGAAATTCTTATTAGAGATGTTTCTCTAAGCTTGGGGGTGATTCCAAGCACTCTTAGGTGGCAAAGCTTAGGGTTTTTAGGTAAATTCTAGGTGGTGAAGCCTAGGATTTATCCTGTTTCTTCTTTCTTTTCCCTTTTTTTTTTTATATTTCTCACCCTTTGTCCTGCATCATATAGTCTGGAAAAAAGAAGGAAGTATTTTCTTAGCTCTTACCTAATACCACAAGATATGGCGGTCTATGACTCAATGGATTCACTTTGTTCTTAATTGCATATTTTAATTTATGAGCTGAGGAAACAAATACTGCTAGATAATCTCAATGACAGGCATCCCATGTAGGAGGGCTTCTAGTGGGTCCTCCAAATTTATTTTTGTAGCTTGGATCTGGCTGCTAGAATAGGAGCTTAGTATCTAGAAACGTAATTGTTAGCGCCTAAGGCCGAGCGCTTCCCTCTTGAGGAAGGGGTGGCGTGGTATTTCCACGGGAGAGGTTTATCGTGGCGCACTATCATGATGATGATGATGATAGTGCGATAGGCGCACATTACCAAAACTATTTGGGGGGATGCCATGACTGCTCTGCTGCTCTAGTTTTTGCAGTCTGAGCAAAGGATTGTCCCTACATTTTTCTTATTTAAAAAATAAAAATAAAAAAAATAAAAAATCTAGTACTTATCAAAAAAAATAAAAAATAAAAAATCTAGAAACAGAATTTGCTTGAAGTTGTGGACTTTATTGATTATCTCCAACTTGATCGTAATTAATGGTTTGGAGGGAGGTGATGACAATTGTTTGTGCTAGGGATAATTTATTTCATGAATTAATTGGATAATTTGGACTTACCAAAAATAAAAGCAATTGGATAATTTGAGCAAGAAGCAAATATGCAATTAAAAAATAAAACCTTGGTCCTAATGGCTATGGATCTTTGACAGATTAATCAGAGTTGGTCTCATTTGTTTTTCTTTGCAATTCTATTCTTTATGAAATCATATTCTCTGTCACTTTCCAAATTAACTTATACCTTTTTAATATTTCTACCAATGTAGTGGTTCCTTTACCACTTTTATTCCCTCGAATCAAATTACTTTTTCTCAATGGTACATTAATTGTACTCCTTTGCTCATGAACAAACTACTTTAAGCAACTCTTTCTCTTTTCATTAATAGGAGCCACTCTTATCTTTAAATGAATTCAAATTCATATTTCGTCTCTTAACCTTGATTTTTTCTGATCAATCTTAACACTTATCATTTCAACTACACTCATGACTCATTCTATGGATGTGTTGCTTGTTAATAGCCAACATTCAGTACCATAGAGTATAGTTAGGCTGGTCTCATAGCAGTCTTATATAAAATTTTCCCTTTTAACTTAATAGGTATTCTACCATCATAGAATATCCTCGATTCACCTACCCACCCAAGAACCAAAATTTTGCTGCCTCTAGTTTTAAGAGTTGCTCTTGCAGATTTGGTTTACCATGGAAGGGAAAGCATGATTCTTTTGGAAACAAGTTAGGTGTGTTTGATCCAAGCAATAAACTGGGTGTGCATTGGAGAAGAACTGCAGCTTGTTAAGTAATTAAGAGTTGGGGTTAACACTTTTTAGTTGGGCTGGATGCATCTTGAAAAAATTTAAGGTCTTGATCTGGGCTTCATTTTAGATCCTTCTACCAATAAGAATAGACATGGTTACATTTGTCATATATCAAATTACAATATTTTGCTTCTTGTATGAAGTTCTATGATTGTCCCAACTTTAATATGCCTCTACTTACACTTGTGATATAATGATGTATGCACTTGATGAAATAATGGTTCGTAAAATAAACGTGGCTTAGAAGTAAAAGTTGCTGGTATTGTTTCCATTTTGCAATATTTAGATCCTTCTATGATCTTTGGACTTATTAATTGATCTGTGCTTGATGCTGGTGTTCAGATTCTTGAAATGGACACTTACAGGTACCATGGTCATTCCATGTCTGATCCTGGAAGCACCTACCGTACTCGTGATGAGATTTCTGGTGTGAGACAGGTAGATTTATAACTGATACTCCTTTTCGCAAGGGGATACATCTGTAAATTTCATTTAGAAGGATTAGTCTAAACTTCTTTTTGCCACTGTGATTCTAGGAGCGTGATCCAATTGAAAGAATAAGAAAGCTGATCTTGTCTCATGATCTAGCTACTGAAAAGGAGCTAAAGGTAATTAATGACACATGAATTCCTAATTAAATTTGCAAGATTGGGATTTAATATTTTGAAATTTGGTCTGGTATGAAAATTTCTATGATTGGGATTTAGATACAATTATTGAATTCTAGCTCCCCTCTTCTTCATCATATAAGGATGTTGGGGACTGATCTCGACTAGTGTTGTCTTCTTGGAAGTACGGTTTCACATTCAAAATGAGTTCAGAAATTTGAATATAAAATGATGAATCAGAACTGAACAGCATTTTCATTTTTCCCCCTCTGCAGGATACTGAGAAGGAAGTGAGAAAACTAGTTGATGATGCCATTGCTCAAGCCAAGGTAGGAAGCACTGTTGCAGACTTGCAGATTTAGTTTTGAAACTATTTTGCTGTTCTTGTTGCTGTTTATGGCTTGCATATTTGCAACTTATGAAACATCTTCGAATGGTTCAAATTCCTGATGGTGTATTTTTTATTATTCTTCCAATGCTTCCAGGAAAGTCCAATGCCTGAGCCTCATGAACTCTTTAGCAACGTGTATGCAAAAGGTTATGGAGTTGAGGTACAGTTTTTTTCTTCATTTATGTATACTTTGTTCTCCATTGTATTTTATTGGTTTATTCCATTTTAAAACCCAGAATATTGCAAGGAGTTCTGGCTCCGAAGTCACTTTCCCTTGTAAGACCAAGGTGGAGGGTGAGGCTGTGGGTTCAAACTTCAAAAACCCATTTAGTGCCGTATAATTACCAGTAAATATAAATAACTAAAGAAAATCCTGCATATTGAAAACACCCGCTAAATGCAATGAAGTATCACTTGATAAGGATATAAACCGTTTGATAATATGAGTGATTTGTCATCACCTTAACTGCTTGTTTGGAATGGAGGAGAATTTTCTTGCTTTACAACTTTTTCTGCTGGGTCATTTAACTAATGGATGAAGCTATACAGTGATCAGTCTTTCTACTTGGTGTGATGTTGATTTAAGGAATTTTGGTTGCAGGCATTTGGGGCAGATAGGAAAGAAGTCAGAGCTGTGCTTCCATAATTTAACATCCATGTGGGAAATTGCGGAAATTGCGAAAGCCCCTTCAACACTCCCTTCCTCTACCAAGAAAAACCAAACCTGCTAAATTAGGAAAAGAATAAAAGGTTTGAATTTCACTTGGTGTTTTGTATAGGAAAATATTCTTCTGTAGCTCTGTGGCGGGAGTCGTTGTTACCTTGTGCCTTATATTTTGGAGAGGCTGCATTCTGATATTTTTGTGATTGGTATGAAAATATTGTTGCGGTACTGAAAAGCTAAATATAAGCATTGAAGGATTAGGAGTTTTCCTGTTCAACTAGTTTCTTTTTTCTTCTGTTTTTTGGATACTACACTTGTTTCTTTTAATTGTTAGCAACTTAGCATCGTTCGGTTTTTTTTTTTATTGTTAGTTTTGTGGGGGTGGTTTCAAGTTGTGGGATTGTCTTCTTGCTGCTACAAGTGGACAAGCTGTATTCTCATTTTTAAATGAATAAAACTATTGGCATTTGTCATCTACTTTCTTTGGCGGTCATGTATTGTCTTCTCATATTACGTGTTTGTGGTGTTTACAAGCGGTGTTATAGAATGGAAGCTTGAACGCATTGTGGTTTATATATATATATATATATATATAAATTGCGTTCCGTTGTCCGCATCGCCATGGACATCCTATTAGCCTAGGATTTTCAGTTTGAGAAGACACTGTGATGGACTGATGGGGTTTGGTTGTGTTTGAAAATAACTTTTAGAAATTGTTATCAGATCATTACAAATAAAACTTATATATGTTTTATTGGTCCTAAAAAAAAAAAGGGTATGTTTTAATGGTTTGGTTTTTCCAAAATTATAATAAAAAAAATATTTTCAAACACATTATTTTGATGTTATCTCAAAATAGGTTTATTTTTAGTGGAGTGTTACGTACATTATATTTTCACAAAAAATCATAAATAAAAAATTGTTATAAGTTTTTAATTTGAATTCATCACTGAAATTATTTTCTTGCTCCCAGTAATAGCTCGTAACAAGTAACACTTTGCTATCTAAGATTTAATGTGAATGTATTGCAAAAATGTTGTGGATGTAGCGTTTTACTTATTTTTATGAATAATTCCTCCAAATCAGTTTTTGAAAAGAAGTTTGGTAAGGTATTTTTATAGCATTTTATATTTTTGTGAATTGTTCCTTTTAGAGGAACTATGCCCTGGATTCTCTTCGTGGTACTCTCCTCGCTGGTTCATCATCCTCCTCTCATTCTCTTCTTTATTATGATATAAAAAACCTATTTGTATTCTATTGCGAATAATTATTTAAGTTATTTTTTTATGGTATTGCGTTCTTTTTTTAATCTTATCACTGAGCCATGCGACTTGCAATTCCAATGCTTTCTTTCTGTCTCCAGCAGCTTACCCGAAATTTTCCATTTATATTCAGTGCCAAGAGGATACAATGTAGAAATAGGTAAGGTGAGAATCTCTGGCACATGCTTTATCATTGTTCCATCGCTTATCAAGCGTATGTGTCCTTTTCTTTCCAGCCAAACAACTGAGTTAACCCAATCTTTTTGTCTTCACATGCACTTGAAACTCATAACCTTTATTTGTTATACCCAACACATAGAGCAGAACACTTTCTTTAAAGAGCAATGGAGGGATAAATACATAGAGGGTCTAAGCTAATTAATTATTATTTGCTGTTAGGTCAAACAGTTATGTTTCTAAACTCTAGGGACTAAATTGGCTCTAAAGACTAAATTGATCAGTTTTGAAAAATCTTGAACTACATATTATTAGAATTTACAAAAAAAAAATTACATTATTTATCATAATTTACTGAAATAACAAGCAGCGATTGAAATAATATTACTATCACAAAAGTTTCCAATGCCAAACACCAATTTTATTATGTATTAATCCAAATATGTTACGTTGTCAACCGCTAGAGCACAAATTATGAAAAATTTTGTACCTAATTTAATTTTCTTTGAACTTAAAATTGTAATGCAATTTGGTAAAAGCAAAGTAATGCTGATGTCAAAGAAGTGTCAAAGAACGTCGTTCACCGAATAGCAAATAGCAACAAGTACAGCAAATACAGGTATGACAACATAGCTAGCACTCCTAATTCTTTTTTTAAGTAAAAATGAACGAGCATGCGCCTAATTCACGGTTTCTTTTCGGTGCGTTGTATAAAAGCTTAGCGGTGTCAAAGGTCACATGTAACTTGTCGAAAAACAAAACAAAACAAAAATAACAACAGGAAGCCCGCTTGTTTCACGGGCGAATTGAAGTCCTCAAATGAGGCAATAGCCAGAGAGAAAGTATGTACACACATTTTGCCACAATTTGATGAAGAGTAATTCTAGAACTATACTCCATTTTACATATTTATTTTATAATTATATTATATAAATATATAATAGAATTTACTCAAATTAATTCTTATTATATTATAAGGAAAAGAAAGATAAAAAGAAGTAATATGCCTACAAATTTTCACGACAAATCATGACAGAATGTTACGGTTTTAACTTTGAATTCATTACTAAAATTACTTTTTTATCCACTATTTACTTATAATAGCAAGTAGTAACTTGTCGTCTAAAATTTGTTACGAAAATATTGTAGACATGACACTTCTAATGTTTGAACTAATGTTCCTTAAATCTAAAACTTTTTAAAACTAACAAACTTGATCCCTGGTAACCATAAGAGAAAAATGAGTTACAGTTAGAGAAAAATTAGCAACGTTTTACAGACTTGTTAATTTTGAAAAATTCTTGAACCTGATTAGCATTAGTCTAAATCTACTTTTCAAAACTAACAAATTTGATCCTTAATAACAATAAGAGAAAAATAAGCAATCGTTCTACAATTAAATTAGTCAATTTAAAAAATAAATAAAAAATCTTTAACCTGATTATCATTTGCTCAAATCTCATACTTGTGATTGTTAATTGCAGTTACGAAAGTTGTGAGAAAGTGCATTGTGCTAAAAGAACATGAGAGACAAACAGACTTCGATATTTCATCTTTGCTTTCTAGGTCTGCGGTCTAGCCCTCTCTAGTCTAGTCTAGTCTAGTCTATGACGTTTCCTGTAGGACTCAAAATAAGTGGGTAGGCCCCACATACCAACCCCATAGACCACGTGTTATAGACAGCAATGTGGGCCTTACAACACTCCGTACTTGTTTTTAACACACAGCTTGGATTTATTCCCAAAAAAAAAAAAAAAGAGTCACATGTGGACAAGAGGCACCGTCCGACTCTAGGTTGCACCATACATGCATGACATGGGTTCTGGTGCTTTGTTTACGGCGTTTTGCATAAGTGACAGAGTATCCTATGCAATTTTTTCATTTCATTTCATTGCATTGCAAAAAATATTAATGCAGCAGCCAAAGCCCTATACACAACACTGACACACCCACTTTGCCAACTTCTCACCTTCCAATAACCCCTACGAAATGACACACAACACAACATACTAATCTTATTTATTTATTATGGACTTTATTGTAGATATGTCCTTGAAAATTTCCACTTATAAAGTGCAAAATTACCTGCACTTTTTACCCACACGTGCAGTACCTTATGGATTTGTTCACCCTAAACTGCATCACATTTTTTAGTAAGACAAGAAACACACAAACTTTGACACTTTTTCTATTACCCAAAAAATAAAAAACACTTTTCTAACATCAATTTTGTTTTTTATTATATATAAATCATAATATGTAATTTTTAAAAAAATTGTAAATTTCATTCACATGTTCTAAGGTTTAGAACTTTTCAAAACTAACCAATATGGTCACTAAAGCCAACTTAGCCCTTAAGATAATTGAGAAAAATGACTAACTAATTTAATAGCTTTTGATTCTCAAAAAAAAAAAAAAATTAATAGCTTTTAAAAACTAAGTTTTAGGGGCCAAATTAGTAATTTTTGAATTATCTTAAACCTGATTGACATTAACTCAAACCTCAGTTAAGGGAATTTACCCTAAAAAAATCATAAATATGTCATTTAAACAGCTAAAAAAATTAGTATAAATTTTTGTCTTACTAAATTTTTTGTTTTTTTTTTTTTAAATTATAGTTATTTGAATCATAAATAAATAAATAAATATATATATATATATTAAAAACACCAAAAAGTACTAACACTTGTACATAAAACCATGGGCGATACATAGCGACAAATTGGATTTGATACATTAATCACAAATTGATAAATAAGCTTGTTGTAAATTTGAATGCCGGTTTGGATGTGTCACTATGGTTTTTCCAAGACCAATCCTATAAACCATCAAATTATAAGTTATCATGGATTCTGAAAACTAAAACAGACATTCTGATCAATTTCATTTTATATTTGGACTGGGGTGCAGTGAATCTGAACACTGTATAATATACATATATTTTTTGAGCATATTTCAGAGTGATGAATCGGGTTTCAGCTTGTTGGAACTTTGAAAGACTTTCGGTTATAAAATAGATTAATTGCTTGCCAAACGAGGCCCTAGAAGAAATAAACTTTTTTCACTTTTTCATTGTTAATTTATTGCAAGTTGGTTGGTGCTCGGTCTCGGAATCTTCCACCCAATTCCAATTTATTACTTTCAATTATTTTCATCTGACTCCACTAGTATATTTTTGTTCCGCTTTCACAAGACCTGTTCAAAAAAGAACAAAAGTTTATTGCCATTGGCATCTGCTGGTACTTATTTTTAATAAACCCCTCTCAGGGTGCAAAGCATCTCTACCATCTTTTGTTTATGTTTCATTCTTAAGCTGAGTAAAATATTCAACAACAACTTTGAACATTTTAAGGGTAAATTCCGTCAACATTTGTTGAGATTTGGGTTAATACCAACTATGTCTACGAATTTTCAAAACTGGCTAATTTGAACCCTAAAGCTAACTTAGTCTTTAAGATAATTGGAAGAAAAAAAAAAAGAATAAAAAAAAAAAGAGACTAACTAGCCTAATGGTTTTTAGGGATTAAGTTGGTTTAAGATCCAAATTGATCAGTTTTGAAAAGTCTTGAATCTGTTTGGCATTAATCCAAAATTATGGCCCATTTTTTTATTATAAGTTTTAGCTCACATATTCAAATGATTATTTGATCTGAAAGTCTTGTTAATAGGTGTTCTTAGGAAATTTGTTAATAAATCATTTAAAGAAAATTTTGATATCATTTTCATGAGAAATATAAAAATTTGTCCAAAACTTAAATTTTTTTCCCATAAAAAATTTCTAAAAATAAATCCTAAAGCAATGTCTTTGCGGCATCAGTTAACTTTTTTTTTTTTCTTAAAACAAAATACACACATTTTCACTAGTTTTAGAACTAATGAATTTACCTATCATTCCCTATTTATGAGAAGTAAATACGTTATCAACCCAAGACATTAGCATCAGAATTATGGATTGTATAAATGGTTCATAATGAATTGGTAACAACCGTGTATTTCATTCGTAATCATATAGGTAGACCTCCAAAAGATTCTAGAGCTACTAGCACAATAACTGAAAGAATTGATGACTTGATGAGGCAAGAATAGTGGGTTGTTAGTTCAAATGAGTGGTGGAGTGTGATTATGAAATTGAAAATAGCATAATAAAGTTATAGTTTTTGCTTGGAAGTTACTGCATGCGACACCCCTTATCAGGGTTCAATCGATTAGAAGGGAAATTGGGTTTGAACCTACTTTTATACAGTTATAGTGACTCAGATGAATAATCCCTTAAACATGTATATTAAAGAGAAACTTTGACCCATAAAAATATATATTGAAGAATTGTATTTTTAAAACAAATAATTATAGAAAAAATAAAATAAAGAGTATATGTTAGAAGAAATCAAAATCTCATAGAAAAATTACCACCAAAACCAATCCAAGATCTAAAGAGGAATAGCATTACAAATTGAAAACAATTCCTATACTGTCTAACAAATACCATTACAACCTGACTTATTTCAAATACACCAACAACACTTAAAGGGAAAACTAAATCTAAGAAAGAAAAGCCAACCCCAATGTGAAAACACAAATACTATGAGGGTGTCTAGTATATACACTTAAAAACTGAAAACATGTATTTGAAAACATGTGTGAAAAAACATATGGGTAAAAAAGTATGTGAAAATACGTGTAATGTTGTTTAAAAACTGAAAATATGTGTTTGAGTAGGTGTACCAAATGGGGCCTATGTAGCCAAGAGGAGGAGACCACTCGATACTGAAAATCTATGCTTAAAAATCAATATTTTGGTGTTAAAAGAAGCTCATATATGGCTTGGCCCCAATATAATTTATTAACAAATTTAATTAAGTGTTAAGAATTTACCAATTTATGTAAATATGACACGATTTCCTAGTCCATTGCTCAAATTTATCCTTTATGAATGTGGTAGAACAAATAGTAGAAAATTTAAATGATCAGGAGATTTTAATATTCTTCACAATTAGCTGGATGATTTGTAGTAAGCGTAATGAAGATTGCCACGTATGGTATGCCACAACTTGATCCTACTATCCTAGCAAAGTATGCTATTGCTCATGCTCAGGGGCGGCCGTACATTATATTCAGATGGTTCAAATGAACCCCTTGAATTGAAAAAAAAAAAATATATATATATATATATATATATAGACACACACTTATATCTTGAATTGAAAAAAAAAAAAATATATATATATATATATAGACACACACTTATAATTATTTTTGCACCCTTGATCACAAATCAACCCATCCCAAAATCAAACAATAACACAAATCACTTTCACCTTCTCTCTTTGATATCATTTTCATGAGTCTTGTCTCATCTCTCTTTTTATCTACCTATCTTGTAATCTTCAACTCTACGAATAAAGAAATAAAAAGTGAATATTTGTGAGTTGTGAGTCTCTCTTTTTATTATAAATTTGTATTATGTGTGTGTGTGCGCGCGTTTGTCTAATACTGAATATGTGTGTTATTTTTTATTTTTGTTATAATGTTATATGTGTGAATGTGTGCGTATATAGTATAAATATAATATAATTTTATGTAATTTAATAATTAGAAAATACAAAGGATTTGTTATATATGCATGTATTATTATTATGTTATAATAACTTTTTGTTACAAAATTAGTAATTCATGAAAAAAAAAAGTAAAATTAGTGATATTTTAAGCATTTGACTAGTTAAATAGACATTTACTGTATTATTTATGCATGGATGGGGGTAATTATATGGGTCAATAATTAATACAAGCAGTGAGTTGAGTTTTGTCATTTAGTTTAAAATATTTTTATAAAAATAATAACAAATAAATAATGAGAATTACGTAAAAATACAAAAATTCCTAAAGCGGCCATTATTCATGCTTTGGAATATTTAAAAGTTAACCATTAAGGCCTCCATTGAGGAGATTTGTATGTAATTCTTGTTTTGTTTGGAAATTTTACACTTAAGTCTCTATGATAGTTAGATAAGGAAAGACGAAATTATGCCAATTAACTGATATAGACCTGGCCTTATATGTTTGAGTTGTTGTTCTAGTTGAGTTTTGGAGAAGTCACCTTTGTATTGAGCTTTTGCTCCTGTTGTATAGTTTCTGTTTTGTAAATAAAATTATAAGGGCCGTTTGGTTAAAGATTTATAGTATTGTTATTTAAATATTGTGAAAATATTTGTACTTTAAAAAATATTGTGAAAATACATATTGGGGTGTTTAAGTACTAAAATTGGTTGTTTAAACACCCTACCAAATATTCGCTTAGTTTTTTCTTCAAAAGTGGAACTAACAGCAACATTAAAAAGAAAAGAAAAAAAAAGAGGGAAAAAAAAGAAAAAGAAAAAGAAAAAGAAAAAGAAAGAGAAAGAGACGTGTTAAGCATGGAAAATTAGTTCTAATTTTCTTTTTCCAACACTAACTTTTGTTTGACACGAATAAACGCAAGCAACATACGTCAGGTTTTATCTTTATTTTTTTAATAGACTTATAAAAGTGAGTCAATAGATTAGAATCAAATTATTGAACCAATGATTCTATTAACGAATTTGTTGATTGTTGGAGAAGGAAAGTTCCCTCCCTTTGGCCAATAATGAACAAAGGGAGATGTGAACTAGTGAAGTCTTCAAATCTTAGGGTGCACTCAACCAAGTGCATGACTTTCTTTCAAGTCAACAAATTATGCCAATGCGTAAACTTCAACTTAACTATTTTGTACTACTTTTATATATATATATATATATATATAATTTAGAGAAAGTCTAAGAATATAATAAAATTTCACAATATTCTTGTTTTGAGTTGCGATTAGATTCCAATAAAATCTTATTTTATTTTATTTTAAGTAGTTTGTTGTGAAAATAGTATGATATTTTGTTTAGTTTATATTCTATAGAAGAATTTAAAAAAATGTAAAAAAAAAAAAAATTCATTTTTCTTATTCTACTTATTATTATTGGGATAAAATACAAAACCGCCCTTAAGGTTGGACTATGTTAGGTACTACCTAAACTTTAAAAAAATATCTAGTCTAATCCTTAAGGACAAACTTTACTTATCACTAGGTCCCAATGTCTCTGCTCCTGCTTGCCCCTACCTCCCAAATATTTGGTTGTTCTTTTATCAGTTATTGGTTACCTATACACTTCATTGAACATATAATTGTTGTAATGCGATTATTGTTAAACTTGAGCAATTAAAACAAGCAATTGGAAGAGGAAGCAGTCGACTGGGAGGAGCATTGAACTTTTTTAAACGATGTTAAATATTATTTGTGCTTAGGGAGTAAATTAGATATTTTTGAAAAGTCTCGATAATACCTAATATTAGCCTAAACCTTTGTGATGATTTTTTTAATCTATTATTATTATTATTTTCAATTACTAAAGGAAGTAGGGAAGAAGAATTCCAAGATTCTCCGCATAAAGGTCCTTATTACTAGTTGTTAGAAACTATTGACAATTTGGGAGTTTATACAATAAGTTAATGTTGTTAAATGTGTGCAAAGCTAATAGCAAAAGATAAAAAGTCATTGACCATGACATTTTCAATGGTTATGGTATTTTGGAGTTTTAAATAGTATTTGATTCCATCCTGGAAAAAAAAAATGTATTGACTATTGTCCTTAATCTCTAATCATTATTAGAATTTAGAAAGTGATTTTATTTTATTATTATTATTTTATTAAAAATAAGATTCCTGAGTGATTCAAAATTGTAAGATGTTCAGGGTCTGTTTGTTACCGTTGCTTAAACAACAGTTTTCATTATTTAAACAATATTACACATTTTTTCACACATTTTTTCACCCACACATTTTTTCAAAAAATACAAACAATGTTACTAGAAATCTCTTATTATACGGGCCCTAAATTGTTAACAAAATCCTTGTATATATTTTTATTAATTAGTTGAACTATATTTATCAATTGATTTCTGATATATACAGTTGATATTAAATTTTCCTGGGGGTGCATAATTGACAAGAGTGAGAGAAAGAGACTGTTCAGCTAATTAGATTTGAATTAAGAAAGAGTTCTAGCTAAAAGAGACTTCAGATTTAATAAACCTGGCTTACAAAAAAAAAATTTAATTAATGTTTTTAATTTGATGATAACGAACAAATCATTCTAAAGTTTTAACTAAACGTAACAGTTTGAAATTCTACAATAAATATATTGAATTTGAGCTGTTGTGTTGTGTAGCATCGTAATTCAAAGCAATAGTAGCTTGAATATCTCTTGTCTTATTGTTGAGATATATGCCAAAGTGATTGTGGATGTCATTAAAAATTCTGATTATGTAAATCATATTATATCTCCCATTTTGGACGATTGTAAGCAGTTGATGACTAGATTTCAGCAAGTTCAGTTAAAACACTGCTACTGCCAGGCTAACTGATGTGTTGATCTGATGGCTAGACTAGGGGCTGATCAAGACCTAGATTATATTTTGTTTTCAAGTCCGCCTGTGGACTTAGCTAAGGCTTTAGAGGATGATTGTAATGGGGTTTCCTTTAATAGACTATGTACCGAACTAGATGTAATGTTTTGATTTATATGATATCGTTGATTAACCAAAAAAAAAAAGGGTATATATATACTCTCAGCCAAAAAAAAAAAAAGGGTATATACTATATACAATGCAAGTTTTAAACTTTTTAATAGTTACTAATTGCCTGAGTGATTCAAAATCATAAGATTTGAGATTGTTTTTTTTTAATTGAAGTATATCTGTCAATTGATTTCTGATATGTACAACTTATATTAAATTTTTATGGGGGTACATAATTGACAAAGTTTGAGAGGGACTATTCAGCTATAGATTAGTTTTTTTAATTTGACGATAATTGATAAGGAATAACTATTCTAATTTTTTTTAATAAAAAATATGTTTATGGGAATCATTTTAAGTTGATTGAATTGCAAATTAAACCATAAAGTATAAGAGTGTTTGGATTTTACTACATGAAGTTTTATTCTGTTTGTATCAATAGCCTTTCATTTATATTTTTTGTTAAGTACTAGATAAACTTGTCTTGTGTGTTTAGTCTTTCTAATAAAATGCTATCACATCATTTTTGTAACCTAAAATAATTAAATAATTAAGACTAATGCTACGATCACAAACTATTTTACAAAATGTTCATGTGACCAATTTCTTATTAGTTTTCCTATCATTAACATTATTTTCTTTTATTTATTAATAACCATTCACTATATCAGTAATTTGTAAAAAAAAAATTGTAAGAAAGTTTGTATCGCCTAGCATTAATCAATAATTAAAATGACATGTTATAATAAAAAGAGAAATGTTATATCTACAATATTTTCTAAGTACAAACTTTAATTACTTAACACTAGGTGGAAATTGCCCTACTCTTGCTTGCCCCTACCTCGAGAATATTTGGTTGTTCTTTTATCAGTTATTGGTTACCTATATACTTCATTGTACATATAATTGCACTTGAGCAATTAAAACATGCAATTGGAAGAGGAAGCAGTCGATTTGGAGGAGCATTGAACTTTTTTAAACGATGTTAAGTATTATTTGTGCTCCGGGAGCAAATTATATATTTTTAAAAAGTTTTGGTAATACCTAATATTAGCCTAAACTTTTGGGGTTTTTTTTTTTTTAATTTTATTATTATTATTATTATATAACTCAATATTTTCAATTACTATAATAAGTAGGGAAGAAGAATTCCAAGTATGGTTCTCTTCTTTTACAAGATTATCCACATAAAGGTCCTTATTACTAGTTGTTAGAAACTATTGACAATTTGGGAGTTTATACTATAAGTTAATGTTGTTAAATATGTGCAAAGCTAATAGCAAAAGATAAAGAGTCATTGACCATGACATTTTCAATGGTTATGGTATTTTGGAGTTTTAAATAGTGTTGATTACATCCTGGGAAAAAAAAGTATTGACTATAGTCCTTAATCTTTAATCATTTTTAGAATTTAGAAAGTGATTTTTTTTTATTAAAAAAAAGTTTCCTGAGCGATTCAAAATCATAAGATGTTAAATTGTTAACAAAATCCTTGTTTATATTTTATTAATTAGTTGAAGTATATCTGTCAATTGATTTCTGATATATGTAGCTGATATTAAATTTTCCCGGGGGTGCATAATTGAGTCATTGACAAGAGTGGGAGAGAGAGACTGTTCAGCTAATTAAGATTTTTTTTTTTCTTTGAGGGGAAGCTAATTAAGATTTGAGTTAAGAAAGAGTTCTAGCTAAAAGAGACTTCAGATCTAATAAATCTGGCTTACAATTTTTTTTTTTTTAATGTTCTTAATTTGATGATAAGGAACAAATCATTCTAAAGTTTTAACCAAATGTAACAATTTGAAATTCTACAATAAATATATTGAATTTGAGCTGTTGGGTTGTGTAGCATCGTAATTCAAAGCAATTAAAATACAGATAAAAGGGTATATACTATATGCTCTCAGCAAAAAAAGAAGAAGGAGAAGGTATATGCTATATGCAATGCAAGTTTTAAACTTTTAATAGTTACTAATTGCTTGAGTGATTCAAAATCATAAGTTATGAGATTGTTTTTATGAATTGAAGTATATCTGCCAATTGATTTCTGATATGTACAACTGATATTAAATTTTCCTGGGGGTGCATAATTGACTGAGTTTGAGAGGGATTGTTCAGCTATAAATTAGTGTTTTTAATTTGATGATAATTGATAAGGAATAATTTTTCTAAGTTTTTTTAATAAAAAAAATTGAGAAGGAATAAAATTGTCACGCGTACTTAGTTTGTTAAATAAAATGATGTCATATAATTTTTGTAACCTAAAATAATTAAATAATTAAGAGTAATACTACGGTCATAAATTATTTTACAATATTTTTACAAAATGTTAACGTGACCAACTTTTTATTAATTTTTATCTAAGCTCATCATTAACATTACTTTTATTTATTTATTAATAACTACTCACTATATCAACAATTTATAAAAAAGTTTGTATTGCTAGTATTACTCTAGGCCTACTATTAATATTACTTTTTATTTATTTATTAATAACTTCCCACTATATCATCAATTTGTAAAAAAAATTATAAAAAAGTTTGTATCGCTAGCATTACTCAATAATTAAAAATGATATGACATAATAAAAAAAGAAATGTTATGTCTATAACATTTTCATGACAAATTTTATGTGTCAGATTGTTACTTTCTGTTACTAGTGACTAAAATAATAATTTCAGTGGTGAATTTAAATTAAAAACCTGTAACAATTTGTCAACTAAGATTTGTTAAGAAAATATCGTGGACATAGTATTTCTTAAAATTTTAGAGAAGTAATTTATAATTTAATGGTTTATTTATTTATGGTAATTATTCTGAGTTTTTTTACAACTTTTTTTTTTTTTTTTTATATAGAGAAATTATTCTAAGTTCTAAGCAAACGTGTAATAGTTTGAAATTCTACAATAAATACGTAGAGAGCCGTTGTGTTTGAAAATACACAAAAGTGTGGTATTAATACAAGTTTAAATGGGAATGGGAGTAGGGGAGCACGTGATCACATGGGAGTTGGGAAACAGCCAATGATGCAGAGAGTTTCTGAGGCTTTGCCAGACTCATCGCTCCGCTTTGCCAGAGTCAGCCGTCAACGTCAATCACAATTAGATCACAGCTGTCTTCAATTGGACACAGCTGGCATTTCATTACTGGAGGGAAAGAATATTACTTCCTTTGGTACTTTGCTACTATTCTTTGTTTGTTCCAAACATCAAAAAAAAAAAAAAAAAGAACTGATTGCCTCGCCCATGCTGTGCTCACCGCATCCATTGCATATGTATATGTACATGACCTGGCACTTCATTTACAGCGTGTCACCAGTAAACTGTGTTTCTTTCCATCATTGCGGAGCTACCAACCACCTCACTATTGCTCGCTTTGAGTTTTTTTATTTATTTAATTTTTTCACTAACATTATGAGCACAGTTATTTTTACAATAATTTTGTTTAGGATTAGTTTTTTTTTATTTTTTTTTATTTTATTTATAAATTGATAGCTAAACTATAAGGCTTTACATGAAGAAAATTAATTTGATAACTTATTAAAATGACAGATTACAAATTATATAATTAGTAAACATTTATTTTTATATGGATTTTTAATACTATTTTTAATTCCGTTGTTCACGTAATATCATGACATCATCTCAATAAATTGGGATAAAAGCCCTTGAGAAAAGTGATGTCCACCAAACTTTTACAGCTATTTTATAATAAATATTAAATGATGTGTTGTTATTAGCTGTTATTGGTTTACGAATTGTATTTATTTGATCACATAGGCAAGCCCATTGCTTCGAGAAATTATAGAGTCATTTGGTGGACCACATTATTTATTTACTATTTCACTAAAAAAATTTTACTTATTTAAAATTGTTAAGTCAGTAACTAATTTCTGTTTTTAAAAAATTTCTAACTAACAATTTTAAACAGGTTAAAGTTTTTTAGTGGAATGGTGGACTATATCACTTGTCTACCATATAAATCTTATAATTTCTCCATTGCTTCATAGCATATTGTCATAATAAATTGTTACCAGTTGTTATTAGTGACAAAAAAGAATTGATTTGACTCCATAATCAGGCCCACCATTCCATAGCATGTTTTTAGAGTTAAAAACTTTACAATAATTATGTTTTGGGTCCGACTTGTGTCTAGTGAAAGTTTTCACTGGACACGTTGGATCTTGGAGATATGTCCACTATTAGACATAAGCCGTGCCCATATATTTTTAGACTTTTTTTTCCCCGGAATTTTTAAAGGTGTTTTTGTTTAATTTTGATAAGGAGATTTTTTTTTTTTTTTGGAGAAAGAATTTAAAGTTTTAAATTATGATTCTTTTCATAAAAAAAAATGTAATACCTTTAAATTAAAAAACTTTTAAGTTTTAACTATAATAATTTAATTAACATTGCTTTTGCATAAGCCTAACGGAAACATCATTTTTAATTTATGTGATGCAATGTTGAGGTTGGGTTTGGATAGCAATAAGTAGTATCCAAACTCACACTCCGGGTCTGTTTGGATACTGATTGTGAGTTTGGATATTATTGATGCGTTTGGGATTTGGCTTTTTTTCCCACGGCACTGTTCATGGGACCACAAAACTCATCAAAATGAGCATATCCATGCATTTTTGGGTTTCACAGCACTATTCACATTTTTAAAAATGATTTTACTACAGTTTTTTCAATTTTCAGTAAATAAGCAGTATCCAGTTATACCTAGGTTAATGGTAACATACCCAAGTCATTAATTGCGAAAGAAATGGTGATTTTTTTTAGTGTGTACCTGTACTTTTATTGTTTTGTACCTACACTTTATATTGTTTATTTTCAGATTTCTTGTAGAAGCAATCCTCACCTAACTCTCAATTCAATATTTCTTACGGAATAAACATGCTCTAGACTTCTTATAAAAATAAAGAATGCTCTAGACTTCTCTAATTCTTTAATGCTTTATTATAAAATAAAGTTCATTTGTTTGTGGTCAGAAGTTGGCAAGTTATATGAATGGCCAACTAATTACAATAAATAGTGCACAGGTATACCCTCTTATTTAAACAATGCTGCTCAAGTTCCTAAAACTATTTAAAATCCATTGTTAAAATTAATGAGGGAATTGGAGGAGTGTTTACTTAGTCACTAAGGATCTCTCATTAAAAATAAGTTTAAGTTAATGCACCTCAAAATTTTATTTTATTTTTCATAAGGGATACTCAGCTTTGATATTGATTTTACATAAGGCCCTATTCAGAGGGAGAAAAAAGGGATTAAACATATGGCATAATAACTCAATTGCGCAATAGTAAGTTATGACTTATGAATGACTTTGAGTTATTGCTTACATTATTTTTAAATACTAATTGAATTGGTTTTAGCAATTTTTATTCCTCTAGTAAACTAAAATTATGGTTAATTATGTGTACTCTGGCAAGTCCAATAAAAGCCAGCATTTTATCACCAAAAAAAAAAAAAAAAAAAGGCAGCATTTTCTAGCTAAAATCATAATTAAATCTGTGTTTGGATAGGTTAAAATCTGGCTTACTTTGACAGCCAATTAATGTATAATTTTTTTTTTCAGAATACTTACCATTGTTTTTTCATTTAAACCATAAAATGAATCCATTGCTATTGAAGATGAAGATGATTCTTTTCCTAAAATGGTACAGCGCATGCCTATTTGCGAATTTTGCGTAACTAAAGCAAATAAATAAATATATCTTGAATGAATTGAAATTAAAAGGCATGAATTATACTCACTTAAGTTGCGTGTATCTAGACACCAAATAATGCTATAAATACCCAAAAAAAAGACAAAATTATTTTTTAAATCAAATTAAATTGACAAATTTTTGTTAATTTTGATCTAAATTTTACTAATGACCAACAATTTCTCGGTCAAACAGTTATAAAATTTGTTACGTCCTGGTAATTAGGTCAAATCTCCTAGTAGTCATGAATTACAAAAGCGCGTAAATACGTTATGAGTTATGATCACAAAAAAATTCAAACTTTTTCGTTAGCTAAATTACGTGTTGCACTATAATACTAATCCCCCTAAAATTCAAACGCGTTTTTAATAAAATCTATTCTACACTCCTAATAATAACCAAAAAGAAAAAAAAAAAAATCCGAACCCAGAAAGAAGAATAACCCAAAAAATTGAAAAAGAAAAAGATTAGGAACAAAGAACAAAGAAAGAAAACTATTCCTTCCTTTACCATACCAGCGGTTTCGCCATTGGGACTTTTTCCGCATAAAAGAAAACTCAGAGAGAGAGAGAGAGAGAGAGGAAAAAGACAGAAAGGGACAGTTCAGAGTTAAGAGAGTTTCTCTAGGCTAGTGAAAATCCCGTATAAATACGCAATAAATTTCTTTCTCTCTCTTTCAAAGAGAAAAAAAAAAACTCAGTCCCAACTTTTCTCTCTCTCTTTATCTTTCACAGGGGAAAGCAAAACCGCGTATTGATTTTTTTTGGTTAGTAATGTACAACAAAGAAGAAGAAGAAGCAGAAAGAAATTTATTATAGCCTTAGACTTCATTATCCCTAATCTCCAAAACCCATCTCTTTCTTCTTCTTCTTCTTCTTCTTCTTCTTCAAGAACCCACAAATAAAAAAAAAAAAAAAAAACCCAGAAAACCCAGTAATGCTTCCTCTCAGATTAAGCGTCGTTGTTTTGTTTCTTCTCGTGTCGCTTCTTTTGCCGCCGTTTTGTCTCTGTATACGGTCGTTTCGCGGAGATGGGCTTGGGCTTGATGGGTTGTCGCGGTTTTCTGAAGCGCCGGACTACCGTAACGGGAAGGAGTGCCCGCTGATGAAGAACAAGGAGTCCTACGTGTCCTCGTGCGACGCGTCGTTTATCCACATAGCGATGACGCTGGACTCGGAGTACCTACGCGGGTCCATGGCGGCGGTTCACTCGGTCCTGCGACACGCGTCGTGTCCGGAACACGTGTTCTTCCACTTCGTGTCGGCCGAGTTCGACCCGGCGAGTCCCCGGGTCCTGACCCAACTCGTCCGATCCACGTTCCCTTCCCTCAACTTCAAGGTCTACATCTTCCGCGAAGACACGGTGATAAACCTAATCTCCTCCTCGATCCGACAGGCCCTCGAGAACCCGCTGAACTACGCCCGGAACTACCTCGGAGACATTCTCGATTCCTGCGTTGACCGCGTGATTTACCTCGACTCCGACGTGGTCGTGGTCGACGACATCGTCAAGCTCTGGGAGACCAACCTGACCTCGACGCGTGTCATCGGGGCCCCCGAGTACTGCCACGCGAATTTCACCAAGTACTTCACGGACCCGTTCTGGTCCGACCCGGTTCTTTCCCGGGTATTCTCGACCCGAAACCCGTGCTACTTCAACACCGGGGTTATGGTCATGGATTTGGTGAAGTGGAGAGAAGGGAACTACAGGAAGAGAATTGAGAACTGGATGGAAGTGCAGAGAAAGAAGAGGATCTACGAGTTGGGTTCGTTGCCACCGTTTTTGCTGGTCTTCGCGGGACACGTGGAGCCCATACACCATAGGTGGAACCAACACGGGCTCGGCGGCGACAATGTACGAGGTAGTTGTAGGCCGTTGCATCCCGGTCCGGTTAGTTTGTTACATTGGAGTGGGAAAGGGAAACCATGGGTGAGACTCGATATCAAGAAGCCCTGCGAGGTTGACAGGCTTTGGGAGCCGTACGATCTTTTCATTCACGGTAAAGATCGTCAACGACTCGGGTCTGGTTCTGGGTCATCTACTACTACGACGTTGGCTGGGTATTCGGGCTATTTTTTATGATTATTCTTTGTTTCTATTTTTTGTTACATTGTTGAAAGATTCTTTCATACTTTGTACATAGATTGATTTTTAATAGAGAAGGGTTTGGTGGGGTTTTTTTTTTTTTTCTTGGTTTTAATTCTTGATTTTAATTCATGGGGGGGTTCCAATTCTTTGGAACAATTTTTGGTGGATTGATTTCTTTCAATGTGTTGTAATGGACTATTATCAGTATTATGGGACTGTGGAAAGATTATAGAGGAGAAGAAAAATTGGGAAATGACAGTCTGAGTTTGTTCTTTTTTATTTGTTGTTTTGTTGTATCATTCAAGTTTTCAATTATGTGTTAAATTTACTGTGATGGTTGAATGGTACCTGAACTTTTGTGATATTTTTTGTTTGCCCAATGACATATGGACAAAGCTTTGAGGTGCTGTGTACACTTTTCCCTCTTTTACTTAAAGACAAAAGAAGAGAGTAAAGGAAAAGCTGGGTCAATCAGTTTTACAGGTTATGATTGAATTTGATCACAGATTCGCAGTGATTCAAGGTAAAAAAAAAGTAAAAAACATAATGGGAAAGTTGAGCAGAAGAAATGAGAAGCAATTTCTGTTAGCTAAAAAATAGTCCCGCAAGGTGTGTGTGTTTGTTTCATGGGGCTCAGAGAGCCTGACACGTAGCTCTTCTTTGTATTTTTAATTTATTTTTTGAACAACCTTGGATTCTTCCAGGGCTTTAAACTTTCTTTGTTTTTTTCCAGGTCAATTAAGTCTATGACGTTTATTTCTTTGAATTTTGGTAGGTTTCCATGTTTGTACCTTTCAAGTTCCCAATGAGTGACAACTTTGTTTTAATACGTGTCATGCCAGATGGTAAAAATTGAAGCTGATTAGTGGCCAGGTTTCATTTTCAACCATTTTTTTATTACCTTTAATATGAAGAAAAAAATAAAGAAAACAGGAGAAATATTCCCGTCATATTCATAGTTGCTCATAGAATTCTAGCTAGTCGACACAGATTTTAAGCATTCATATTTCATTTTGCTTTACTAACTTTCCAAGTGGACGAGTTCAATCTTCTCAACAAAAAAAAGAAAAAAAGTGGACGAGTTCAATTCAATATCCCCTTATTACCTTTTCAAAATGTCACTGTTTTAGAGAGATTAATATAAGATAAAACAACATTTGGTGCAATAGTAAGTCTGCCCATCTTGAGGGTTAATGTTTATATTATTATTATTATTTTTAATTTGGTCGCTTACTCACATGGGATTTACCTGATCAAGTTTTTAATGCGGGCCATTTGCCATTGGTCACATGCCCAACAGTTCATTTAACTAATAAATCTGCAAGACCCGTATAACAAGATCTGGAAATTTATGATTAAGATTTACCAGATTTTTTTTTTCTAGTTGAAGATTTACCAGAATTTATTATGAAGATTGCGTTCTTTGAAATGTGGAGAGACCTTTCAATTTTATAGACTACGCCAAGTGTTTGGTGAAATTACTCGGTCTATAGATGATGCTTTGCTTTCTAGACACATCTCCTTTGCCAGCAAAACCAAACCCCAAAAGCCCTCAATGCCATGATTTTTTTGCTACAAAATGCAATGCATTCAATTCCATCCATTTTGACTTCATTTATTGTCATACTTTCATATTCATGAATCATGAAAGTATTACTTAAAAAATCGGATCACAAATTCACAGTTTGTCACTATGGTTCAAGCAAAAAAAAAATATGAAAGGATCACAATATGGTCGTTGAGCAGTCTATTTTACATGGAAAAAAGAGAGGTTATCAATGCCACCAGCACAAGCAAGCATACATTCCAAGAATAAATAATTGTGAGCAAACCCTTTATTCCAAAAAGTAAGTATAATCACCCTCCAAGGTTTCTTCGAATCCTGATGACATCTTCGTTGGTAATTTTGAACGCATTCTTCAATACCTCATCAGGAATATCAGGAATTGATTTGATTGCGGCCATTGATGCAAATTGAGTCCCTGGTTTTTGGCTACTGAACCCAGACACCAATAGGACCGGGACCCTTGAGTCTAGATTGTAGAGAAAATGGAGCAGAGCCTTTGGGAACACAAACAAGTCACCGGGCCGCAATGTTTGTTGATAGATATGATTAGAGGTGTCCACAAAGCCCACTAGAAGTTGGCCTTTTAGGCAAATGGTTACTTCCGAGGCCCGTGGGTGTGAATGTGGTGGGACAGAGCCTTTTGGCGCTATGTCGATTCGGGACATGGTCAGGCCCAACGTGTTGAGCCCAGGTAAATCGACGGTGTTGATAGCTCTGACATTGAACCCAGATTGGCTGGTGTTAGTGCTAGCGGGCTTGGACAGAACTGATGTGGTGAAATGGAAAGGTTTCGCTTTATTTGGGTCAATGCATGGTACACCATTGATGAAGAGTGGGCTTTGGTTATCTGCAATGCAATAATCTTGAAGTGGATCGGGATCGGGTCTGGCCTGGCCCAATAAAAGAGCTAGGCAGAACAATATTTGGAGCAAAAGGGACCAATTGGTTTCCATTGAAATGAAACAAGAAAACGTTCAGCTTTGGGGGTATGATTTTTAACCAGCACAAGAGTGTTAAGCTATATATATATACCAAATGTTGAAGAGTGATGTTTACTGAAAAGTTTATGGTAGGGAAATGTTTGAGTAGCTTAAGAGCATTTGAGAAGAAAAATGCAAGGCAAGTTAAGAGTATTTGATTGGGTAAGTAAAAGCCCACTCAAGTTGATGATGTTGATTGGTTAAGGATAATTCATGGAAACATGGTATTGTTTTATTAATTTTTATATGTTGTGGTCTAATTCGCTTCTATAACTCCAATTAGTTTCTTGGGCTAGGCCCATATGATTGCGACCCTTCCACCATTGCCCAAGGATCTTGGTTAGCATAACCTCCTTTGTATCGGTTATCTTTTGAGTCCATTTTGGTAGGGAGGTAAAGTGAGTTGAAGAAAAAATGGAAGAACTTGGACGAGGTTTGGTTGGGACAAGCAAAAACATGCATGGAATGGAAGCGAGGCTATCAAGCAAGTTGTTTTTGCTTACCGACAGATTGATATTTTCTTTAATTTGTAGACTAAGCAGGACTTGACTTGGGTCTAATGCTTTAGATTTATTAAGATGAAGACACATAGTTAAAAATGGACACATTGTAATGGATTCTATATATAATCGTAACGGATTCAATGCAAGTGAATACTAGACCCGAATTTTTCCCAAAAGAGTAATGGTATCTTCTATCTAAGCCACAATTTTTAATGTATCTAAAATGAAATGAAAAGAATAAAGAAAATATACTATATAGGTGATTTGGCAATTTTATTCATTAATTTTGTTCTAAAATATTTAAATACAAAAATTTATTAAGAATTTCCTACATGAAACTTTTTTTTTTTTGGTGTGTGTTCTGTAAAACTCTTACAATACAAAATATTAATCTCTTCTTCTTCTTCTGTTTTTTTTTTAAAAAAAAAATTTAAATCTCATTTTTTTTCTCCATTATTCTTCTTCCTATCAAATAATAAGGCCCTTTATACAGAGACTAGGTAGGAGTTCATCCACAATTAATACAATGTCGTTTTCTTCAGTTAGGATATCTTTTTTACAATGATATTGACATGTCGTTTTGTCTAAACATTTCAATAGTAGGGGTCCAGACGGGGCCTTAGTAGACTTGATAATTTATTTGAGAGACATGTAACTTTACACACACCCACAAACACTCTCTAGTACACTTCTTTTTCTAAAGTGGGCCTTCCATACCATCTAATTATTATCTATTTTTAAAGTTTTAAACTATTTTCATGGCTGGTCCGATAAATGTCTAGTGGTTATTCAAAGTCAAGTCTCTCTCTGAAGCCCTAAATAAGAAATCTGAAGAGTGTGAATGAAAATTGGTTACATAGAAATTGGTTAAAAAAAATGGTTGTGATGTCTTAATTTATTCAATGCTTCAACTTTTGATTTGTTGAACCACCATTATTGACCCAACTAAATCTTAATGTCCTCATTAAAAGATTTGGTAGTGTAAAGTGTAAACACTATCTTTTCTCTTTTTGTTACGAAAAGGTTTAACTTTTCATCTAAACTAGAAATAGTACCTTATTAGTCTTGATTCTATTAATGTTCACTTAAAAAGGAAATCTAATAGTACCAGTTTTCAGTTTAGATAAGTTTCAAATGCTTAGCCTTAAAAGCAATCAAAAATAAAATATCTGCCATCATCATAATGGGTTATCTGAAACTTTGATCTCTATCTCTTTTTTTTCCATACAGTTTGGTTGTTGTTGTTGATTGGATCTATCATTTAGGACCTTCCAGAAGTCCCAGAAGCAGACAAGGTTGTCATTACTGGAAAAGGTGGTAGTGATAATTGTGTCATTGAAAGAATAGAATTAAAAAACCAGAAATCTAGGACACAACACATGGACACGTCATCTTTTCTTCGTTACGCTTCACTGCTTACAATTTTTTACAGAAGTCTTTTTTTTTTTTTTGTCCATACCATAGTCCATGAGTCCATAGTGATTTTGCTTACTCTTTGGTCTTTCAGCGAGATCTAGTGAGTAGATTGAAAGTCACAAGCTATGGTATATACAGTTTTGTGTTTTTGTGTGGTAGCTCATTTGTAATTCAACCCTGACACTGAGATGGGTGAATCAATAGCAGATGTTTCTAGAGTTGAAGATAAGGTAGTAGACTAGTAGTACACCTAATTTGTCTTCAAATCTCTAAGAAGTGACCCATCTGTTTTAATTTATTTTTCATTCCCTATTTGTTTTATTTGTTTTTATGGCTTATTAATTGGTTAACTATCTGTAATTGCCTAAATTTCCCAACTTTTTGTTGTTGTTTTGAGTTGTCATTGTGTGCTTTAGCTTGAAAATATGATTGGGTTTTGGTGTTTTTTCTGTTTTATGCACAGATGGGAGAGACAATCACAGCTGCCTCAAAACCTGGTATGGATGTGTCTGTTTCTTTTGGTAGGTTTGATAATGATTCACTGTCTTGGGAGAAATGGTCAGCTTTCTCCTCCAATAAGTACTTAGAAGAAGTTGAGAAGTGTGCAACACCTGGATCAGTAGCCAAAAAAGCAGCCTACTTCGATGCCCATTACAAGAAGATTGCTGCTCGCAAAGCTGAGGTAATGGATCAAGATAACCGGATTGAAAATGATCAGTTGAGGCCAGAGAATCTAAATGTTGGAGATCTGACTAGTAATGATAGTGGTGCTGGTTCTGAATTCAATGCATCTAATAGCCACGGTTCCACAGAAGAAGTTGTTAAGCAAGAAACCAACCTGGTTAGTGAGGTGATTAGGGCCCATGGGGATGATCTGAAGGAGGACACTCCAATCAGAATAGAAGATCAAAGATCATTAGCTGAGGGAGTGAAAGAAGAAAATGGTGGCTCAGTAGATAGCCCCAGGTCAAGTAAACCAGAATTGACCCATTTAGTAAAAGAAGAAGAAGAAGAAGAAGACACTGCTGTGGTTGAATTTCAAGACATAAAGGAAGTTTCTGTTGCTGTTGTGGTAAAAGAAGAAGAAGAAGAAGAAGAAGAAGAAGAAAAAGAAGCTGCTTTGCTTGAATCTAAAGACATAAAGGAAGTTCTGCACAATTTGAATGCTAAGATAGGAAATGATCCAAAAGTTAAGCAGCAAAAGGCGAAGTTGGACCCTCCAAAGGAATCTAATAAGGTGAAATGATTTATTTCTTTAACTAATTGATCTTTATTGGCAAATTTTAAATGCTTACAAACTTTGGTTTATGTTTTGTATCTGGTGGCTCATATTTTTCTTGATTTCGCTTGTACAGGTTACTCCATTGAATAAGGAGAGAAATGTGGCAAGGCTAAATAAGAAACCAGCATCACCTGTAACTAAAGCGGCATCACCTGTAACTAAAGCATCACATATTAGCACTCCTAAAGTGTCAAAGGCTGCACCAACTTCCACTGCATTATCTGCATCAAGATCTTCAACAAAGAAGGGAAATGATTTATCTTTACCAACGAGGAAAAATCCTTCTATTGTTGAAAGTAAGAAAGTTGCTCCTAAATCCCTGCACATTTCCTTTAGCTTGGGTCCTACAAATTCTGAGCAAGCTTCGCTTACAACAAATCGAAAATCCTTAATTATGGAGGAAATGGGGGACAAGGACATTGTCAAACGAGCATTCAAGTCATTTCAAAAGAATTACAACCAACCGAAATCTTCCGGTGATGAGAGATCTCCAGTACCTAAACAGGTTTATCACATTTGCCTAAAAGAAGAAACCTTTTTACTTACCATAAAAAGAAGAAACCTTTAAGCAGCTGCTCTTGTCTTTACTGATAAAAAGTTGAAATTGGCTTATGTAGAATCAGGTTTTCATTTTGTGGAACTTTCTTTTTTTGAATAGGTGGCTACAAAGGGGACAGAACCAATGGTTTCCACTTCTATGACTCCACAAAAAGAGAATGGAGGGTAATGTTTTGGCTCCACACTATTAGCCATTGCATACTGCTGTGCATGTAATCATGTAATGTAGTTTATTTTGGCTTAAATCCATGTAATACTTGAATTTTAACACTGTTTGGTTCTATATGTTTACTATCACTATGTCATAGTTAATTAGTTTTTGATTTGAACCAATTATTTTATCTAATCTAAACAAAAAGGGAACAAGGAGGGTAGTGCAAGTGGAATAGGGGGGGAGAATAGTGGGGGAGATCTGAAGAGTTTCTCATATTTTATATGTGATTGTTAGTGTCCAATTATATTGATTGTCCAGTCTTAACTGTAGGTGCCACCACTTCCTCACCAAAACAAGGAGATTCAATTCTATCCATTTTTGTCTTTTAATTCAATTATCTCAATGTCCTCACTCTAATCATCTCCTTTCTATTAAAATTTTGTTTCTTGTCTGTCCAACATTGATCTACGTGTGGCACGGCTTTTGTTCATATCAATGTACATAAATTTCCTTTTAACAAAGGTCTAAATGTACTAAGCATAATGTGAAAAATAATTCATTAGATTGACCAATCCATTCCAATTCAATAAAGAAACAATTCTGAAAGAATGCTTTTGAATGCCTCTAACCTGCTGTTATGTAAATCACCCAATTATAGTCCCCTGATTTGTTTTGCATTAATGAAATTATTAGGGCTGCTCAATTAATTTTTGAAATCTTTGATCCATTATTATGGAAAGTTCAATATTGCATTGCTGTGTTGGAGTAGGTCACTCAAAGCAGGCGGTGCAGATAAAAGAAGTGTTAAGGCGGCCCCTTCTTCTTTTGGCTTGAAAAGTGATGGAAGGGCAGAAAAAAGAAAGGAGGTACCCGTTAAAACCAACATGATCCCCCTCCTGCCCCCAAAGAAAATCTCTATTATGCAGGCACATCATTTCTTTTGATATCTTGATCAAGTTTCAATGTTGTCTTCTACTGACCTCATATTTGGTTATTTTTAGTTTTTAAAGAAATTGGAGGAAAAGTCTAATGCTAAAGAGGTAGAGAAGACACGCCTTCAATCAAAATCAAAGGTACACTTACTTTGATAGTTCTCTTTAAAAAGGGCATGTCATTCCCTTTCCATCATAGTTTGTTCTATAGCTGCACATTCTCATAATGAATAATACAGTTTCAAAGATGTCCTCAAACAATACCGACTTTAGTTCATCAGAAGATTACTTTATTCAGTCTACACAAATGGCATGTCTGAACTCCCTATGCTTGACACAGGAGAAAAAAGAGGCAGAAATCAGAAAGTTAAGACAGAGTCTTAACTTCAAAGCTACACCCATGCCAGGCTTTTATCGGGGACCAAAAATGTCAAAAAGCACTTCAGATAAGGTATATCACATCTCTGTGTCCTTCCTTGTTCAATTGCAATCTGTTAGAAAGAATGATCTAAATAGGGGATACCATGTATAGTTACATAATGTACAACTTAACTCTTAACTCTCTTAAGGCAGCTTACACAATATGTTTTGCTGAGACTAAAGTGGTGAGGTCCATGGCTGTCCTGCTTTGCTGTCTGTCAAGCTGGCATCACATTAAGTGGGCCACAATCACCGTGATGATTTCTCACTGTTTGTGACAACTTTTTGCATTATTTTGTCTAAAAGATTGGTGCATTTGTTAAGGGGTCTAGAGGCATGAGAGTATATATGGGTTGATAACCCTGTCAATCCTTAGGCAGCATCACCCATCTGGCCCTCTTAGAAGTGTTCCTTGATTCTTAGTAGCAGCATTCATAGAACCATTGAAGAAATGCTTCTACCTTCCTCTTAAAATTTTGCTTTTGGCTATGTTATTAATATTCAAGATCAAAATAAGTTCCATTTTTCCCCCTTCAAAACTCAAAACAAGTGACATTTGAGACAAGATAAGGCCCCATGTTTTGTCTTCCCCATTTTGGGAGAGGCCAAAATGGTTCATTTGGAAGATAATTTTTTATGTTAGGAGCCCAAAGCACCGTTGTTTTAGCCTTTCACCCCCTTTGTTATTCCTACAGGAAACGCACAACTTATTGTCTTTTACTGAATGAGTTCCCAAGCCTAATCAACCAGCTTTTGGTTCCCTGGCATTTAGATCAACAAGTCAAGAGTTTTCCATATTTTCAGTTAATTAAGAACAAGGTTATAGTAATACTGAAGAGCTTCATAAATCATTAACTATAAGACGGGGGTTTGAGAGGGTTTTTATTTTGTGTTTGGGGGAAGACAAAATTGCATATGCACCATGAGAACTTCTCTCTGTTTAATGAGTTAAGGCTACATACGTGAAATTATTGATGGAGTAGTTAATTTTTCCTCCTATGGAATTTAATTCTGTAGTAATATAAATCCAATTATGCAGGAAGTTTCCAAGAATGAGACTCATCGGTGAACCATGTTCTTTGTTCGGGACTCATGCATCATCTTGTAAGAAACATATCTGGCTTGGAAGATAATCCTTTTGTGGAACAGGAAGATGCATATGAAGGAATTGCTTCTCCACGGGACTCGTGCCATAATACATTATTCAGCCAAAGGCAAATAGTCACTGATGAGGCGCAGACTGCATATCTGAATGGTTAGAAGAGAACCCATATTAATAATGTGTAGGAGATATGGAAGAGGTTGGGGCTCTGCTGGATTACATGGCAAATTGTTACCCTTAGTCTCAAACCAAATATAGATAAAGCAAACAAAAAGGTGTATAAATTGTTGGACAGTTAGAATTAATTTAATTCTTGTGGTTGGTTGCCATTCTATATTTGTTCTGGCACTTGGTTATTTTGTTGAAAGCTGAAAGTTGAAACTATGATGTCTGCTCCTAATAGTAATCTGGCCTAGGTGAACCATTATGGTTTGATTAAGATTTTATATTGTGGAGTGACCAAACCTTCTATTGAATTTCTCAATGTCATTTTATTTTTCGTCTTTAGAATAAAATTTTCATTTAGTGGGAATCAAAGGCATAAGCAATTGAGTTAGTCAAATTACTATAAACCAAGAAATTTTAATAAAGAAAAGAAATTTACAAGTTTTTGATGCTTAGTTGGGAAGCACAAAAAGTAAGAATATAATGAATTAACTCCCTTGTGCAGAGATTGTCCATTCCAACTTCCATCATGCCCTCAAATTCTATCACATGAACTCCCACAGCCCAGGAGGGTTTAATGTTTGTTTGCAAGTTTCCTCAACATTATCCATGGGGGGTTTTGTACCCTCCACAGATTTCCATACTTGTGAATGATTGCAGGAGCCTACTTTCTAGAGCATGGCGAGCTAAGGTTCGCCATATACATCAGGAAGCTAACTCTTGCACAGAGTCATTGGCAACCAAAGGCGGAGACCTATCAAAGTCCAAGTGTGTTTGTTTTGATCCTCCCACCTTTTTGTGTGCTCAACTTTTGTAAGATGTCATACAGTGGACATCCATGTATTATGTATAAACTTTTGATGTACTGTATTAGTATGTGAATTTTAATATAGCTTAAAAGAAAAAAAAAAGGGGGAAAAAAAAAAACAAATGAGTTAAGCAAGGACCTGCCAGTGAATTTTTTTTAAAAAACATATGAAATCCCACTATTTCCCTCTCTTTAATGGTTTAACAGGTTTCTTGCTTGTATCTATATTTAAAGCACACCGGCGTTAATGGTGTTAGTGTATTATGAATACAAATTTTCTGTCACGCTTTTTGTTATGAATATCACATTTAGCAAATGTTGGTATTCTTGATTAACTAAAAAATCAAAATAATATTTATTGTGTTTCTATTTTAGTCCAATCATTGATTCTTATAAGCCAACTTTATTGTGTTTGTACTGTCACACTTTTTTGTATTCTTATTATGAACATCACATTTAGTAAATGTTGATATTCTTGATTAACTAAAATCAAAAGAATATCTATTGTCTTTCTATTTTAGTCTAATCAAGTGATTCTCATAAGTCAATATTAGCGTATATTTGTAACAAAGGGAGATGAGAAATGGAGGGGAAAGTAGTTGGAATTAGTAGTTACAATAGTAGTTACAAACATAGGGCAAATAATCTGTAAAACAATAATCACTGAAGAACTTTCAGTTGTGGATGTAAGCCATCAAGCCAAACCACATAAATCCTCGATTCTGCTCTATTTTTCTCTCTAAATCATTTTATTTTCTGCCATTTATTTTAAATGACAACTTGATGTAGAGTTTCCTGTTATTTTCTTTCTAACGTATATAGGCATATGGAGATTAATTTACCTGGTGCTCCTAATGGATTTGAGCTGTAGATAGCTCTTTGATATGGACTCTTGCATGACTCAATCTCTGCACAGATGT
This sequence comes from Quercus suber, assembly GCF_002906115.3. NCBI lineage: Eukaryota > Viridiplantae > Streptophyta > Magnoliopsida > Fagales > Fagaceae > Quercus > Quercus suber. Next base: position 288,414 of record NW_027069599.1, on the reverse strand, counting down.
CATTGTTTCTCAATGACCACCAATGTCATTGAAATAAAATACCTGTTGGAAACCCAGGGAATGTGGGAAGTGGTAGGTTTATTTATTTATTTTTTTGGGGGGTCAGTTCAAAGATCAATGGGTTGAAGGTGTTTTTTGGATCAGTGGAGTTGGCTACCAATGTAGTTGCTGAGAAATGGACGGTTGTGATTGGCCTCTAGTTAGCCTTACATTTTTGGTTACTGAATTTTAAAAGTTGAGCTGGATGAAGAGAGAGTCCATTTGTTAAAGAAATCCCAACTCATCCAACCGTCTTATTTTTTCTTTTGAACATCCAAAGAGTCTTTTGAGTCTCATTCCTTGGTGATTGTAGGTCGTTGATTAGTTAATTCAATCAAATTTCATCATTCCTTCCAAGAGTCGAAATATTATATGTAGGAAATTTTTTGGGAAGTTCATGATAAATATCGTATTATTCCTGGGAATGTTATGAACCAACCATAACTTATGGAATCTAATGGGAATGTGACTAATGAATCAAATGCTGTAATTTTATAATTCCAGGACGTGATTTCATGGATCAAAGATTCTAGAAATTAAGATCCTACAAACGATCCTTAGTAAATAATTCTTACCTTTTAACGAATGACACTTTTACCAAATAAGTAAATAACAACAGCAAGAAAGTGTACAATCTATCTAAATTGTAAGTAAGTACTGCATTTTCAATCAAGTGGTACAAAGAGAAACTAGACTTACACTAGTGCTTTACAACCATAGGTTCTGTAAAATTCTCTCCAAGCAACTCTGCTTTGTTTCCTAATTTGCTTTTTTAGTACATTACACTTTTAGTAGTCTTTAAAGTTTCCCTGATCTTCATTACATCTCTTAATGTTTTGAGTTCATAAAACCTCTAGCCTTCCAGTGACTGAAGGATTTGGAAAACAATTTGATGCAGTAAAAGATGAATCAGTTCTACTGAAAAAATAAAAAGAATTAGGCTATTCATTTCACAATTCATATCATGTGCTTTGAATTACATCTATATACAACGAAATCCTGCTACTATACCTATACCCAAAAAAAAAAAAATTGAAAAGAAAAAAATCCTTTACTGATGAAGGCCTAATTTAAAAATCATCTAATTCACTAGAACTGCCTCTTGACTTCTCAGACATGAAATTTTCAGGCAAGTTTGGGAACCTCACAGAGATCCTTGAATGTGGCGATGATGGTCCCACGGTAGTTGCTGACTTCTTCTTCTGCAGGTTTCTAGCAATTTCAATGCATGCCTTATCAACCATATCAAGAAAATTTTTAACTATAACAAATAGTTGAAGTGGGGGTGCTCCTTTGTCCTTTGAAGCTCCTGATTGATAATATTCTGTTGTTTTCTGTACAAGCTTCATTACCATTGTTTGTTCCTCTCTCAGCACCTTTAGTTCTTCCTCAGCTGCTTCAAGAAAACCTTTCATCTCTCTCACAAACCCTCCTCCACTTCTATCATTGCCACATTGGGACACAAGTGCTTTAATTTCTGCTGTATGGGCTGTGAGAGCCGAGATTGTGCCAGCAAAGGTGTCGTAATCTATACTGGCTGCTTTCTTTACATTAGAGAACTCGGAACTGAGGCCTCCTACCATTGGTAATCCCAGAATTTTAAATTCCTTCTCTCTTTCCTCCATTGTTAAACTTTCAGAATTTGAGCTGTTACTGCTGGTGCTGCTATGGCTACTACTACGACTCATGTTACGACCCATGCTACGATCCCTATTCAGAACACACCGTTTTCCCTCAGACCGGATTACTTCTTCCACAACAAAATGGAGTAAAGTAGTTTTTCCATCTATGCTTTTAACATCGGAGAGCTTCCGAAGAGCATTAAGGTTGAAGGCTTCAGCATTCCCTCGGGTAGTACCTGCATTCATACGATTGCCAGCCTTGAGGATTGCCTCTAGAAGTTTCATAAATAGCCCTCGTGTTCTAAGTTCCTTGCAACCCAATTCAAGTGTTTGTATAGATTCCTTCAGGTTTAGAATCTCTGAGTCATAATTCAATCTGAAAAGCATGGCATTAAGACGAGTAAAACTTGATGGAACAGCTTTCAGGAGGCGGTAAAGGAAGGATTCAGCAGCAGCCAGTCTTCTGGGGTCTCCATCAAATTCTAGAATTTTTGATTGTTCTTCCTCAGTTGGGGCAACTCTGGCCAGCTTTTCAATAGCGTCTGCATTTAGGCCTTGGCCCTCAATAAGCGCATCAAGAAATTCTTCTTGAGAAATGGCCAGAGATTTCACAACAATTGCAATGTTTTGAGACTTTTTAGGATCAAGGATAACCACTTGTGAGCTTCCATCAATTGAATTATTGTTTCGTTGAGGCGAGTTCCGGCTGGTGGCAACATAGCCAAACAGGGCTTCCATAAGATCTCCATCAAACCTGAAAGTTCCAAATCGAAACCATTAAGAATCAGCAAAAAAACCAACCAAAGATTATTGTGTGTGTGTGTATATATATATATATATATAACGTAACTCATCTGAAATCCAGAAATGCAAATTACAATTACCTAAAAGAACCACCATCAATTTTATCCCACACCATGGAATGATCTGTGTTGGTGTTCACCTTATCCCAATGCAAAGGCTTCATCTTGACATGACCATTTCCTGTCCCAGATGAAGACTCTCCTGATTTATTGTTACCCGGCTTGGCATTAGGAGGCGGGGGCACGTTAGATGATGATTTCAAACCACCTGCCTTAAGTGGTGGCGGCGGTGGTGGTGGTGCTGCTGCAAGATTCTTATTCGCTGGGATTGGTGGAGGAGGCGGTGGAGGAGGAGGCCGTGCAAGGCTGTTTGCATCTAGGGGAAGCGGTTTAGGTGAGGATGGTGGGGAAGGAGATGGGGGTGGAGTTGATATTTGAATCAAATCTTCTGGCTTTACATCATCCTTGATTGCAAACACAACAGGACGAGGATAAGAATGACTAATTTGATCTGAATCATCATCCGAATCGTTTACTTCTTCTACAAGTATGACCTGGGAAGTCGAAGACTTTCCTCGGAGAAGAGGAACTTCTTGTATAGGTTCAGCCTTTCTTTGTCGACGTTCATTTATTTCTACCCCTTCTTCTTGTTGCTCATTCCTTGAATTATGTAATGCCTCTTTCTTGAAACTTTTCTTGGAGCTTTTCCCTTCAAGTTTCCTCCAATAAAGGACATCCAAGCCATCTTCATCCACAATGTAACCTTTAAGATTCCCATCAAAATCTTTCACTTCATTGCCTGCCCCTGCTGCAGGCTGCTTACCATGATCCAAATTAGCACTAACATCTTCCTCTCTTTCGCGCTTTGCGGCGACACGCCTATGGATTAAAAAGAAGAGAAGCACAGACAGAACCAGAGTCCCGGCTGCCGTGATAGCTACAGCCCTCACAATCTTATTTCTTGTGGATGATGAGTTTTGTGGTGGCGGCGCCGGCGATGTTGGAAGTGTAGGCAATGGAGGATTGCTTGATGGGTTGCTGGGAAAATCTGGTTGTGGGGAAGGAGATAGATCATATGGAAAGAAAGTCTCAATGTTTTGTGGAGAACCGTATTGGCAATGAGAGAATGGAATGAAAAAAAACACAGAGAAGAAAACTAGGATTGAAAATGGCTGAAGAAATATCACAGCCATGAAGTTAATTGATAGAGTTGGAAGAGATTAATAGAACTGAAAGTCGTTCTATTTTTCTGTATTTGGAGCTTTATCATTTGTCGTGTACAAATTTTTATTTATTTATGTTTTTGATATATTACTACTTTGGTTGAGGCTGACAATTTCAAAGAAAGAATGGGTTGTGTTAGTTATATTGTTCCACTCCGTGTTTTCTTTTCCCGGGCTTTTTGTATTTAGCAATGACCAAAATAACACTGTGCTAAGGGTAAGATAATATATATTATATATTATATACTATATATATATATGTGCACTTTGGTTTTCACTAAAAAAAATTATTATCTAATTGGGAGGTGGATGGGGTGGTTTATACTTTGTCAAACATATAATGGTGCCAAAGTTTTGGAGTGTACATCATAACATTTGATAATGTAATGTTGCTTTGTCGAGAAGAAATTATTAGGATAAGAAAATAAAATAATATCACCTATGCAAGTGTATGAGTCAGTTTCTTATTCAGTATTAAAAAAAAAAAGTAATATATCATCAAGTGATGTCACATTTGCATGAATGTCAGCATTTTATTGATTGTGAGGATCAATGAGGATCACTTCTACAGTTCTCCGTGAACTTAATAATTTTTTGTTATGAAGATAAGTCAAATCATATATTTTTGGTGGATGAGTTAAATTAATTACACCAACTTTTTGGAAACTTTTTGATGTAATAAGTTGAGATTTGTGAATAATTACCTTTATATAGATCAACTATTAATGTCATTTCTTCTCAAAAAAAAAAAAAAAAAAAACTATTAATGTCATTTACCATTACACCATTTGGACGAGTTGGTGCCAGACTTGAGGGAGCAAGGGAGGGAATGAATTCCAGCTGTGGGATAATATATTTAGTATATCTATGTGGGCATTTCCATTCATATATTTAGTATTACTATGTGCTTATTTTTATTCATCTAGAAAGAAAGAAGAAAAGACTATTTTTTCTCAAAAAATAAAAAAGAAAAGAAAAAAAACTATTAATATCACTTTTATTTTTTATCAACTGACAGTGTGTCACCTAATACGTTGTGAAAAAATAAATTGTATATTGTAGTCGTGTGTCTAGATTTAACTTTTTATTATAATTTTCTTTATTCATTTTTTTCAAAATTGATGTTAAACAAAAACAATCCAAATCCATCTTAATAAGAAATATGATGTAGTTATTCTCTATTGGTCATGTTAACCAGTACCCTTAGGGTAAATGTTAATCAACCAATTCAGAAAAATCTTGATACTACTTTTATAAAAAATAGAAAAAGCTATCAAAATATTAATTATTTTCTTTAATTTTTCATAAAAACTTTCCTAAAACAATTTCTAAATCAATGCCCTCAAGATATTCGTTAACATTTACCATAGTTTATAGGTTTTGGCTTACTTCTAGTACTTTCTTAATTTAACTTTTTTTTTAATGAAAAATTATCATATCACTTACTAACTAAATAAAATGTGGAGATTAAAACTCACAACCACTTACTAATGTATATTTAAAATAACAAAAGATTTCCACTTAAAAAAGTAGTGAAAGTAAGCCAAACCCCAAACTATAAAGGCATTTCTTAACTTTTTCCATTCTTCATAAGCAAAAGTCAGAAGGAAGACTTCCTCCAAATTTTCACACCTTAATAAGAATCCCTGTACGTGAAGAAGTTCTTCTTTCATAAGCAAAAGTCAGAAGGAAGACTTCCTCTAAATTTTCATACCTTAACAAGAATCCCTGTGTGTGAAGTAGTCATTCTTTCAGATGCAAAAGTCAGAACGAAGACTACATCAATTTAGTTTATTAGGTAATGATTAGTTGAAAGTTCTTCTCCTTTTCATGGTCTTATCAAATGAGTTAATGAATGCACCAAATAATCCATCAAAAATCCACTTTCTTGTCGGCGCCCATATGTCTTTACCAAAAAATGGACATCTGTTCTTCTGGAGCTCTAGAATTTATAGGTCTTTATTCTTTATTTAATGCCATAGAGAATGGTTGCTCACCAAATTGTTTTGTAAATAAGTTTAGGCTAAACAGACAAATTTCTGATTATTTGGGTAACACTTATTTAATTTTTTTCTTAAAATTTTTTGTTAAAATTGTATTAAAGTATACTAAAACTAAATAATTTTAGTTTTTTTACTGAAATTTTTTTGTTAAAATATACTTATACTTTAAAAAAGTGAAAAAAAAATTATAAAATTATAAAAAATTGTACATAAAACTAAAAGCTAAAATACTATGTTATATACTAACGGGTCAATTCTCTTATACATTTATAAACTAGTGGGTCAATTCTCTTGTACATTTTTGGATGCCAAACCTATAAATGAGATCAGCAAAGAAAGACTCCATCAAACAGAATGTAGTGGTTGGCAGAAACTACTCTCAGATCAGGTCATGGTTTGTGGCCCCTTCACATAAATAACTTGGTCAAATAGTGTGTTTTTGTCTTGCACTTTGCCTAGTAAATCTTGGTGGCGGAGAACTTTCTATTGCAACGCTACCTTCAGGTTTATCTGTTGTTTACTTCTTTGTCAGTTGGTGGATGGAAGGGTACATCCCACTTTCCCAGTTTGCCACTGGCTATTTCCTTAATTTTTTTCACCTGGGCGATTCACGCGTTATGTGAAGCGCTAGATGCATATATCTGTTGACTGTTGAATAATATACTTTGTCATCTGAAAGACGCAAGTGATATATAATTTTAATTTCACATAAGATAGCATGTAGTATTTTGAAAAGTTTTTAATTGTCACTGTTTTAAAGTAATAAAATGTATTATTGGTAATCACTATTTCTCTAATTGTTGTGTTAATATCATATATCATCATATATATTACTGTAATTTAAAAAATAGATATTATAGGTCCTAGTTGTGTCAAGTAGCTATCTTCTTTTTGCACCAAATCGTTTTACCTTTAAGAAATCCCTTGGTTGACTCCAAGATACTGACTAATGAGATATGATTATATTCTCATTGCATCAAGTAACTATTATTTATTAAATATTTGTGTAAATTACATAATTCCCCTAGCATTATTTATATTATATATTTTATGACCAATTTTTTTCTATTAAAAATAATGCTAGATTATTAAAAATATATAATATAAATAAAAAAATTGGTCATTTTGCCTATACCAAGTGACTGCCATTTTTTAAAATAATCTAGCATTATTTTTTAATAGGAAAAAAATTAGGTCATTATGCTTATACCATGCGGCTCAATAAAACTATTAACAAATAGTATGGCATAATTTTCGCCATACATGATACAACGCAATATAAGTATATAAAAATTATTGATATAATTTACTTTAAGAGTAAAAATCAATTATCAAATCTAGCATTATTTTTGAATTTTTTTTTTATAAAAAAAATTAGGTCATTATGATTACACCATGCAGTTCAATATAACTATTACAATTAGTATGACATAATTTTAGCCATACAATGCATTATAAGTACATAAAAATTATTAATGTAATTTACTTTATTGTTTTGTTTGTTTTGACGATAATGTTTTTTTATAAAATGAGTCATTTTTCAAAAAATTTTTTTTTTTATAAAACTACCTCATTTTTCTATATTTGGTAGCAACTTTAGATGAGTTGAAAAATAATATTCTGACTTCCCGTATTTAGCTTGCCATGAGATAGAGTTGTTTTCCAAAAAAGTTTAGAAAAAAAAATCTCTAAAAATAAACTATATTTTTTCTGTTGATCAAAGATAATTTTTATTTGACTTATTTTTCTGATGCTACCAAATATTGAAAAAAATGAAAACTTATTTTTATAAAAAATTTTCTACCAAAACAAAAGGAGCGTAAGTGAAAGTCAATTATCAAAGTTAAGAAAATATTAAAAACTTATTCAATTAAAACACAATTATCAAAAAGTTTCATGAAATTTTTTTTTAAAAATTCACTATTTATTTTAAATTATTTCATAATCTACTTAGTTTAATAAAAATTTGATCGTATACAATATATTTTTCACCTTGTAACCTGAAAGTCATTTTACTTTTTAGTTTTATTATCTATTTCTTATATAATTTCAATTATATATTATTGAAATATTATTTGAGCTTGTTTAATTATTATGTGCATGAATTACAGAGTCATAGTATTGGTATAATAAATAAAGAGCAACCAAAGTACATAGCTCAAGGAGAGTGTTTGTTGACTATTTTCTGAAATGTTGATGGAATACTATCATTTATGAAAATTTCAAAGAATGTTGGTATAATTATTTTTTTTAAATGCAAAATATTAAAAATCATAGCTCTTTTTTTTTCATTATGTGACATTGAATTAAAATATAATTTGAGCTTGTTTAATTAATATGTGCATGAATTACAGAGTCATAGTATTGATATAATAAATAAAGAGCAACCAAAGTAGATAGCTCAAGGAGGGGGTGTATGTTGACGGAATACTATCATTTATGAAAATTTCAAAGAATGTTGGTATAATTATTTTTTTTAAATGCAAAATATTAAAAATCATAGCTTTTTTTTTTTTTTTTTTTTATGAAGATAAGTCAAATCATATATTTTTGGTGGATGAGTTAAATTAATTACACCAACTTTTTGGAAACTTTTTGATGTAATAAGTTGAGATTTGTGAATAATTACCTTTATATAGATCAACTATTAATGTCATTTCTTCTCAAAAAAAAAAAAAAAAAAACTATTAATGTCATTTACCATTACACCATTTGGACGAGTTGGTGCCAGACTTGAGGGAGCAAGGGAGGGAATGAATTCCAGCTGTGGGATAATATATTTAGTATATCTATGTGGGCATTTCCATTCATATATTTAGTATTACTATGTGCTTATTTTTATTCATCTAGAAAGAAAAAAAAGACTATTTTTTCTCAAAAAATAAAAAAGAAAAGAAAAAAACTATTAATATCACTTTTATTTTTTATCAACTGACAGTGTGTCACCTAATACGTTGTGAAAAAATAAATTGTATATTGTAGTCGTGTGTCTAGATTTAACTTTTTATTATAATTTTCTTTATTCATTTTTTTCAAAATTGATGTTAAACAAAAACAATCCAAATCCATCTTAATAAGAAATATGATGTAGTTATTCTCTATTGGTCATGTTAACCAGTACCCTTAGGGTAAATGTTAATCAACCAATTCAGAAAAATCTTGATACTACTTTTATAAAAAATAGAAAAAGCTATCAAAATATTAATTATTTTCTTTAATTTTTCATAAAAACTTTCCTAAAACAGTTTCTAAATCAATGTTCTCAAGATATTCGTTAACATTTACCATAGTTTATAGGTTTAGTTTACTTCCAGTACTTTCTTAACTCAACTTTTTTTTTAATGAGAAATTATCATATCACTTACTAATTAAATAAAATGTGGAGATTAAAACTCACAACTACTTACTAATGTATATTTAAAATAATAAAAGATTTCCACTTAAAAGAGTAGTAAAAGTAAGCCAAACCCTAAATTATAAAGGCATTTCTTAACTTTTTCCATTCTTCATAAGCAAAAGTCAGAAGGAAGACTTCCTCCAAATTTTCACACCTTAATAAGAATCCCTGTATGTGAAGAAGTTCTTCTTTCATAAGCAAAAGTCAGAAGGAAGACTTCCTCCAAATTTTCACACCTTAATAAGAATCCCTGTATGTGAAGAAGTTCTTCTTTCATAAGCAAAAGTCACAAGGAAGACTTCCTCTAAATTTTCATACCTTAACAAGAATCCCTGTATGTGAAGAAGTTCTTCTTTCATAAGCAAAAGTCAGAAGGAAGACTTCCTCTAAATTTTCATACCTTAACAAGAATCCCTGTATGTGAAGTAGTCATTCTTTCAGATGCAAATTAAAGTCAGAACGAAGACTACATCAATTTAGTTTATTAGGTAATGATTAATTGAAAGTTCTTCTCCTTTTCATGGTCTTATCACATGAGTTAATGAATGCACCAAATAATCCATCAAAAATCCACTTTCTTGTCGGCGCCCATAAGTCTTTACCAAAAAATGGACATCTGCTCTTCTGGAGCTCTAGAATTTATAGGTCTTTATTCTTTACTTAATGCCATAGAGAATGGTTGCTCACCAAATTGTTTTGTAAATAAGTTTAGGCTAAACAGACAAATTTCTGAGTATTTAGGTACCACTTATTTAATTTTTTGCTTAAAATTTTTTGTTAAAATTGTATTAAAGTATACTAAAACTAAATAATTTTAGTTTTTTTACTAAAATTTTTTTGTTAAAATATACTTATACTTTAAAAAAGTGAGAAAAAAATTATAAAATTTTAAAAAATTGTACATAAAACTAAAAGCTAAAATACTATATTATATACTAACGGGTCAATTCTCTTATACATTTATAAACTAGTGGGTCAATTCTCTTGTACATTTTTGGATGCCAAACCTACAAATGAGATCAGCAAAGAAAGACTCCATCAAACAGAATGTAGTGGTTGGCAGAAACTACTCTCAGATCAGGTCATGGTTTTTGGCCCCTTAACATAAATAACTTGGTCAAATAGTGTGTTTTTGTCGTGCACTTTGCCTAGTAAATCTTGGTGGCGGAGAACTTTCTATTGCAACGCTACCTTCATGTTTATCTGTTATTTACTTCTTTGTCAGTTGGTGGATGGAAGGGTACATCCCACTTTCCCAGTTTGCCACTGGCTATTTCCTTAATTTTTTTCACCTGGGCGATTCACGCGTTATGTGAAACGCTAGATGCATATATCTGTTGACTGTTGAATAATATACTTTGTCATCTGAAAGACGCAAGTGATATATAATTTTAATTTCACATAAGATAGCATGTAGTATTTTGAAAAGTTTTTAATTGTCACTGTTTTAAAGTAATAAAATGTATTATTGGTAATCACTATTTCTCTAATTGTTGTGTTAATATCATATATCATCATATATATTACTGTAATTTAAAAAATAGATATTATAGGTCCTAGTTGTGTCAAGTAGCTATCTTCTTTTTGCACCAAATCGTTTTACCTTTAAGAAATCCCTTGGTTGACTCCAAGATACTGACTAATGAGATATGATTATATTCTCATTGCATCAAGTAACTATTATTTATTAAATATTTGTGTAAATTACATAATTCCCCTAGCATTATTTATATTATATATTTTATGACCAATTTTTTTCTATTAAAAATAATGCTAGATTATTAAAAATATATAATATAAATAAAAAAATTGGTCATTTTGCCTATACCAAGTGACTGCCATTTTTTAAAATAATCTAGCATTATTTTTTAATAGGAAAAAAATTAGGTCATTATGCTTATACCATGCGGCTCAATAAAACTATTAACAAATAGTATGGCATAATTTTCGCCATACATGATACAACGCAATATAAGTATATAAAAATTATTGATATAATTTACTTTAAGAGTAAAAATCAATTATCAAATCTAGCATTATTTTTGAATTTTTTTTTTATAAAAAAAATTAGGTCATTATGATTACACCATGCAGTTCAATATAACTATTACAATTAGTATGACATAATTTTAGCCATACAATGCATTATAAGTACATAAAAATTATTAATGTAATTTACTTTATTGTTTTGTTTGTTTTGACGATAATGTTTTTTTATAAAATGAGTCATTTTTCAAAAAATTTTTTTTTTTATAAAACTACCTCATTTTTCTATATTTGGTAGCAACTTTAGATGAGTTGAAAAATAATATTCTGACTTCCCGTATTTAGCTTGCCATGAGATAGAGTTGTTTTCCAAAAAAGTTTAGAAAAAAAAATCTCTAAAAATAAACTATATTTTTTCTGTTGATCAAAGATAATTTTTATTTGACTTATTTTTCTGATGCTACCAAATATTGAAAAAAATGAAAACTTATTTTTATAAAAAATTTTCTACCAAAACAAAAGGAGCGTAAGTGAAAGTCAATTATCAAAGTTAAGAAAATATTAAAAACTTATTCAATTAAAACACAATTATCAAAAAGTTTCATGAAATTTTTTTTTAAAAATTCACTATTTATTTTAAATTATTTCATAATCTACTTAGTTTAATAAAAATTTGATCGTATACAATATATTTTTCACCTTGTAACCTGAAAGTCATTTTACTTTTTAGTTTTATTATCTATTTCTTATATAATTTCAATTATATATTATTGAAATATTATTTGAGCTTGTTTAATTATTATGTGCATGAATTACAGAGTCATAGTATTGGTATAATAAATAAAGAGCAACCAAAGTACATAGCTCAAGGAGAGTGTTTGTTGACTATTTTCTGAAATGTTGATGGAATACTATCATTTATGAAAATTTCAAAGAATGTTGGTATAATTATTTTTTTTAAATGCAAAATATTAAAAATCATAGCTCTTTTTTTTTCATTATGTGACATTGAATTAAAATATAATTTGAGCTTGTTTAATTAATATGTGCATGAATTACAGAGTCATAGTATTGATATAATAAATAAAGAGCAACCAAAGTAGATAGCTCAAGGAGGGGGTGTATGTTGACGGAATACTATCATTTATGAAAATTTCAAAGAATGTTGGTATAATTATTTTTTTTAAATGCAAAATATTAAAAATCATAGCTTTTTTTTTTTTTTTTGGTGACATTGACCTATGATAGGTCATGTACACATGTCACATGTTCCAAACTCCAAAGACCTCCACAATGTAAATCTCCACCACATTAGCCCGAAAATCTTAGGAGCCCAACCCACCCAAAGCTTATAAGATATGGGCCTATTTGACGGTTGTCATCCATAGTACATACCATATTTATAGTAAAATATGGTATCTGTATCATACAGAAAATATATTGACATATATAATTTAGTATTTACAAGAAAAATATGTTTTGAATATTCAGAAGAAAAATACAAGAATGGAAAAAATAATGGTACTTGTACAAATACAATAAGTTTTTTATTTTTATTTTTTTAAATGCACCAAATACTAATTCATTTGTCATATACTTTATTTATTTTTTAGATATATATACAATAATCATTGTGTTATGTTTAATTGAAGATTCTCAACCATTCAGATTGAAATGAAATAATCTACTTAATAAAAAAAATGAATTCAATAGTCATTAATAAAAAAGGGTAAGTGGACTGTGCAAAATAACGATTTCAATACAAAAATTATGCGCATGTAAAATTGTGTGCAATAGGTAGTGAGAAATAAACATTGCATTCTTTGTAATTATTATAATAGAAAGGAGGATGGTAATTGTTGGCAGCCTTTGTGTTTAACATATATGACTTTCCAAAAAATATATATATATACATATGACTTTTACAATTGAATATAATAATATTTGATTTCTATAGTATAGCCTATAGGCAGTAAGGTTTTGGCAGCTTATTTTATTTTATTTTTGAGTATGGTAGCGTTATTATTATCACTTATCAGATATGTTCAATCTCTTTTTTTTTTGAGAATGATCACATATGTTCAATCTGTTATGGATGCATGGCTACTACATTAATGGATTAACATGACTTTGACCGATTATTTTAGATTTATTTTAGACCGCAAATGGATTGACATCACTTATCAACTTTATTTAAATTTTTATGTTATTGTTTTATATTTGTATTTGATACACGATCGTTACATTAGCCTTTTTTTTTTTTTCTTTTCTTTTTTTGGAAAGAAACAAACTAAGCTCAAATACACACTTAATTACACTCTTTCGTCAAGTTCAAACACATTACATTAGCTAAATATCATGATTCATGACAACTAAACTTTCAAAAAAAAAAAAACGCATTTATTCCCAAACGAGAAACTATAGTCTCCTTATTTGTTATGCATGTAAGCAAAATATTATTGTAACATACGTGTATAAACTAACTACGGCATATACCCACCTTTTTTTTTTTGGGGGGGAGAGGGTGAAAAGAGCATAAATTAAAGATCAAATAGAAATAACACAAAATCTAGGATACATAATACCCCAAGCTCAGCTAAGGGTTGTAACAAATTATAGGAAGTAGGATTTGAAAACATGAAAAAACTCAAAAAGGGTCACTAATAAAATTTCCTTCTTTGGCCAAAAGGTTTGCGCCATAACTCCCTTCGTAGTAGTGGGTATGTTGGATTTGGACAAGAGCTTCATCAAAAAGCTAGAGGAGGGACCTGCAATTAAAAATAAGAGCACTACAAGGGTGAGAAGTTTCAATCAGGGCATTGTGATAACATTTAATGTCGACAACAACTCTAGCATCAATCTTTACAATGAGCTTTTGAATATTTAGACTTAAATCTTATTTTTTGGGGAGGTTTTTGAAACGTGCACTTTTAGACTAATCCACACCTCTACATGCTCGGGTATGTCTGGAAGATCAGATTTTGTTAAGAGGATACACCATGCATTATAAATCCAGTTTGTATTGAATGTTGATGCACGCTATAACGTGTGTGTGTGTGTGTGTGTTTTTTTTTTAAATAGTAATGAAATGAAGACATTGGTTTTTCCCTTCAAAAAAATTAAAATTAAAATTAAATCCACACCTCCACTAAGCAAAAGTTCTTTATAATCCCTCAAAGAAAATTAATATAAGGTTTTACATTACCGCTGGCACTTTCAACCTCGCCTATGACTAAGAGGCTATGACACTGACAATAAAATTGCATCCTTTCTCGAAATTGATATGCCTTTAGAACCCATACTAAGGTGCAATATTCTAATTAGCGTTATGTTAATAAGTGTCCTTAGAGCAACTGTAAATAAATTATATTAGAAAGTTTTAACACAATTTTTATAGAAAATATACAAAACCTGTCAAAAAATTTAATTATTTTATCATTTTTTCATAAAATGTTTCTAAAAATAATTTTTAAATCAATACTTTTAGAGCATTTGTTAACAACTTAACATTTCCCTTTCTAATAAATAGTGAAACTCTCTTCAAAAGGTTTCTTACGTAATATATCATTTCCATCTTTTAATGTACCAAGAAAGATAATATTATAATGATAGTATGAATTTGATTGGAGAGTGTAAACTTTCAGGCCTACAGTCTTATCATTTGAAAAATATTGGGCCTAAACCCATTGGTTTAAAGGGCATACTAACATGAGGCCCAATTTAGGCACCCTATTATCATGAATAAGAGTCTAGAATTGCTTATCAGCCTCTCGCCTCAACGTTAAGAATTGATCCCTGCCAACCCACAACATGTTACTTATCAAAGGAGGTCTAAGTAACCTCTTTGAGTAACTTCCACGACCATGGAGGTCAGTTAAAGTGAACTTCCTCTTTGAGTAACTTCTAACCTATTTGAATGCTAACATAAGACTCTGTAGTTTGTACAATATACGTTAGCCATTCATCAATTACATTGCATTTAATGTTACTCGACATGTGATTTGCTCTGTGGCCTAGAGGGAGGAGAGGGATGCCAACTTTCGGATCAGGATCAAATGAAATACCCTTCCGGTGCAATTACTCTCTCCTCACTCACAAACGCTTTTTACCATCTTCACTTTTTAACTTTCACATTTTTACCTTTTCTCACTTATTTATTTATTTAATGGTTGAGATTTAAAGATGTTTTTTTCAACTCTTAATCTCATCTTTTGATAGCTACTACATCAGGTGCAATACTTAGTCTTTCACCCGTTCCTACTTAGGCTCCCAAAGGAGTGTGAGCTGTCAAATCTAACCTCCAAATTCAGAGGATGGAGAATTTCTTATAACGCTCTCAACATATAACTTATAAATGCCATTAAGAGTCCACCCTGAGCTAGGTATTTACTTGTGACTTCTAGTATAAGTTATGGTTTTTGACATTGACAATTATGACATAACAAATTAACAAGAAAGATAATGATGCATTAAAAATAAGCTGTGAGAAAAATTATGGGAAAAAATATATTTATTTGAATTCACAGGGATTATTATTATTATTATTATTATTATTATTGACAATAATATCAATCCATTTGAATTCAAATTCTTCTTCTTCTTCTTCTTCTTATTATTATTATTATATTAAGACATGTGCTAAGGGGAAAGAAAAAGGTTTTGCGTTGCAGTTAATGGTAAAGCAAAAATTGCTACAAACGAAGAGAAAGTGTTGATAATATATATATATATAGACATACACACTTATATACACACACTAGTATTACACCCGTACGATACATAGTTTAATTAGGAATCATATGTAATTTAATTAAGTAAAAAATATATATTGTAAATTAATAAAAAAAATTTCTAAACATAGAATAAAATGCAAAGTTACAAACGACACATTTAGGCATCCATGCCCACTATTATCAACAAATAGTCACCTAACATATACTAAATCTGCAAAAAATTAAAGACAAATTCAAATCTATGTGAGTTTGAAGCATACCTTACACACTTTGTTTCATGATATTGGCAAAAAATAAAATACAAAAAAAGAAAAGAGTAAATCATCTTATGTATTCTAAAAAAAACATATTTATTGCACTCTTTTAATAAGTTGTTATTATTATGGTAAATATGTTTATACTATGAATAAGATATTTTAATTCTTATATACAATTTTTGACATTGTTTTTTAATTAAAAAAAAAAACAATGCATAAGTATCTTAACCCAATAAAAAAGTTATTAATTTTACTCGTTCAAAGTGTGTACCCTAAAATTTCTCTTTAATTTCTCTTGATATTATTTTATAAAATATAACACGTATTGTAGTTACTTATCATGATCATCTCCTTCTCTCTCACATTTATCTTTTGGAAAAACATAACTTATCTCTTTATTTACTTTTAATTATTTATTAATATAAGATAATATCTTCTAAATTCGTGTGATAGTTTAAAATTTTAATTTCTATTATTCCATCAACTTTGTAAACATTTGACTTGTTTTGTCTATAGCTTAATAAGATTGCCATAATTTTTAATAGTAAAAGAAGTATATATCTGTAGGGTTAGGATTTGTGGCTCAAGCTCAAAACAATAAATTTGTAGAGTATGGGTGAAAGAGACAACAATGAATCACAACTTTCAAACACAAGCCAACATGAATTTACACGTAAAACCTAAAAATCCGAAGAGCTATACTATTGTTTATCTGATGAACAAAGGTCATAGGGTTACAGTCAAGTTCTCTCTTTCTTTTTTTTGTTCTTCTTTTTTCCTCCTCTTTTCGTTAGGAGCCTCCTTCCTTTATATAGCCACCCTTCTCCTCATCTCCATCGTCCACTTGTTTCATCCACGAGTTTGCTTGAGTACATGTCACGTCAAGCATCTTCTTTTAGCTCTGTGTGAGTGGCGGTAGGTTAGGATGCACTGTTCAGGGGTCTTCTCCACATAAATGCGGTCAGAAAAGTTGCTGCAGAGTATTAAATACGGTGGTAGCAGCTTTCCCCTTAGATATTTCTCCATCCTTATCGTTTCCCAGCATACTCAGAACTAATCTTGATCAGGTGGAGTCCTCAGAAGGTCATTTTGACATTTCACACACTCAATTGATTTATAATATTGGCATCAGAGGATTACAACCTCTTCGGACAAGAGATATCCTCTTCAGATTGTAATAATTCTTCCTTCTGAGGGTCCCACTTCCGGATGGGCCCTGCCTTTTCCATCTCCTTCTTCTCGGTCGCAAAATAGCTCTCCTATGGGCTTTCGGCCCATTATGTTGGGTTAGGCCCTTTTCCCCCCACAATATCTATTAAGAACCTTATTATATATAGCATTTAGGGTCATAGAAGTCTAATTTTATAAGAAGTATCCGTAAAAAAAAAATTAAAAATTAAAAAAAGAGGTAAAAGAAGCACCCCTTAAAAAGAGGCTTTAGGTGTAAACAGGTACTTCATGAGTTCCCTCTCCTTTAAAAAAGTTTTTCCAAATTTTTCTATTTCATGAGTTTCCTCACCTTTGGAGCAAAGTGATAATGTCTTTTGATAATTCCAATTAAAAAAGGGGTCCTTTTATAGTATTGTGATCAGAAACGTTATTTAAAGTTTTTTATTCTTAACCTTCTTATTTATATTCATGGAAGAATAGATGTTACTAATTAACACCCTTAAAAAACATGTTGATAATCATAGTGAAATGCTAAATACCAAACCCTCAAAAAACAAATAGCTAAGAAAATTAAATATATAAAAATATTAATTCAAGAACTTGTGTTCAAATTATTGGGAAGACATATTCTAGTCATATGTGTACATCGTTTACATCTCTAGCAAATTTAATTGGTGTACATTGTATACACGTTTCTAGCAAATCTAACTGGTACATGTGTTGCCTCAAGAACATGGGTTCAAATCCTATTACCCAATTTTTTTTTTTTTTTTTTTTTTTGATATTAAAGCAATGTCATTTTTCACGTAAAGAAAAAAAAGATTGAAAGATTAAACCAGACTGCTTAATTATCCAGGAAGAAAAGTTGAGAGGAGGAAGTCTAAAACATGTGCAATGTTAGCAAAAAGTTTGGAAGAAAAAACAAAAGATATCAACAACTAAGTTTTTGTATTTATCTAAAACATTGATAGAGATATATAGAAAAAGTTTATAAGAACAATTATGTTTTTGTGTCTATCTAAAATACTGCTGTAATTTGGTTAGCCACTTTGTGCAACCATGACTTTTAAGCTCAATTCTATTTTTTTGAAAGCAAGCCCAACTCTATTTAAAATGCTACTGCAATTTGGTGTAGCCACTTATGGTAATAATAAATTATAAGCCCAACTTTCATTATATGGTGTATATGATTTTAACATTAAGCGTATAATAGAGTTTCATTAAACTCTAAACTCTATTATAATATATATCTTGTTATCTAATATAAATATGGTTTTTGTGAATATGTGGATATACTTGCAAATAGTCATCTATAAAAAAATATTAAAAAAAAAAACTGAATATAGTCATTCTTTTTAGTGTATTAAGAAACTTCTTGTAAAAAAATAAATTAATAACAAAGGATTAGATGAAGAAGAAGATGAAGAATTTGAATTGTAATCAAATTAGGATTTTTATCAACTTAGAAATCTTAGAAGATGAAAATAAGAACAAATAAGTAGGTTGTTTTTATTTAAAATATTGCTACAATTTGGTGTAGCCATTTGACGCAAGTCATGCAACCATAGTATATAACGATATATGATTCCCAGTAAGAAGAAAGTGCTGCATTCCATTTTGCTAGTAGAACATATATGATGGGGGGACCACAATTCGGCTCTCTACAACCACTCTAAAAACAAGCTGTAAGGTGTGATATTAAATGCCATAAAAGATTTTAGTGTATCTTCCTCATCACCAATTGGTTTTGAAGTTGAATGGCACAACTCGTGATCTGACAAATGGTATTAGAGCCAAGGTCATGAGTTCAAATCGTATAAGTGTGTGAGAGAGGATTGTTAGGGGACTACAATTCAACTCCCTACAACCACTCGTAAAAATAAGCTTGCAAGGCATGATGTCGAAATTCACAATCCGACAATATAATATTTGCTATCTTTTCCAAAAGTCAATTAAATCAATTATATAATTCGGCCAATACGCTACCATTAAATTTTAAATTAAGGAATCTAAGATACAACATCCAACTAACTATAATACTAAGTTTTGTTTGTTTACTATAAATCCGCATTTTATTTTGCTTGTAGAACATATATGTTGGGGGGACCGCAATTGGCTCTCTACAATCACTCTAAAAACAAGCTGTAAGGTGTGATATTGAATGCCATAAAATATTTGAGTGTATTTTCCTCATCACCAATTGGTTTTGAAGTTGAATGGCACAACTCATGATCTGACAAATGGTATTAGAGCCAAGGTCATGAGTTCAAATCGTATACGTGTGTGAGAGAGGATTGTTGGGGGACCACAATTCAACTCCCTACAACCACTCATAAAATTAAGCTTGCAAGGCATGATGTCGAAATTCACAATCCGACAATATAATATTTGCTATCTTTTCCAAAAGTCAATTAAATCAATTATATAATTCTGCCAATACGCTACCATTAAATTTTAAATTAAGGAATCTAAGATACAACATCCAACTAACTATAATACTAAGTTTTGTTTGTTTACTATAAATCCAGTTACCTCACTTTCTAAGCATGGGTTATCACGATTCCTTGTAAAAGCATTAATATCAGTGTTTTGAAAATGAAATGACAAATGCATGAATTTCACTTCAATAATGATTTTTTGTCCTGAATAAAACCTACACCCGCTTGTTGTTGAGGCCCAAATATCCCATGGTAGCAGCACCAAACAAAGCATGGGACATTTGTTAAGCAAAACAAAACAATGCAAAAGATTTCTAGCCACTAGCACATAACCTTGCCAGCAATGTAGATTCCAAATTAGTTTTCGTAAATGATCAAACACCGTTTCATAGTGACAGATTAGGCACGACATTATTGGGCTCCCTTTCGGCAAAAATGGCCGAAAGAAAGAACAAAGATAGCTACAGAGAGCCCCTCTTGTCTATTCATTTCATGCATGTTTTTTTGGGGGGTCATAGGGCCCTATAACACCATATCATATATGCCCAGCCCACATCAAGAAAGGCAACCTTCAAATTCATATTAGAATGAAGGAGTGCTACCTTCAATTCATCAATTTGCCACTTTATAATGGGTTTTAGTAAAATAAAATCTTAGGTTTAAATCTCGTCTACACATTGATTGTAAAAAATAATTATCACGCATCCAATGCCAAAAGTTTCAAATCTTATTCTACGTATAAACAAAACAATTGTGATATGAGAATGAGATGCAAATTTGGTAGTAGTGCCTATTAAATGATAATTGTCAAGTCATCTCACATCGGTGAGATGTGATATTGAGAATGAGTTTATCACTTGTTCTGTGACATTAACTGCCGCATGCAGTTTTGGTATTGGTGTGTAAGTGTATTCGCTTGTCTCATCTCCTTTCCATGGCGTGTGTTTTTCTCAACAACAAAAAAAAAAAAATGATAATTGTGGGAGGCCTATAATTGAAGTCTATGCCAGCCTAGATAGAAGGTAAATTTGGTCACTTGTTTAGAACCAAACAAAAACCAATTGCTAAAGATGAAAAAACTAAACCGACTTTCAAACACATCAAACCAATAGTCTCTATCCCATGTTGAAATAGGGTCTGATTGATTTATCTGGAAACAGAAGCCAGGCCTAGAGATTGTGGGGTTTGATTGGGTCTTTTAACCTAAGCTCTTAGCCAGAGGGGCATATGCTTGCATGCCACTCTGAAAGAGACAACTAGACAAAACATTTACAGTACATTTAGCCCCACACCACCCAGCCTCTGTGAAAGGGAACATTTTAAACATGTCCAATTCACATCCCCATTCCAAATATTCTTTCTAGCAGACAAGATCTTGCATACCTATTCTCCTAATCCCAACCAAATCAATGCAATCCTAACCCCAACAAATCTGGACACCTCATTCCAATCCCTCATTTCACACTTTCCTTTTCATTGCTTTTTACTGCTCAATTTGAACGCGTGGCTTGACCTTACAAGTCTCTTTTAATTATCACAACCATTCAAACCAATAAAAAAAGAAAAGTATACCCACTTTAAAATTAGCTTCATAAATACCCTTTAACACAAAAAGGTTATTGATAATGCCATATTAGGTGTCCAATTACACCCGTTAATAAAGAATCAAACAAATTAAGACCCTATTTACTCCACGAGTTCAAACACATATTTTTAATTTTTAAATAATATTATACGTACTTTTATACATTTTTTCATCCAAACATATTTTTACATTTTTTCATCTCCACATATTTTAAAAAAAAATAAAAACTAATATTTAAACATACGTACCAAGCGAACCCTAAGTTTCTTAACATCTACTTGTACCAGAACCAATTGATATTTTGATTTGATGATAAATAACAATTACTATTTAAAACGGATACTATAAATTAAAACTATCTTTAAAAAAAAAAAAAAAAAAAAAACAGTTCTTACTACATCAAAAAAATAGTTTAATAGAGAGTTACTCCACGCTTTAGCCCATTTTGAAATTGGTTCCATTAACACAGAAGTTGATCAATTGCAATAAAAAAAATTAACATTAAGCAATGCATTTCAACACAACCCAACATAAAATATCAATTAAAAGGTCTGATATAGTTCTTAATATAGTAATGTAAATCAGTAAAATCATCATATCAGTATTAGTAAAAACAGAAGTCACCCCTTATATGCACAAACAAAACAAATAACGCCCACCCAGAAAGAGGAAAAAAAAACGGTAATGCAACAAAAACCGTTACAGATAACGGACAATTGCAGTTTTGACCAAAAGGGATTTAAAATTTTTTTTTCTTAAGAAAAAAAAGATGTAATTGCAGAGATTGCAGGATATCCCACTATTATAATCATTCAGTGGGGGTCATTTTCAGCCGTCTGATTGGAGAATCTAATGGTGTAGGAGAAGACGGAGCTGATGAAGAAATAGAAGCCCGTAAAGGAGATTCCGATGATGATGATGATGTTGAAGAAGATGATGAAGAAGAAATGGACGGTTCAGATTCAGTTAGATCACAGCAACTCTTTCTCTTGTTCATGTTGCTCTCACTCTCAATCCTAACCTCTCTCATCATGTAATCCTTTAATCTCTTCACATCTGCTAGCTTCACCGGCTTCACTATGAAATCCTCTGCCCCTTCCTCCAAGCATCTTAAAAAATATATATATAATAATAAAAGTCAATTATATGTTTTTGTTTTTGTTTTCCGAGGCAAAAACCTCGGAAACAGTAAAATAGAATTGAAAAAAAAAAAAAAAACATGTGACCGAGTCGATACCTGTCGATACGGGTTAAGATGTTCTCAGAGGACATAATCACCACTGGAATCTCTCTGAAATTAGACGATTCCTGTTTACATTTTCAAACAAGAATTACGCACTATTTTTTTTATATATAAATAAATTGAATTAAATGAATTATGTGAAATTTTTCTGACCTTGATTTTCTTGAGCAATTCGTAGCCAGTCATTCCAGGCATACAGTAATCTGTGATAATCAGATCCACCTTCAAGCCCTGAAAAAGTAAAACGGAGCCAAACAAAAATTAAGAAACTCATATATGCAGCAAAAAAAAAAAAAAAACTGAATTGTTTGAAAATTTAATTCATTCTCACATCAAAACCAACAGAGGAGGTTTTCTCTTCGTCCAAACCAAGAAATTGCAAGGCTCTTCTTCCGCTATCCACAGCAGTCACTGCACATTTCACACGGTTGAAAAAATCAGTATATACACGACCAAAATAGAAACAAAAAAAAAAAAATGTGAAATTCAAAATTTTTTGGTTACCTTTGAAAGAAGAAATTTTGAGTAACCGTTCAATGACTTTTCGATCAACGAGACTGTCATCAACGGCCAGAACGTGAGCTTCTTCAGAATCAGCCGGCAAAACATCGAAACCGTCAATCTTGGACGCCGTCGCCGCCGTAGTCTCCGTCTGCCTCCGCCGCGAAACGACGACGTTCCTCTCCATCTATGAACTATTTTATAAAATTTTTAAAAAATATATATATTTGATTCTGTTTTGTAAAAGCTTTTGTGGCTCTACGTTTTTTTTATACGCTGTAATGTGTAAAATGTCTCACACACACAACGCAACTCAAAACGCTCGCTACTACTATTAGTAGTCACTTCCTCAAATCAAATCTTTCTCTCTCTCTCTAAGAAATCTCAAATCTACTTTTATATTTTATATTTTTAGGTTTATTTTATTTTATTATTATTATTTTTAATTATAAGCCATAAACTCTGAGATTCTGATATCCACTTTGGTGTGATCTTCAAATCAACAGTCACCGTTAAATCTCGTATTTTGACGCGATCGTATCGTATCGCGAGTGAGAATATAAATCAATATATATATTTTTGATTGATTGAGATTGAGGTTGAGATTGTCCCGAGATTTTGGTCAATCGTGGGTATGTGTGACACAGTGATTGGTCGAGGATCGAGGTGGTAAAAGAAAACAAAGAGTTGACCACAGGTCAATGGAGCGACGCGCCGTCAAATCCGTCGGTGAAAACACAAAAAACACAAAAAGTAAAAGTAAAAAATATATATAAAATATAAAAATTTTACTGCTTTAACAAATGGCGGCATTGAAAAAGAGAGAAATGTTTTTTCTTTTTTTACCGCTTTTTGGCGGTGACATTTACTGTAAAGTTCGTACAATTTTATTATTATTATTTTTATTTATTTTTTTGTGAGTGAGAGAGTATTTTGTTTCTTTTCTCCGATTTCCAAGTCTTTTCGTTTTTTCTCTTTTTCTTTTGCAATAATAAAGATAGAAAGAAACATCAATATCTTTGCCAATCCTTGTGAACGTGTCTATCCCCACCGCAAACTCTTACACGTGCTATATCATACATTTTTTTTCTTTTGAATTTTTTATTATATAATTATTTTGAGTATCTTTTTTTTTTTAATGAATATTTTGAGTATCCATATAGGTCACGAATGGCTACACAAATTATATGTAAAGAAACTAGTATGATTTTTAGGAATAAGATATTGGCTAATTAAAAAACCTTTCTAATTTTAGTTAAAAACAAAATAAAGAAAAAATATATATTGATTTCTCAGTATACTAGTAGTTGTATACTAGTTGTAAAGAAACTAGTATGATTTTTAGGAATAAGATATTGGCTAATTAAAAAACCTTTCTAATTTTAGTTAAAAACAAAATAAAGAAAAAATATATATTGATTTCTCAGTATAGTAGTAGTTGTATACTTCATAGGTTAAAACTTTGTTACTATTGTGATAAATTAAGAAGATAGTAAAAATCATCTTATTTGACTTTTTTTTTTTTTAAGCATCTTTTGGATATGATATTGTTATGATTAGAAAATTTATTTTAAATATTTTGATTTGAAACTTTTTTTTTTCCTTCAAATCATTTTAATAAATCTCTTGATTATTAAATATATTGTGTGACAACAAAAAATGTGTGAATACTCGTTGAAAGCACCACGTAGTTGTTGCCTCTAACCTACTTCAGATGAAATCGTTTTGATTTAATCTTTACTTATATTCATAAAAATTTTGAAGATTAAAACACTTGGAAAATGTATGGTCATGATCATAAGCTCATAACATGTCCATCAATTTTTTTTTTTTTAATGGACAAAATTTAGGTACAATACTTAAGCGTTGTTCTTTTTTTAAGATTCAACCATGTGCCTTTTTCATGATATAAAAATGTATTTTTAGTTAAGTACAACTATATGATTGAATCTTAAGAAAAAAAAAAATTAAGGAATAGCATCAAAGTATTGTACCTAAATTATGCTATTCTTTTATTATATAATACACATGATAAATTATTTATTTTTAAATGAAGTGTAAGGAATGATACAATTCTAATAATTACAATCCATTAAATATTTCAATTGATCCACAAAAAGCTGCCTGAAGAGTTTAACGTTTTTTTAAATGAGAAAAATAAAATTTAGAGTAATTATCATACGAATGGAAAAAGGGTGGGTTGGGGTCAGATTGGCGATGCCTATCCCCGTCTCATCCTCTCTTTGGACAAAAGTGAGGCAGGTCGAGAATGAATTAATCTTGAGGTATTTTGCTATTTCTAATGAGGCAACTTTAATGTTAATGAGATGTCATATAAGGGGAGTGCATAGTGGTGTACATTCTAAAAAGGAGAGGAAAAAAATGCCGCAATAGACCATTTGTGTCTACAATGATTTTTTTTTTGGTTTTTTATGACGTTTTACAAATGCCACATAAACTCAGTTTTTTTGTAGTGCCTTTTTAAGGGAGGAAAAATTTAGATGAGGTAGAATGAGAGGAGAATTTTTTTTTTTCCATCCCTAAGTAAACCTATTATAAAGATTATATGAATAATAATTTAGTAGTTGGAAGATGATAGATTTGAATTGTGAATGTCTCTATTGATTATATAAAGAGTGCCAATTGATTGATTTAATAATATAAAAGTTATATTATTATTAGTTATAAATTTAAACTTAATTGTTTATACTTGTTTTCTTTCGAGTTTTAGAATGATTGAAATTATAGTATAGATTAAACTTTGTACTTCTTTGTTTAAAGAATAAATGTTATTAAATTAAAAAGTTATTAATTGTTAATAAGGAGATTCTCCGTGATAATTTTTGCTAATATGTTTTGAAAAAAATAATAATAATTCTCATAAAAAAAAAATACTAATTGTAGGGTTAGGATTTGTGGTCCAAGTCTAAAACAATAAATTTGTAGAGCGTGGGTGATAGAGTTAGGTTGATTATGGAATTAACAACGATTAGTTACAACCTCCAAGTATAAACCAGTAGAAAGATACATGTAAAGACGAAATGAATTGAAATCCAAAGAGGTTTGTGATAAATTTAGTAGTGATTACAGTTCTTAGACCTACAGTGAAGTCTCTTTTTCTTTTCTATCGTCCTTTTTTCTCCCTCCCCTTTCTCTTAGGAGCCCTTTTTCTTTATATAGCATCCTTCCCCATCATCCCTATCGTCCACTTGTTCTTCATCTGGGTATCTACTTGAGTGTATGTCATGTCATGTATCTTCTTTAGCTTTTTGTGAGTTGTGGTAGCTGAGATTACACTGTTCAGGAGTCTTCTCCACATAAATGCAGCCAGAAAAGTTGCTGTAGTGCATTTAATACGGTGGTGGCAGCTTTTCATTTTAGATATTTCTCCATTCTTCTTATCTCTAGGCGTGTCCAAAGCTTATCCAGACTGCTGAAGTCATTAGTAAGCTCGTTTGAACCCTCCAGATATTTATATGGCAAGAAT
This sequence comes from Quercus suber, assembly GCF_002906115.3. Classification (NCBI taxonomy): domain Eukaryota; kingdom Viridiplantae; phylum Streptophyta; class Magnoliopsida; order Fagales; family Fagaceae; genus Quercus; species Quercus suber. The sequence continues at coordinate 261,927 of NW_027069599.1, read as the reverse complement.
TTTTATATCTGAGGAGAATGATCTTTTTGGAATGATGGTGCTCTCTTCGGACGGATCTTCTTCACTCCCAAGTATCTTTCTTTCATGCAAAGTACTCCTCAACAATTTTAGCCTCTTCGGACATACAGTAACCTTCACATTAGACTCTAGGCCGACTACGTAAGGTTGGGCTTTTCCCCCCACACTAATAATAATAATTAAAAAGAAAAGCTCCTTGACTACTTTTATTCTTTTAATTAATGAAACTTGACTGCATTTTTTTTTTAATGGGACCTTGGCTATGTTAGGCCCTTTTTTGTTTGCAGCAAAACATGTAACGGGCGGCTCTAGGTACAGTTCAAGGGGTTCAAATGAACCCCCTGAGTTGAACTCCCTTAGCTGGCCCAGAAATAAAATTTATATATAATTTTTTTTATTTGAGCCTCCTAAAATAAATTTTGAACCCTTTAGACCTAATTTTTTTTAAGCCTAGCTGAAATGAACTTGAATATGATCATGTTGACAACATCTTGGTCTTTTTAAACCAAAAAAGAAAAAGAAAAACCCCAATAACAAACCAATTTGATCTAAAATATGAGGGAAAAATAGTAAACCTAACAACAAAGGTATAAATTTGTTTATCTTAAATCTTAAAAAAATCATTTAGATCTTAACAGATTTAAAATAAACTAATACATAAAATTTTATTGTATTTAGATCTCGCTTGGAGTTCACTTAACAATAATAATTCATATGTTGATTGTATTTACAAACAATAGATGATTTCCAAGATTGAATCTTAACAATAATAATTAGTATCTTCACCATATTAATAAACAATATGTAATGAACTTATAATTTATCTTATATGAGAAATGCTATGTTCATAATACGCTCATGACAAAGTTTAAGTGGCTGATTGTTACTTGATGTTACTAATGGGAAAAAAAGTAGTTTCAGTAGTGAGTTTAAATTAGAACTAATAAAAATGTATAACCTAAAATTTGTTGAAAAAGTGTTGTGAAAATGTTGTAAATGTAACACTTCTCTTCTTTTATTCTCTTGCTAGTATGTGATGGGTAAGAAAAACGCCAAGCTGATCACTCGTCCATATGGCCGTCCATAACAACGTACAAAGTGGAGAATGAATGGCTGTTATGCTCGTCCCTCTCTTACCGTCCTCTTACACTCGTCCTTCATTCACTCATCCAATAGAGGACGTACTAGCAGCGAACCTCGTTCGTCCTTAATGATGGACGAACAAGGTTCACTAAGAGTCATGACACTTCCAAAAGCCCAGAACCATGTTGTTGCGAAGCAAGCCGTCTGTTCACCGTTGAACACAAGTCCCGATGAGGTAACTTCCATGACAGTTATGGAAGTTACCTCCGAATCCTCCAAACTCTACGACGATAGGAGAAATAACCGTCAAGCTAACACTATATAAAGATCCTTCTACACAAAGGTATGGACACTTTTTTGATTCTAGAGAAAAATTTGTGAAGTCTTTGGAAGTGCTTTCTTTTCTACTTCAATCCACTAACTTTACCATCGGAGGATTCAAGATCGGCCTCCACCGGTCTTCTCTGATCTTCTTTGGTTTTTCAGGACTCACTCTTCAAGATCATCAACATCCGAAGACCTTTCAGCCCACTGATTTCTAAGGACTCATCAGTATGTACTATGAAAAATTTTGTAATAAATAAATCACATAGACTGCAAGACTTATTTTTCTTTTACCCACAATGTATCTTATAATTGACCCCCTAAATATATGTCCTGGAGCTGCCACTGAAACATGTACTGTCTCCTTAGCTCAATAAATTTTCATTTAAACACGTTATGGTAATGTGGGTCTCTCATCTTAAATTCAAAAGATGAATTTATAACCAAAATAAATTTATTAAAAGATGACCAAAGAGTCAGGGGAATTGGCCACTTGTGGAGTTGTTCTAGAGGACATTCGTGTACTAGTTTCGGGCTTCCAGATGGTAGAATTTCAGCATGTTCCTCGTAATTGTAATGCAGTAGTTGATGCTCTAGCAAAGAAAGTGAGCTCAGTACTAGGACTGTAGGTTTGTAGGGGTGTGCAAGAATCGAGTTGGGTCGGGTTAAGGAGTTTTTTGACCCAATCTATCATGGTGGGTAAAAAAAATATTTAACCTTGCCCAACCCATCACATAAGTCCAACCCAACTCACATGGGTCGAGTTGAACACATGAGTTGGACCAATTTTTAATTATTATTACTATTATTAAATTGAGTAGAAAAAAATATAAATGTAAATATATTAAAAAAACCCAAAGATTAGTATCAATGTAACTCTTTAAAGACAAACAATACTAATAATGACTAAACAACAATAGTAATTTACTATGGTTTGTGTGAACTAATTGGCTTTTATATAGGATAGGAAGAGCTAGTTATTTTAAAAAATTTATTAATTATATAATATATTTTAAATATATATATATATATAAATATATGGGTGGGTCGGGTTGGGTTTGGCGGGTTTGGAATTTTATGACCCAAACCTAACTCGACCCGTTATTAAAAAATTTGTTGTAACCCAACCCAACCTATCAAACCCTAAAAACCAACCCAATCCGACGATTTGGGTTGGGTCAAGTTGGTTTTGGTGGATTGGCGTGCTGGCTGCACACCCCTACTGCCTACAGGTTTGGTTAGAGGATATTCCCACATACATTGCCCCTCTTGTGTTAAGGGATGTCCATTAATTTGTATTAGTTGTGTTTTTTCGAATAAAGTCCCAAGCTTTTGGTCTGGTTTCTCAAAAAAAAAAAACCCTTGAGTTATTAGCTCAATAACCAAATTAACGTACCCTTGATTTTTTTTTTAAAAGAGTTTCAGCTTATGACGTTCATTGATGATAACTCTTTTTATCATCAAACAAAAATATCAATCAGTTTTTGGTATAGACGAAGATTGAACTTAAATTTCTTATTTAACCTTAAAAAACTTTACTAATTGAATTAGTTAAAACCCACAACATACTCTTGAATTTGATTGTATTTTTTTATTAAGGGTCCGTTTGGATAGCACTTATTGTTGCTGAAAGTTGCTGAAAACTGATTGTTGCTGAAAACACTGTAGCAAAATATTTTTAAATGTGTAAATAGTGTTGTGGGACCCACTTTTAATATTAAATATTGCGTGAACAGTGCGTGAACAGTGCATGAACAGTGAATTTTGTCCCCCAAAGTCAAAAATGCCGGCCAAAAAAAAAAAAAAAAAAAAAAAAAAAGGAGAAAACGTGAAATGCAAAACGCGCCGCAACAAACCGGGAATCCAAACACTCACTAAATAATATGAACACCAACCATATCATTAACAACCTTAACGATAAAGGTGATGGAAGAGCTTTCCATGAGGTTTTTTCTTAAACTTTATAGTCAAATACTATTTAGTACTATTGGGGTTTTCTGCTTTTATCTTAGCGGTTGGATTCGGCAAAAGGACGTCTAGGATGGTAGTTTTTTTGGGTGCAAAATTCAAAAAAAAAGTTTTTTTGGGTGCAGTACAATGTATGCTACACATTTTTCTAATAATAATAATGGAGTAGTTTTATGAGTATAAATTATTTTACAATTTTTTAATCACAACCTATCAGACAGTATGTAATTAACAATCAGATTTGCATATATTTATAATATTTTTTTAGTCAATCACATTTTGTTACGTAACAATTATAACTAAAAGTTGTGAAAAAATTTATAGTTTTTTACCTTTTAATAATATTGAAATTAAATTTAGGCAGAGACCAGCAAGACATATGAGAGAGAGTTGAGGAGATTTGGGAGTCCCAAAGATATCTAGAGGTGGGACCTTCACTCTATTCCTTTCCTAAGCTTGGACTTTTGCTACCAAAAGTTCAAAATATTCAGACACTGCAGATCAAATCTTGGATATTACTACTCAAATTGTCTTTCCAAGATTGATTGATTTTTTTTTTTTTTTTTTTCATCTCGTGGTCAGATCACCCAAATCGCCGATTTAAAGGCGATTAGTCTGGAGATAGAGAGTAAGTGCTAATCTCACAAGGGATTTGATGGTTTTCCATCACAGTCACATCCGCCGCCGTCCATGCATCATATATGGGCTTCATGCTAGTAGATATCAGGCCCACGCGGTGCCTTGCTTGCCTACAATGCCTTTGCCCGAAGGTAAACGGCACGAATCCATTAATTAATTTATTTTTTCTAATTTTAATTTATTTTTTGATAAGTCCTATGAGATAGGAAGGCTCAATGTAGTAGGCGGTAGGCCTTGGAGCATCTAGATGTAAAATTTCTGCCATTTTGCCCAAAAAAAATTATTTTATACATTTATTTTTATAAAATACTCATATTAATTTGTCTATTCCACCATTTATTTTATTTAAATAATATTTCCCTCACTTTTTTGTATTATTATTTATCAACTCTCCATTTTTAATCCATCTGAAACTCTCTCTCTACATTCACATCGTTGCCTCTATAATGAAACTTGCCTCTCCCTCTCCCCCTCTAAGTTGAAATCGCCTCGCCATCTCTCCCTCATAGTCACAAGCAACGATTCATAATCAATGATCCATAAGCATCGATCCACGATCCACCACCACAACACGGACACACTGCAAAATCAACCAAAATCAAACAAACCCACACACAGACACACCAACAAAGATAGAGAGAGCATATTTGTGAACTTATGGTTGTGAGTTGGTGTTTGGGTTGATTGGAATGGTGCTTGTGGATCGTGGATCGTNTAAGTCGAGGTACGCATAATTAACCCCTCTCTAGCACTCTAGAGTTGAAAGAAGTTCTAACTTGACCTTCGGAGGGTATTTGGCCGGCACCACACCGGTGCTCTCTGTGAGGTCCTTTTCTTTTTCATTGTGCAGGTGTTGTTTTTGAGCATACACGCGTCGTGCAACTCACTGGTGAGATTTTCGGCATCATCAGTTGGCGCCGTCTGTGGGAAACGCTTTTAAGTGACTAAGCCACACTCGTTTCCTGGACTAAAAGGGTTGCATGGTACTCACTCGCTCAATGGCAACTACTAATGACGTACAAGGAGAGGAACCGCCCACGACTGCCCTTGAGAGGCAAGTTCAGACTCTCGGTGCCGCCGTGGAGCGTCTCACCAAACGGAACCTCGACTTGGAAGAACAACTGCGCCAGAAGGACACAGCACCAAATGGCCAGCCAGAAGATCAGGAAGGGACTAGCGCTCCAAACAGGAATCAGGAGAGACCCGAGGGCAGCCACGCCCCAAGCAGGCCGGAAAGGCAGCATGTGAGCATGCCATCCCTCGTGGATGCGACTCCACCACATATTGCCGCCGAGATGCAAGCAATGAGGGAACAGATGGAGGTCATGATGAACGCCCTCAAGGGGAGAGTCTCTAGCGATCTTGACGATCTCGTCAACCGTACCGATTCACCCTTCACTATGGCCGTGAACTCTTTTCCCCTGCCCCACAAGTTTCGCATGCCGAATATAGAAAGCTATGACGGGGTGAAGGATCCTTTGGATCACCTGGAGACTTTCAAAACCCTGATGCATCTTCAGGGAGTGGCAGATGAGATTATGTGCAGGGCCTTCCCCACAACACTCAAAGGCCCCGCAAGGATATGGTTCAGTCGACTGACGCCCAACTCTATCAGCACCTTTAAGGAGCTAAGCGCCCAATTCACTACACACTTCATTGGCGGACACAGGTACAAGAAGTCCACGGCATGCTTAATGAGTATCAAGCAAAGGGAGGACGAGACGTTACGATCCTACATAACGCGCTTTAATAAGGAAGCACTATCGGTTGACGAAGCCGACGACAAAATACTTGTAGCAGCCTTCACCAATGGGCTGCGGAAGGGCAAGTTTTTGTTCTCTTTATACAAGAACGACCCAAAGACCATGTCGGAAGTGCTCTACAGGGCTACTAAGTATATGAATGCTGAGGACGCGTTGCAGGCCAGAGAAGAGAAGCCAAGAAAAAGGGAAAGGCAGGAGGATGCGCGACCAGACCAAGGAAGAAAGAGGCCCAGAACAGGAGACCGAAGAGACGAAAAGCGTTCCAAGCCTCCGGGGGGAAGATTCACAAGCTTCACCCCGCTTACCGCCCCAATAGATCAAGTCCTAATGCAGATTAAGGACGAGGGGGCGCTGACCTTCCCTGGAAAACTAAAGGGGGATCCTAACAGGCGCTCCAAAGACAAGTACTGCCGCTTTCATCGAGACCACGGCCATGACACCGCCGATTGTTACGATCTGAAACAACAAATCGAGGCCCTTATAAGGCAAGGGAAATTGCAGAAATTCGTAAGCAAGGAAAGAGCGGATCCAGCACTCCCAGAACACCCTCCCCGACGGGACAATGACCGTCCAAGACCTCCCATTGGTGACATACGGATGATTGTAGGAGGGATCGCTGCCAGACCTTCAAAAAAGGCTCGAAAGACATACCTCCGGATGATCCAAAACGTCCAGTTGACGGGTCCAGAGCAAAATGTAGCCCGTAGGGAAAGCCCCGTTATCGGTTTCTCGGAAGAAGACGCGCGACGCCTTCACCACCCGCACGACGACGCGCTTGTTATCAGCCTACGGGTAGGGGACTACAACTTGCATCGGGTGTTGGTCGACAATGGCAGCTCGGCAGACATCTTGTACTACCCAGCGTATCAGCAGATGAAAATTAGCAAGGAACAACTAGTCCCGACGAACGCCCCACTTGTCGGCTTTGGGGGCGCAAAGGTGTTTCCGTTAGGCGCAGTCACATTGGCCGTGACAGCAGGCGACTACCCCCAGCAGATCACAAGAGATGTAACATTCCTCGTAGTTGACCATTCGTCCGCCTATAACGCTATCCTCGGGCGACCCACCCTCAATGCATGGAGAGCGGCAACTTCAACATATCACTTGATGATTAAGTTCCCAACAGAACACGGGGTCGGAGAGCTACGTGGAAATCAGATCGCCGCCCGCGAATGCTCGTGGCCATGATGGAAATGGATGACCCCCTCCATACCATGAACATAGAGGAGCACCGGAGTGCAACGGAGCCAGCCGAAAGGCTTGAGAAGATACCTTTGAATGACTCCGTACCTGACCAGACAACAAGGATTGGGACCCTCGCAAGTCCCGCCACTCGGCGAACGCTTACAGCATTTCTCAAGGAGAATCGGGACGTATTCGCCTGGAGTCACGAGGATATGCCCGGAATAGATCCTTCCGTCATGGCACATAGGTTGAATGTATCACCATCCTTTCCGCCCATCCGGCAGAAAAAGCGGGTCTTCGCCCCAGAACGAGATCGAGCAATAGCCGAAGAAGTCCGCAAGCTGCAAGAGGCAAATTTTATTAGAGAAGTCTACTACCCCGATTGGCTAGCAAACGTAGTAATGGTCAAGAAAGCCTCCGGGAAATGGAGAATGTGTGTAGACTTCACCGATCTAAACAAAGCATGCCCAAAGGACAGCTACCCCCTCCCGAGAGTCGACACTCTAGTAGATTCCACGGCTCAACATCAGCTATTAAGCTTCATGGACGCTTTCTCCGGCTACAACCAAATTAAAATGCACGATGAAGATCAAGAAAAAACGTCCTTTGTAACTAGCCAAGGCCTGTTCTGCTACAAGGTAATGCCGTTTGGTTTTAAAAACGCAGGAGCAACTTACCAAAGGCTTATGAACAAGATGTTCGCACAGCAGATAGGGAGGAATGTCCAGGTATATGTCGACGACATGTTGGTCAAAAGTCGGAGGGAAGAAGATCATTTAGAAGACCTCAGGGAAACATTCGACACCCTTCGCTCCTACAATATGAAGCTTAATCCGGAAAAATGTGCCTTTGGGGTAACGGCAGGAAAATTCTTAGGATTCATGGTATCCCAGAGAGGCATCGAGGCCAACCCGGACAAGATCCAGGCTATAATTATGCGTACCTCGACTTATGAGGGTATTGGGGCTTTTATAGTAGTAAAGGGTGGACCTTTCTTTCTTGGAGTAGAAGTCTTTTCCTTATAGGAATCCTTATGCGTGTAGATTGCGGAATCCTTTCCTTATAGGACTCTGATTCTGGGCGTGGAACACAAGCAATCTCCCTAAAACCTATGCGTGGTGACCAAGTCATGGTCGCCGTGGAGTCGTCAGCTTCTAAGCCGTCAGCCTGCACTTCCCTTCAGCTTAGCGTCAGTTTCACACTTCGTTCAGCCCGTCGGTTTTGTCTTGGTTTTAGTCAGCATGCATTTTATTGTTCAGTTTACGTCACAACTTGACCCGTCAGCCAGAGCACAAGCTGACGGGTTAAGCTCATGGCGCCAGTCATAATTCTTCCATATCAGGTGGGATGCATTAAATGTGGTGGCAGCCACCATTCCTTCAGTCATGTCAAGGCTAGCCCCCTCCCCGAAACTCTTTCTCTACAATATGACATTCTTTGGTAACGTGCCGTTGATATGACCTTACTATCCGAGCGTGTGACCTCCTCGACATGATAATGGCCTCCTCGACCATGGTTATGACACGTGGCGCAAATTCCTTATTTAAATTCTTATACCCCACACATGTGTAAGCCAAACTAAAGAAATTTAAAAATATAATTAAAACTGAATTATTAAATGAATAGTAATAATAACTTATAAAATAAGTAACTAATTTTAATAAAATAAAAAAATTACTTTAATTTATATGATAAGTATAGTTGTTTAGACTTTTAGTTGGGGTACAATTTAAATTTCTAAAACTAAAATGATAAAGTTTGACCTAAATTAATTATTATTTTTTTGTTAAATCTTATGCTTTGGCCAAGTGTCTTGTAACTCATTCGGTTGGTACATGCACGTAGCTCCTAGCTTATCCCTTGTTTCAAGGAACTTTACCTTAACAATTAATAACAAATTAATTTGATAATTTTTTTGAAAGATAGTTTCAACCTATGACTTCCGCCCTAATGATTACTCCTAACAAATTAATTTAATAATTAATAAAACTTAAGATGCAACTTGAGGGGGGAAAAAACTAAAACATGGAGGGTTCTTTCTTAAAAAAAAAAGTTCTTTGTTGTAATTTGTATCCGAAATAACACTTTATGCCAATGTTATCCAAACACATAATTGGCAAAAACAATCTTATTCACAAGTTTTATCAAATGCTTACCGCATTTCATAAATCACCATTTCTCATAAAAACATACCTTTCCAAATAGCTAAGCCTAAGTTGAACATTTTTTTTTTTGGGAGAAACAAGATGTACATTGAACATGAAAGGGGAAGAAGAGCAACCAACGGCAATACTCTAGCTCAGCTTCAAAACTGCAATTGTAAGACTTAAATAAGAAAATTAAAAGGGACTCTTTCACTTAAGGCTCGACATCGTTTTGAAATCTAGACAGTAAACTTGAGCTGACAACATTGTTTTTAATCTACACGATATAAAAAAGCAAGCTTGCTCATCTTCTCTTGTTCTTCACCTCTACAACTTCTAGATTCCACAACCTTTCAATCTCATATATTTTCTGTTATTTTCCATTCTAGGAAACTTGTTTATGAAAAATTGAAAAAACTGTTAAAAAAAAAAAAAGGTTAGTGATTTTTTATTTCATTTTTCCATAAAAAAATTTCAAAAAATAATTAAACAGTGTTATCAATCCTTGTAACTAATCTACAAATATTTTTTTCTTTTGCTTTCACTACGTTAGATAGAGTCCGACATGAGATACAAAGGCCAGGGGAGGGATGGCAATTTTGCCCCGCCCCGCTTAACTTGCCCCTCCTTGCTTCGATTCGCGGGAGTTTTTCTTGCCTCGCAAAGGTGGTGGGTGGGGATGGGGCAAGATTTTAGCCCCGCACCACGGGGCAGGGCGAGGATGAGTTTAAACTTTTTAGACCCGCCTCTCCTCATTCCTGCCCTGCCCCGCGTTGTTAAGGGTTATAATTGTAAATTTTTCATACCCTAAAACCCTACTATTTAAACAGACATATTAATATTAGCTTATTTTATTCTACCTAATGTGGTTCTCTGCCTTTATTTTGTTATGTGTTATACTATGAGACTTTTTTTTTTTTTTGTTAAACACTTGGATATATTATTCACTTTTTTCTAAAAATTGATTTGATTTGATGGGAAAATTTTAGTTGTAATTTCAAATATAATTTTATTAATAAAATAGGTTTCATTAAAAAAATTGTACTAGTTATAGGGCAAATTAACAAAAAGTAAAGTTTTACGGGGTCAGCGGGGCTTCGCGGGGCCCCAAGGGATGAGGATGGGGTAGGAAATTTTTCCCTGTCATGCGGGGTGGGGCGGGAATGGGGCAAGACAAAACTATGCGAGGCGAGGATGAAGACCCCATCCTTCAGCCCCGCCCCACCCCATTGCCATCCCTAGGCCAGGATGTCACATATTATGTCATTGACAGTATTCAAAGCGTGGAAAACGTGAGCTCAAAAATGTCCAAACCCCAATATATGAATCAGACGTTGTCATTGAAACTTCAAAGTTCAAAGTTCACATATTATGAATGGGAGAAAAGTTGTATCGTTGGTTGCTTTCGCCTTTTTTACATCCTTTCGCCTTCCCACACTCATTATCCTTTGTCCAAATCTTTAGTCTTCTCACATTATTATTTACTAGCTTATAACCCAATGTATATGCATGAATACACTTAAAAATATACAATAAGATGCATAATATAATTCATATATATATATATATAATTTAAATACCATTAATAGTCATTTTTATGTTTTGTTAACTCTTTAAAAAATTTTGTAAGGATATTATTAGGTATAAAATGTAAATTGTCCTTTTTTTTTTTATAATTATTGTTAAACAGTTTTTTTTTTTTAAACTTTTTTATTTTTGTATTTAATAACTCACTTGGATGAATATTTATAATGTGGTCCCAAATTTTATTCTAAAATTAATAAATAAAACTCTTTAAAAATAAATAATTTAGGATACATTGTGCAAAATTGGAACTCTAATTTGAAATTCTAATTTGAGTTTCTCTCAGTTTCACCTATTATTATTATTATTATTATATATATATATATATATATAGATTGGTTTCCATCATCTTACCAAATATAGAAAAGAGAAAATTTAGGATACCTTTATTGCCATAAATTATATCAGTGTGAGTGGAGGAAAAAAAAAATTGATGAGTTGTCCATTATTCACAGCCGAATATTTCAACAATCCTTAGAAGAACTGGATTGAAAAACCATCTTCTGACTCTTTTCTCCCCTACTAAAAATAACACTTCTATCTTAATTCAAATTCTTTCTATAAAGTATTGTATTCTATTCTGGACAAGTCTTCCTCAAGTTATTCCGGATTATTCAAAATCATTTATATAATTATCCCAATATAACACTTCTATTTTAATTCAAATTCATTCTATAAGTATTGTATTCCATTCTATTTTGGACAAGCCTTCCTCAATTATTTATGTAATTATCTCAATAGAAATCCTCTATTCCAAAAAAAGAAAAATATAAAAGAAGACTGAAATTGAGCACACTATCCAAATCATAGCATGGCCGACATCATGTGAATTGCAGTGGAGCTTTGAGCTTGATAAATCCAACTATAATAAATTGGATGTAACATTGATTCATAGTCCATCATAACACTCTTAAAAAAATCCTTTTAGAAAAAAAAAATTGGAACCATTATTAATCCCAATGACACAAGCATTGGCAAATTCCACACACCACTCATTTTGATTTCCCCACATTCCTAATCATTTCAGCCATTTTCCCAAATTCCCTATCTTACACGTGAAGTAGGGGGGGAAAAAAAAAAAAAAAAAAAAACCAAACTTCACAAATTCACATATCCACCACATCACACCCTCAAAAAATGACACTTGCCATATAAGAAAAAACACACAGTGATATATACCCAACAGTCCAATCCATTTCCCAACGTTTTTGTTTGGGTAAGAACACGACAAAATCTAGCAGTATTGAGCCCAAAACAAAGAAGGAATCTTCAACACGCATTCATAATCCAAAGACAGCCTTTCACATTCACAATCCAAAGGCAGCCTTTTTTACAAATTTGCTCCCAAAAATCCCAATAGGTCCATAAAAGTACTGTACTAAAACCTATATTCTTCCCACCCTGCTCTTAAGTAAAATTTTCAAACATGTACACATACATATAAAGTGAGTGAATAAGAGAAAGACACAGAGACAGAGAGACAGGGAGACACAGAAAGAGAGAGAGAGAGTTAGAGAGACAACCTACGCGATCTGTGAGGAACCCATATTAGATTAGCGTCCACCCAAGCATCCAATCATGCCATCAGGTGCTAAGAAGAGAAAAGCTGCAAAGAAAAAGAAGGAAGCCCACCCCAACACCAACACTAACCTCTCAATCTCAACCAACAATCCTCAAGGACAAGGTATACAATATTTAAAGTTTCCAACTTTTGCTGTTTTCTCTTTTGAATTAGGCCCCATTAGACCAATCCACACATGACCCATCTGTCATTCAAATCATGCACTCTACTTTTTCAATCAATCTTTGTTTTTTGATGTGTTGTTTGGTCACTTTGGGCTGATGGGTATTTGTTATACTTTCTGTTTTGCTTGATTTCCACTCTGTCTGACCTATCCACACTTTTACCTATATTATATACCTATACATCTTTGAATTGTAAACTCTGTATTTTACAATATTTGTTTTTATTTGTTTATTTTTGGTCAATTTGGGTTAAAGGGTGTTTGTTCTTTCTGTTTCGCTTGGTTTCAACGCCATCAGACCAATTCAAACCCTTCTTATCTATTCTTCAATTATACACCCACATTTTTTGGGGGTCAATTTGGGTAATGGGTATTTGTTATTGTCCTTGTTTTGCTTGATTCTGATTGTGATTTCTGTGATTGCTTCAACTTATTAGAGAAAAATATATATATATATATATATTTGTGTTGAATTGGCCAAAATAGGTGTATGAAAATCTTGAATTTTTATTGTAATTCTTGTGGCTTAATCAACTTAAATGATAAAATTTATATGTATTTTATCTTGTATTGATTTCATGGTCAAGATTGGTTTATAAGTAATTGTCAAAGTCAGTTGTTTTGTTTGATTTTGATTGGGAATCTTCTGGTTGAACCAAACTATGTTAGGAAATGAAGATCTGAAATCCCAAGATGGGAAGGAAAGTGATGGTGGTGATGTTAGTACCCCTGCTTCTCAGGACCAAGATAGTGACCAAAGTCCATTCAATGAGGGGAATGAGGAATTGGAGGAGAGAGACACATCAACCACTCGGTCATTTGTTGCTGAGGACAAGTCTATGGAGGGAGGGACTTTTGTTGATGAGAGTGAGCAGAAAATAGTCGTAGAGGATGATGGTGCTGTTAAAATTGAAAGGGAACTTAAATCCGATGATAATTCCAAGAGCAAAAATGGTTCCTTTGAGCATATCAAGTCCGCCAACCCATCACGTGATGGGGATGATCGGAGCTCTAGCAGTAGTAGTTCAGATGATGAGACCCGAGTCATTGAGCAGAAGCCAAGAGAGGAAGCTTACAATTCAGTTTTGGAAGTAAGCTCACATGATGATCAAGTGAAGCCAGTTGATTCTTCTCCAGAAGAGGTGGTTTGGGTTAAGGAGACTGTTGATTCAATTGCAGAAAGTGCCCCCATTGTTGATTCTGTTAAGTCGTTGGTGTCTGTGTCCGAGGAAAAAGTTCACATTACTGAAAGTGCTCCAGTTGAGAGTCTAGTGATTGCTGATTTGGTTGAATCAGGATCAAAAGAAATTGAGAAAAACTTTTCACTTAAATTAAATGAGGCTCCAACAGCTGTGACAGATTTGGCATTGAAGAAAAATGAGGATAAAATATTTCCTTTATCAGATGAAAATGTTCAAGCACACTTGACTGTGGTGGAATCTGTGTCAAATGGATATGAGGATAAAACATTGCCATCATCAAGTGCTCCTGTTGCTGCAACTACTAATGGTGCAGCATCTGTTAAAGATCCTGAGATTCCTGAATCTTCTGAAAACGAGGTATTGCTCCCTTACTTTTCTTGATTGCAATTTTGCTTATATATTTACAATAAAATACATTGAAATTAGACGTGCTCACTTTTGCTGAACTGTTATGTAGCCTCTGGTAGCACCAGCTCCACAAGTAGTGCACAGAAGTTCCTGGTTGGGTTGTTGTGGATTGTTTGATGTGCTAACGGGCTCTGGAAGATAAGCTCAGGTTGGGATTTTCTAATATAGTTTATTGATTTTCCCCCCCTCCCTCCTCCCCCCATAACATAACAGAGAAAAAAAAAAGAACAAAAAAGGTAGGGTAATTAGGAGAATTGCATTACTGTACATGAGAGATTTTGGGGGTATATGCTAATGATTGATTGAATTAGACCATTCGGTTGGATTTTTTTTTAGTGTCATGTAATTATCTTGTGTTGAAAATACATTCAGTCTTTTATATGGCAAAAAGATTACAAGAATTATGAAAAGGTCTTGTTGTAGCAAAGAAATGGCCTTTGGTGGCCAAATTATTTTATCTAGTGGATATATATATGGAATAAATAACATACATGTGCCATGGATTTTTTACCCAACGTTTTCTTTGCAATCCATGTTTCCATTTTTCTTCTTAAGGATGTTCATTTTTTTTTATTGAAGGAAAATAGGATACGAAAAAGGGCTCCATCACATGTGATTTATTTTTATTCTTATGATCCTTTTTGTTCATCATCGTGAATGCAAAGTTTTCTTTCTTTATCAATAAAATTGCATTACTTACCTTAAAAAAAGGGCTCCATGGCATGTATCAATTGCTTGGGATGTTCGTTTTATTCAAGAATTTTTCAAGAATTTAATGATTGGGAGATGGATGAAGGGCTGCATTTTTTCTTATATTGGGAGCTAATACTCCTCCAATGGATGTTGGAGACATGATGAGATGGAAGTTGAAACCTAATGGGGATTTTGACATCTGGTCATATTATAACAAATTGTGGGATTCTCCCTCAATTGTCTTTCCTTGGAAAGGTATATGGAGAGTTAAGGCCCCCTAGGCGAGTTTTTCTTTTTTTGGTGTGTAGCTTGGAATAAGATCCTAACAAGTGGTAACTTGAGATTGAGGAGATTGGATTTTGTGGACTGGTGCATTATGTGCCGACATTGTGGTGTGCCAACATTGTGGAGAGACGGTGGACCACTTATTTCTTTATTGTGAGATGGCTTATATGTTATGAAGCTTTGTCTTTATAAATTTTGGTTTGTCTTGGGTTATACTTAAATCGATCCCAGATTTGCTTTTTGATTGGTGGAATTGGTTGGGGAAGCATTCGTCTCAGATTTGGAACTTAGTTCTGTTGTGCATCCTATGGTGTATTTGGAATGAGCGGAATCGGCGGACTTTTGAGGATTTGGATAGTTCCGGTGATCAAATGCTTGCTTCTTTTAGTGAGACACTTTTTGATTGGTCTCGGGCATGAGGACTCACGACTAGTGATTCTCTCACTTCTTTTCTTAGCTCTCTTTCTCTTTTGTAATTATTCTGTTGATTGGTTTTCTTTTATGTTTTTTCTCTATTTTCTTCTTTTTGTATTTTTGGGTTTGCTCTATGTTATTCATGCATAGAGTAGCCATTCGTATATATAACATTCTTACTTATCAAAAAAAAGAAAAAAAAAAAGAAGAGGGTTAGCAAGATATGTTTGAAGAATATACTTCAAGGAAATTAAGAGTGAAATATTTGAAAATTGTGAAGATCGATGGTGGGATTTCATAGTTGCTATTTTCTTGCAAAGGGATATAAAAGTAGTTTCTGTGTTGCCCACAAAATGAGGAATCGGTGTCTGCTCTCATCAGTTTATTTGTGTAAGACTAATTAAATTCCAGTTCCAAGCCTTTAAGGACTGCCACATTATAAATTAAAAAGTCGTATTTTGGTGTTGGGTAATTCGTCTATTTATATGGATGTAATGCTTGATTTTCAATGGATAAATAATTAAATATGTTTTCCAAATTTTCAGAGCTAGAAACTTTATTTGAGGTTTGTATGATACAACCTTCTATACGGTGTGATGCCAAGAAAACCCTAGGTGTGATGCCTAGAAGTTTGTCTGTTTTTTTCCCTTGTCCTTAAATTTCCAGCAACTTGATCACTAGCAATCAGCCAATCACAGATTTGACTTGTCACCTTTAAGCACTATAACCCAAAACTTCAAAACCCAAAATCACTCATCCATCAAATAGCCTCAAATAACTGTTTGTGTTACTGTTCACAGCTCTGGAACATAAACCTTAACCTTAGGTTTCTACCTTGGTTTCATCCCAAATCCTATTATTTTTTCCACCATTATAAATTCAATATTCCTTATTATTTTTCAGCCTTTTTCTCGCCAAACTCTAACCCTAATTCTTCAAAATCCTAGCTGTCCATAACTTCCAAATGTTATTTGGCTTCATTTCCCTTGTCTTTCGTCAATAATTCTCAGAATTGTGAGATAAAACTTGATCGCTTATTGTGCAACTTAATATTCTGGCCGATATAGTGAAATGAGAAAATAGGATCTATGGTTCTTGATACTTAAAAATAAAATAAAAAAAAATAAAAAACTGGCCCTTGAGAAAAGATAAGAAAAATTAGATGAGACAATTTAGTTAGTCTACACAAAGCAATTAGAATAGAACTTAATGCTTTGCATTGAGCCCATGATGTATAATATTTCAAGAAACATTTTGCGTTGAATCCATGAAGTTTTCAATTGCTTGTGGTATATTTTAATTTACTTTTGAAAAAATATAGCTTGGCCAAGAATTCCTTATAGTTTTTAAATATTTCACTCTAATCAATATAGCCCAAATCTTAACTGCATGGCAGTGCTATCAGAGTACTTTTTAGTCATTTAGATATGTTGTAGCCTTATCTTCCATTAAATCATAAGCGATCTCCCCCCCTCTCTCTCCTGGTTAGGAAGTGGAAATCATTGGTTGTCATATGCTAATAACCCCTGCTTTCAGTTAGGGTATTGCTTTGTGAAATTGATTCTTGAACTTTGACATCCTTTTTTTGTCTCTCAAATTCAGAATTTATTTTAATTTAGCATCCGCTGGCATCTCTCTCTCTCTCTCTCTCTCTCTCTCTCTCTCTCTCTCTTTCTCACACACACACACACACACAAAAAGTACTGTTAAGGTTTATCTCTTACCAGTTACCAATATACCATATATTTGATTTTCAACCCTAAGGGCTGTGGTGTTTGAGATAGTGCCCTTGGGATATGGGACAATATCCTTACTTTTGTCCCTCTCTCCAGACATGGTGCTACCACCTGCATTTGGTGCCAAAGGTTCAAGATTAAGGATGGAAAACCATTCATTTCTTCTTCTCTCTATTGAGATTATTCTTTCAAAGGATGAATTATTATTATTTTTTTTTTCAATTCCTATTTTCCTATTACGATGATATAAGTCTGTTTTGAGTGGATCCTGAATTTTGTGGAAGTATATAAAAATATTGAGGCACCCATTTGTAATGGAGCCAAATTTCCTTTAAGGGATGGCAAAAAGGATTTTCATATATAGTATCTTTAGTCACATCAAGGCCTGATAAGATCATGAGGCCAATGTTCTTGTTTCTTTTAGTCTCTCTTACCTGGAATCTGATAATTTCCTCCAACTTTCCTACTAAAGTTTACTCGAGAGGCTTTTAAGTTGCATTCTGCAAAAGCTCTGACCTTCCAGAAACTTCTTTTTTGCCCTTGTGCAATTTCTACATATTTCTTAGTTTCTTTTTATTTTAAGTAGGGTGCTACTTGATTGTTGAGATATTTTCTTCATTCAATTCATTTTATTTTTGATGAGTTTTAGCTTGTGTTTTAGGATTTTTTTTAATTTTATTTTTTAAAACCTGTTTGTTTGTTCTGTTTTTTGATTTGGTTAAAAACATGATGTGCTAAGGTGATAATTGATTGTGTCAAGACAGTATTGGATTTCAAAGTGAGTGTGGACATTAGTCCTGGATAGGACTGGACAATCATGAACGTCTTAGTAGGTTTGAGGAATTGAGGTTGTTGCAATTAGTTGCATTTAACAGCAAACAAATTGTGCAGTGATGCCTTAGCAAATGTGGAACGTAGTGCAGAAGGAATTGCATTTGAGATAGAGATTTTTCAAATTTTATTAGAAGAGTCATTGCTGAATATCATATTATAGAAATGTAAAAAATTAGGATCAGACTGTGAACTGTGTTATTTCTTAAGCCTCTTCTATTCTGCATTATCCCTTTGACTTGAAGGACCTTTGGGAGTATGATGTTGGAAGTGAGCCCCATATCACTTTCTTTATTCTGACCTTTTGTTCTAACCTATGTTATTTCTTGAGCCTTTTCAAGTCTGCATCATGCAGTGTTTTTGCCCTTTGCTGTGGGTTTGATATTGGAGAATAGATGACAGTAACCCCTAATTCCTACAAATTTCTTTTAGATTTTCTGTTTGCCTTGTTTTTTGGGTTGGTGACCTGAAATTTTGGAAGTGTAGGGATTTTTTTTTCTTCCTTGTAGGGTCACAATGGTCTGTACTCTGTAGAGCCTGTCTCATGCCTTGTGATATGAATGCTCCTGTAGCTCGTTTTTTATTTTTTAAAATTTTCTCTTTGTTTCTCAATCAGCATGAGGGGTGCAATGCTTGTATGTAGACTTTTAACCAAACAATGAATTCATCTCATGCCTTGGACTTTGTTGATGTTCTTGTTTAAATAAGTAATGGTGTTAACATTATCATTTTCACCCTTTTAAATGGAGTTGTAGCTGACGTTTTCCATGGTTTCCTTTTGATGCAGAAAAAAAGCTTTGGAGGGGCTTCAGTGCAGTAGTGAAAAGCTTGTGAAAGTTAAAAAAAAAGGATTTGATCTGGAGAAATTTTTGATATTTCAAACTATAGTTTTTCTTGTGTTTTCCCTATGAATAATGGCCAAGAGGCCTGATCATATAAACAGTCTTAAGGTTTGTGGTGATAGTGACAAATTTTTAGGCGGCTTAGTGTCCCTAGACTTAAGTACATTTCTTGTTAATTTTGTAGTATATTGTTTTTTCTAAGTGGTATGTTGTACTTATTTTCTTTTGTGTTGGGAAGTGCATTGGTGTGACCTGGATTTTACAAATTTTTCGATAATATCAATATTCACTCGATTGTTGTCATGGTGTTTTGAATGGATAGATGGATGCTTTGTGCCAGTTTGATATTGTTGTAGGAAGTAGTGTTTTAAACCTATAATTGTAGTAGTAGAGCTTTTGTGATATAGAGTTTAATTGCAAAGTTTTTTACCGTTTTGATTGTTTTACCCTCTCTCTCTCCCCTAAAATTTCCAAATTCTAGTCTTTTCTAAAAAAGGTTGTACCAAATTCACAAAATTCTAAATTCTTACCTTTTCTATTTTAGTGGAGTATAAAGCTCTTTTTGGAGAGTTACCAGACGATGCATTTTTTCCTTCTAGACTTATTTTGTTCTGAAAGCTCTGTAACAGAGCCAGACAAAACCTTAGTTGCTTACTCCTTCAACAATTTGAGTTTTGCTTTTGGTTGTTATTGGTTTGGGGTATGGGATTCTCTTGATGATACATCCAGTTCTTGTACTACATGTTTGGCTTCTTTTCATTGATCAGGGTGCCATCAGGAATGGATTCTTTTTTTTTTTTTTTTGGGGGGGGAAGGCTGAATGATCATTGATTGGACAAGGGCCATATGGTTGGTTCTGATGTGTCTAAATGAACCAGGGCTTTGTAGCCTATAAATATGATCCTTGGTCTCTTGATGAGAGTGTTATTTTGGCTCTTGGAAATTTTAAAAATTAATCCTTAGACATTATGTTTTTGACAAATCAAATTTTTGTCAACCAAAAAGATGCAGAGCTGTTGTGTTAGATTATTCATGGTTTAATAACGTACCTTTTTTCTAAAATTTTTTCAATCTTAAAAAATATGTGAAAATTCAAATCACGCAGGGTGGATGGTGGCACATTGAAATACAGAAATGTAGCATGCTTTTTGCAAATCATTTCTTATTATTGGTTGATACAAATCAAATAGAATAAAATGGAATCACACCAAGCAAACGAGCTGCCAAATCTTTGGCCAGCTTTGTACACAGTCAAGTGGTAAAAATGAAGAAAAATAGCAGAAAAACAAGACAAGCCACACAAACACTGCCGCTCAACTTTCAATTCAAGTTTATCTTCTTGGTGTACTTGCAGCACTATGAATGGCTGCTATGTATAGAAGCTGTGTAGCTGAAAGGATAATTAGGAATGCCTCCATTGTTCTCTGCAACAATAGAGGTGTTTCAATTTTCTATGTAGAAGTGTTAGGCAAATTTAATGTCAAAAAGTGTGGTGAATGTTTTTGGGTCTTACCAGACGAGAATTTCTGAGTCGGAGTTCAATCTCTTTGCAAGCAAACCTGTGTAAAAATGATTTAGCTGATTAGGATCAAAAGCTATACCACATCTCTTTTGCATTTTGCTATCAGAAAATATTGTTTTTACACTCGTTGTTATATACTCTGTACATCCATAATTTCACGCGTGACATACATATTTTTTTATTGATGTCTACATTTAAAATGTGAAAGAAGTGATGTGTACAGACGATTTACGCTAAAGAGCGTGTTAAGAATAATTGTCCTTTTGTTATTGCTGTTTGGAGATATATAGAGAGGAAAAGTGATAAGCAGTAATTGCTTACCCCGCAGCAAGGACAGTCAGAGACCAAGCAATAGCAGCAGCTGAAGCCGCAGATGGCAAACTATCAGCAGTCCACAAACGAATATGGTTGATTCCAGATATTACTGCTGCCACTCCAACAACTCCGGCAATCATAGCGTATGTGACAAAGAACCCGGTGGCAGCATTTCCCATTGGAAAGTATATGGGTGAGAAATGTGCTGGAAGATCAAATCCAGGTCCTACAATTCTCAAAAAGCATTAGCATGAATGACAGTTGCAAGTTGCAAAACATGAACACATATAAGAGGAACTGAAAGAGAGAGAGAGAGAGAGAGAGAGAGAGAGAGAGATACCAATGATGAAACCATGATCAATGGCTTTATTCACAGCCCAAGAACCAATGCCTAAAACAATAACATACATGCAGAAATTTAGGACCAAAAGGAGACTGGCAACTTGTTTTATTTGCCCAGCAGCCATCTTTGTACTATATGGTTTATAATGAAAAGCTGTTGTTGGAAGAGGAGAGAATTAAGAGTTTTCAGGACTCTAAAAGTGCAATGCAGGAAAAATCAGTACTTGATATGTGTTATGTGCAAGAAGGTGTCTCATATAAATATGGAATGGTCTGTAGGTTTGGGTTCTTTGCTTGCGAAGGCTGTTGTATACAAAGTGTAATGCGGGGTTGTAAAGAGGATGCTTAATATACAAGGCAGGCCAAAATATACATATATATTAAAGATTCTTTCGTGGCTAACATTTACAAGTCTTTGGAATGGTACATTCTCTTCTAGGCTTTGTCCCGTTTGTTGTTCCCTAGAGGAAAGTGATATTCTTTGCCAATCCTAATATTCTTTGCCAGTCCTAAAGGCTAAAGGACCTTATGTGTCTTATTTATACCGTCTACAACAAATGAATTAGTCTTTATTTATTAATTTATTTTTTTCACCAGGTAAAGACAAAGGGATTGAAACCCTCGGATCTCGATGGTCACAATTGGTGGATGGGATTGCCACTTGGCCTAAAGGCCATCGCTCTCCCTTCATGAATGTAAAAATGCTAAAGTTACTATTAATATTATTATAAAAAAATTAATAAAATAATGTGTTAATGAATATGATTGGTACCACACAAAAAAAAAAAATTTAATTATTTTTTTAATTGATAACATTGTTTATGTAGTAAAATTTGTAGTCTCTCCATCATCACTTGAAACTTATAAGATATATGTCAGATCTAGACTACCACAATGGGTGAATGTTATTGCCACTTGGCCTAAAATCCATTAACCTCTCTACACATGATCTTAGCCATGTTACATGGTAAAATATATGCTATGTGTTGGTATGCGTGGAAAGGGGATCCGATTGACACACTATGAAAACCCAACCAAGTGTTTTCTAAATAAAATCAAGATATGTACAGAAATTTTGAAAATTGTAAGGTATATTATCACAACTTTAAATATTTGTACTCTTATATATATATATGTAACGAAGTTTTTTTTTTTTTTTTTTTTTTTTTTTTTTTTTTTTTTTTTTTTTTTTTTTTTTAATTTTTGTTATATACATATAGTGATATCTTAGCCTTTGGTCATACTATTATATAGATGAAATGGTGAATTGAAAACGAAACCTTTGGGTTTAGGTGAGATTTCAAACTAATAAGCCCACCTCTCAAGTACCCATGGGGAATATGAACATTTGTATATTGATTTATTCATTGATTAAATTTTATAAAATCAAATTGCATGTTTAAATTTCTTATATTTAGTTTTTGATGATAATATATTGATTGTTTTTTTTTTTTTATGTATATTTATTGTATAAAATTCATACCTACAATTATAACACAACAGATACTTCTTTGTTGTTAGATAATTTTATGGATGAAATGAGATACCTTTACATAAAATAAAAGTTAAAAAAAAAAAAATGGTACCCAAATTCAAACACAAAGACGCAAACACTAAATAATATCTCCCTGAACATCTAACAATATGGTGGAATTGTAGAAGTAACAAAAGCTATTGTTTATCCGTGCATTGTTTTGATCGTTCTAAAATGAGATCTCATGAGTTTTTCATTACTTTTTTGACTTCTTAAGACAACATTTGCAGACCAAATACATAAATCATGAATACTATAGAGATATATTATTTATTTGGGAAAAAAAATGCACAACCCCAATTGAGATTTCCCCAAAAACAAACGTAAGACAACTCCATGAGGTTTTTTAACGTAACAATTCTTTTTTCCTTTTTTAGAAACAATGTAACACAAAACTTCATGTGATATATTTCTCAAAAAGAAAAACTCTTAGATATTGTTTATGTGAAAAAGTATAACTCTAAATATAAACATAAATTATTACATAAGCAATTCATTGTTATTATAATAGATATGTAACGAATAATTTAGGTATAAAACAAAAACCACATATGGGTTAAGTCTTATGTTCAAAACTACAAAAGAGATTTGCATTTGTGTAATTTTTTTTTTTAAACAAAAACTTATGAATAATAGTAACTAGCCTTATCACACATGCTCTGCATATACTATGGTTTTTTTTTTTTTTTTTTTTTTGAGTTTGGTGTCATAATTTTTTTGAGGTTTACATGTATATCTAACAATATTATGTATTTGAGAACTACGAAATAGTTAAATTAATTATTCTGCAATTTTTTAGATCATTCCGCAATTTAAGTATAATAGATTCATATAAAACTAAAGGACAGACATTAAGAATTGAGTAATGCTACAACCTATAGCCACAAACTATTTTACAAAATTTTTATAAAATGTTGATGTGCTCAACCTCTTATTAGTTTTCATCTAGATCCACTATTAATATTATTTTTTCATTTACTAATAATCATTCATCACTACATCAACAGTTTGTAAAATTTTTTGTAAAATAATTTGTATCTCTAGCATTATTCTTAAGAATTCACATCTTTACCAAATCTGCCTCTTGGCATAAATTATAAATAGTACCCGTCACTGACACAAAATTAATTAGTTTTTTATTTACATAATAGGTTTGTAAGGACTCAATTTGGATTGACCCTGAGTGATGGGTTTTCAGCCCAATAAGCCCAAACAATAAATTTATAGAGAGTGGGTTAAAAGGTTTAGGTGCTGGCCGTCGATCACCATGCATGAACTTTTCTTATAAAAAAATGCTAAGAGTTTCTTTACAAATGGGGGAATACTCCTCGGCCTGTGGCCGAGGAAGCCTGATTGTTCTCTCTCTCTTTTTTTCCCCCTCTTTTTTACTTTACTAGCTTTTCTTTTATAGTTTTCATCTTCCTATCCCCTCCTTCCATCTGTTGATCATCTATTTGCCTTTCTTCTGGCCGTCCGTCCCATCAGAGGCCTTATCGGTACTCAAGTGGTTCACTCTGATCAACGTTATCCTGCCAAGGGGTTACCTCCCCATCAATGCGGCCAGGGGGGTTAGTTGAATGCATTAAATGTGAGAGTGACAGCTTACTTTGGGGTTAGTCTCTCCCCAAAATCACCTTTGTCGGGCCGAGGATAAGGTGGTCCTCGGCGTGGATTGGAAAAAAGGCTTTCCCCCACCTTAGCCCTGAATAGCCTGTGCTCCTCGGCATGGGCCTTGGGCCTGCTACATGATGGGCTGAGGTTATCAGGCCCATGGGCCCTACAATAGCCCCTCAAAACTCTGCTACACGTTCCCTCGGACGGGGAGGAGGGTTTTGATACCTGCGGGTCCATTGGACGAATTGCCCCACTTCGGTTTGTACTGATGCTGGCGGCTTTTTGACTGCCCGATGTGCGTTTTTAGCGTTTCAAGACTTAATGGGCGCCCACATTAAATTTTGGCGGCACCACGTTTCCCACTTTCAACGGCATGATCTTTTGCTTTTATGAGCAAGCGGTTACATTTGGGGAACCTAAGGGGGAGTATAAATACCTGTTTGAACCGC